>NC_091821.1:357927891-358057891 GCF_038994185.2 Dermacentor albipictus
ACAAGGGTTAATTGAATATGACAAAAGGAAAGGCAATGCCTGCTCTGAATTCTGGAGCCAGCGCGTATTTAGACAGCGCATGGCCAGCTAGAGCTGAAACCTAGCTTGCCAGCTCCCGCGCCGTGACATACAGCCTAGCAAGCGGTATAAACGGGCTTTAGTAGCGCATGCGGCGAATTCACAGCTGATCTTGCGCCACATGTGTCCAGCTCCAAACCTGACCGCATACGCACCGGTGTGTGAAAGCGTAGCGGCGCATGCGCTCCTCTCAACGCACGTTGCCACGGACGCATCTTGGCTCCGCACACCAGGCTACAACATTCACTGATAGGGGATTGCGTCTGTTATAGCTTTATGTGTCGTGACATTGTCATCGCCTTTCTACCAGATGGCGGCAGCATACTTTAGTTTCGCCCTGGCACTGCTGTAGCACCTCCTGGCTGGCGCTGGTCAACAATGGCGTAACGGTATTGCAGCCCGCATCGAGTGCAGCATTTGTTAGACTGTCGTAAGGGGCAATGTGCATCTAGCTTCGTCATGTGCATTGCGAGGAAGGCCAGGACTACATCGCGGCCTGCCCTCTCCTCAGTTTCATAGCATTTATGTCGGCAACACACACCAATGTTACCAGACTCACCATGTTTGAATATACGAAGCCTTTTCTTTCTTCGCCATCTCATCTAGAGTAGCATGCCAGGCCGGTCGCTAGGATAACCTCTCCAGGTACCATAAACACACTCTCGCTGTGTGGCGCATTCCTTGTAACACATGTCATTAGTTCACTTGCGTGTGCTGACAGTCCACGCGTACTTTTCTGTCGTTCTCATGGCTTGCCTAAAGCTTGTTCGTGTCGTCTTCGTCTGGTGATGAGCTTCGATAGTTGGTCGCTGTAGATTTCAACACAAGAAAGGACAAGCTATTCAAATATTCAGCTTTAGTTTCAAGTTGTCTGCATACTAAAATACTGCAAACCAAAGCGTTTCGAGCTTAAAAACTCGTTCTGGATTGATTACAGAAGTTCATTGTTTAGTGCAAATTTTCCGTTCCGATCCTTTTAGTGCTATGTTCGTCATTATTTAGTGCAAATTTTCCGTTCCGATCCTTTTAGTGCTATGTTCGTCTAAGGAAGGAAGGAAGGAAGGAAAAAGTGGAGAAGGAAAGGCAGGGAGGTTAACCAGTTTAGCTTAACCGGTTTGCTACCCTACACATGGGAAAGGGATGGGGAGATGAAAGATGGGGAAGGGGGAGAGGGAGAGAGAGCACATAGCACAGCACACACGCGGCGTCCATTGGAGTCCATCACTCTGGCATGGTACGTGATATCACTGTCACAGCCTAAAACACTAAAGTGTTTTCCAGGTGCTTTCATGCCAGAAGCGTTTAAAACAGATGTCACGCAGAGCCAATGAAACCAAATAATTGCTTGCTCTTCCTGACTTGAGAGTAGATTTAAACATGAAATGGTAACCGGGAAATCAGATTGGCTGGGGATGATACTAGCCACAATCTTAAAATGGGTGTAGTGCATCATCGCAAAGGCACACCACACCACACCACACCTCACCATGCCATACTGTGCACTGTCCCATATGCACGCTGTCCATCTAGAAAAAAACCGGCTGAAGGCGGCACAACAGGCAGTGAAAGACGCCAGGGAGACAGACTGCACTGCCCAGCCGAAATAAAAGCACCAGAATGAGGTAACAGGCATCGTTGCGCTATTTCTCGAGGCAACCCATAACTCGCGCCGCGGAACTCAAGGACCGCTGGCGTTAAAAAGAGCACAGACAACCCTGTCATAGCGCTAAAAAATGTCAATGAAGTGTATAGGTGCCCTACATCTGCCTTTTGAACGTCGCTATTGGAAATTACAAATAATACATCAGCTTACTAGAAGCTTGAGTGATGTTGTGAACAAACATTAGGAAGAACTTGGAAGCTACATTTCTAATATATGGGGTTTTACGTGCCAAAACCACTTTCTGATTATGAGGCACGCCGTAGTGGAGGACTCCGGAAATTTAGACCACCTGGGGTTCTTTAACGTGCACCTAAATCTAAGTACACGGGTGTTTTCGCATTTCGCCCCCATCGAAATGCGGAAGCTATATTTCTTTCAACTTGTTTGCGCAATAACTAGCGCATGTAATGCGGTCCTGCACAGAGGTTTTCAGGCCAGAGGACGTGTTTCCTTACGTTTTGACACCATAGCCCCTGAGCAACCACGGCGGCTGACAAGAAAGCCATCTAACAGGCTTGACAAGGTCTGCTCCCCTGAGCACTGGCAGGCAACGCGCATGACAAATACAGCACGTCAACAGAAATAAACCGAAGAGTGTACAGAAGTCAGGCGTAGTACTTGTACGGTCCTAAATCAGTTGCTACTGGTACTAGTAAAAAAAAGACAAATACTAGTATAAAAGACAATAACAAATCATTGTCTAAAAAGAAGCGCTTTCAGACACAAACAGTTAACCAATAATGGGAGCTAAAATACTTTCATGCCTAATTGGTTAACTCTTCTTTCAAACGAATTGGTTGTAACATCGAAGTGAAATGTGTATTCTAAGAAACCTTAACAGCTAATCAGCAAATTCACGAAGTCCGTAAATGTGCTAAAGTTGTTTAATAATTACAGGTGGCCACGAAGGGTGAAGAAATGACAGCGATATCGCAAGTACGCGCAGCCTGTGCTGCGGCGCAGCGTAAACAACACCCCGGAGGCTAGCAGGCGTCATAGGTATGTTCGACACGACGGTGAGTGCGTACCAGGCTGAACAGCTCTGTTAAAAGCTCTGGAGGATTGGTGTGCGCCCCTTGCCTTTGTTTCAAGGTGAGCAGACGTGCTAAAGTGGCGCGAGCGCCACTGAGTGGTAAAGACGCGGATTGAGCACGGCTATGTCAGCTGGTATACCGTCCAGGTGAAAGGATATTGCGTCAAGGGAGCCAGTTTCTCCCCTGTCGCTTGGCAGGCCATGCCTCTGAGAAAACAAAAATAAAGAAAATTAGGCATACTATTGTGACCGTGCGCGCGGGGGAGACGGCCACCCAGCTTGTTGTCTGAAATGTGCCCCATAAGTGCGGGATTTTTCTGGGCGGACGCAAGACGAAACGAGCGGGAGTAGCGTTTGCTGCTGCAGACTCCTTTGTTCTATAAAACAAAGCAGTCTGCAGCAGCAAACGCAACTGACGCTCGTGAGCTGTTATAGCAGTTTTCGTTTTCAGCCTCTTTCTTCTCGTAATCGAAATTTCTTTTTGTGCGCGTGGTTGTTAATGTATTGAATAAATGCTGGCAGCGCACATGTGCTTCCTAAAATTTTACCCTATTCCTTTGTGATACGTGAGCCAGCACGCCATAGTAATCTCTATGGCCCTACGGCATGGGTAGGGCGTTTCGGCAGGACAATAACCGGCAGAGAAATGTGCTTTCTTTCTTACTTTCCCCTTGTGTGTGCGTGTGTGTGTTTTAATGCAAAAATTATAGTTATCAACTTGTGTACAGCAAGAGAGCCAATAAATAAAACAATATTGCAGGCCTGGCCTGAGTATCTCGTATGTTTGCAGTACAAACTGCGCATTCTGTAGGCGCACATGCATAATGCTTTTTAAAATTCTGAGTAGCCAAACTCATGATGTTTTGCTTTGTATGTGACAATGCTACCAAAGAAAATTGTTTGTAGCAAAAGTTATTTCTTTGCAAGAAAATTATCAGTAAGGGAAACAAATTGAAAGGCTGGAAATACTGGTTTGTCTGAGCAGAAAAAGGCAAGACCATAAGCCAATACTTTGAGTTCCTTGTCCAAAATGCTATGACCATGAATGTCACTACACTTTAGAATGCTTGTATACACTGGTTCTAAATAGAGGGCAAATAGAAGTGGTGATAGCAAACAACCCTGTTTTGCAGAGGAAAGAATAGATACTGGCTCGGGCAGATTACCATTAACAATGATACTTGTAGAACAGTTAGGGTAGCACATGCACCCACTTTTTGAAACAACAAAGCCAACATTAACGCATTCTGAAAGTTTGAAAAGGAAAGCGTTGTTCACTCGGTCATGTTTTTTTGCTAAATCGATCTGAAGCAGTGCAAAGTGGTCACAGTGGGATCAGCAATATGAAGAGCTTTTCGGACTACATGTACGTTCGTTTATCTATGGAACGGCATTTTAATGCATAAGGCTCGTGAGGTCCAGTAAGTAATGACATTGCATACTGCAATCGACTAAATGATATTTTTGCATAAATTTTGTAGAGAAGTGGCTTTGCGCCACATTGCACGAACAGATAGATAGGCAGTGCAATATGTCTGTAGAATGCTGTAGACGCATTACACTGTGCTTCTTATTCGTTTGCGGAAGGCGGCACAAAACCACATGTCTATCATGTTTCGCAACCTTAGCAACGCGGTGGCGTAATTTCGTGACTCGTAACCGACATTGAGAGGCCCACATCGAGTGGACGCCGCGTCATCGACCACGTCTACGGACCAGGCCTCCCAAACATCATACCGTTCGATTACATCACTTTAAATTGAACACTGGCAGGGAAAACATTCAGGTTAAAAGAATAATTTTAAGCGTTGTTTCTGGTGTATAAAGTACTAGTGTGGGTGCGAACAAAAGAACACCCTAACAGTGACACTTGACCAATGCTCTAGCGCACACTGTAGTTTCTATTCATTACACGTCTGTCTGGAGAGTTTCGGTGCACTGCAATGTCGCTGAAACCTGACAAATCTCTTTTCCGTTTTTCTTGGAAGCAGGCAAAGTTGGGCGGCTCCAGGCACAGGAGTGCGACAAGTTTCGCGCAGCGTTCATCTAGCGTTCCTTGTTGGAAATAAGACAGACGCCATGCATCCAGAACACAACGCAGCAGGCCCATCAGTAACACGGACCCCCGTTATTCTCTCTAGAAATATTTTCAGCCCGCTGCTTTGACTTGGCTTTTCTGGATTTCTTAGCTGTGCATCAGTGGGCCGTTGGACAACCACGCTTTCTGCATCACGAGCCGGCTTTGCTCTCATTATGCAAACGTGTGACGAAGTGGCAGATACGCATAAGGGCACATGACGGCACCAACGATGACTACTGTGTTGTCTGGCCCAGCGCGACGCTCTCATTATGCAAACGTGTGACGGAGTGGCAGATATGCATCAGGGCACACGACGAGACCAACGATGACTACTGTGTTGTCCGGCCCAGCGTGACAGCTTAGCGACTGGAGCACGTGCGTGCGAGCGAGCGAGTCATTAGGCTCGTCGTGGTCATTTGAAGCTTCGACGCTCTAACGCTGCCACAGCAGCAGAGGCGGCAGACGCGGCATCTTGGGCTCTCAAACGAGACAGAACAGCATGCAGTCAGCTTCCGGGCGAGGCTTAGATACGAGAGAAAACAGAATTGCACATTTTAAATTGTGCCACAGAGGACAAATGTTGGGAATATGCCTGCCAGGCTGCCAGGTAATGGGAATTGTCCTATAGAGCGTCTTGTGTGGTCGATGTCTCCGGCATACGTACACATACCCCAAGGAACGGACGCTGCTGGAGTGGGCTCTCTGTAGTTAACGATTCTTACTTTTCTTATCATTTTTCAAGAGAATAGCTTACTTTGGCTCTTTCACCCGTTTCTGTGGTCGGCGAACTTTCTCTGCTGAGCCCATGCGCTCTCGTACAGCCGACGTGCAGGGAACATTTATCGCCAAACGCCAACTACAAGATTGCAACAAGTTCATTAAAATTCATCAAGTGACTCCAGCCTCACAAAGATTCCAAAATCTGCGTCGGAAATGCACTGTTCTTCTTAGCTGTGCGTGTGATGGCTCTTTTCACGACTAGGGGTCCGTTAGGTGATCGATAAGGGAGAGTGCTACACAACGGTTTTGCGTGTACATATATATATATATATATATATATATATATATAAGTGTGTGTGTGTGTGTGTGTGTGTGTGTGTAAACTGAACTGTTGTGTAGCCCTCCCTCTTATCACGGCGAAAAGATGTCAAACGTCGTATGTTAGCGTTTGCCTCCGCCTTTACTCGGAGGGTGCTTTTGATTGGACTATTCAGAAGCTCATTATAATTTGCTCGCGAATGTTCCCTACAACATAGTAATGCTTAATATCGTGTCTTCTTATTTTCTTCATATGTATTCAACGAGAATTTATTGCGAAACGTGTTTTTGAAAATTATTATATGTGCGAAGGTAGAGAAAAATGTGATGGGTTTTAGCAGCGAATGTTGTGTGCTTCAATGCGAGGACGTAGTCGTTTGTAAACGTAGCACCGTGGTCCTCAAAGTACTGTCGGCATGTTCAATACCAACATAGCTGTGGACTTCGATCGAAAGTGATGCTCTTGATTCAGTTTTGCTCAGCGCAGCGCTAGCCTCAGCTATAATCACTATGACGACAGCTTAAGTTGGGGTGCTTCTCGCTCTGGTTTCATTCATTTTTGCTGCCGGGAGGCACAATCAGTCAAGCCACTACGAAAGTGTAAGCGAGTTAGTACTAATGAGTGCCAGCTAATCAGTGCATACTAAAGACTACTAATCAATTATGCTTACGAAGTTTGCCAGTCAACCGCAGTCTTTTAAGGCCCAAAGAAAAATAAAGGTGCTTTAATTTCATGTTTACAGGTTGAAAAATTTATTCGGCACTTTTTTTAGGCTTGAAGAAAAGTGAAGGTGCTTTAATTTCTTTTTTACAGGAAGGAAAATATACTGGGATCTCCACCTTCTCAAGAATTTTGCTGCTTTTCCTTAATATCTACGTGCTCTCCGCCATATTCTTTATCAAGGTCATAATAAAAAGGGCTGAGCGCAATTGAGTAAAGGCGGTAATAGACGGGGCCAAAGGAGAATAATTTCCGGTCCAGGTTGGTGAACAAAACTATAGTTTCGCAGTTTCAGCTTCCCCGGTTCCCTTCTCTGGAATGTGCTTCCTCGCGCCTTCAGTTGCGTTCCACAATGTCAAGCTCAAGCCCCCTAGGAAATACTCTAGAGGCCATTTATTCACAGCACGATTCTCCTCACCGCATGTGGGCAAACAACGGAAGTCATCAGGCAGCGACGCTATGCATATTCAACGCACTCGGCGTTGTATGCACCTCTACTATTCTTCTCGCAATGCATGGAATAATGTGTACATGACTAGATGACAGCACAGTAATCCGGCAATGCTCAAAAATGAGGCAAAAAAAAAAGAAAATTCGTAAATCAGCCTGGTATATTCCACCCACCTCAAAACAGCAAGAAACGTACAGACGTCACCATGCTAGGAATACCAGTGGGCCTCGCTGTGAACTTAATTACTATGTGAGCGTTGCAATCCTGGCATTCTATTTCTACTTCCTCGTTACATTTGATTACACGCTATTGCCGGATTGACAGAGAGAGCCGGGAATTTATGTCCGGTCTGCTTTTGTGACGGCGCGCAACCCATTCGACGAAGCAACGGTTATGCGCTGAACCCACATCAGGAGTGCAAACAGCGTTGCAAGTACATGAACGCTTTCTTCTTAGCTGCTTCTCAACGATGAAACTTCATGAGCCTGAGTGAAGATCTTGGCCTTTATCTTGTTGCTTTATAATTGTTATTTCATATATAATATTGTCTTGTATTTTGTAATCGATGGTGCGTATGTGTACGACCTCGACAAACTCGTCAGATGCATGTGTCGTATGTATACTGATGTACTCTCTAACGAACATTTTGTACTTCTATCTACAAGAACATTTTCTTCCCATGCTTATGAACAGTCGGAATACTCCACTGCGGGGTTATTTGCTGTCTTTCTGGAAGTCTGGGCCTACTCACAAAGCATGCCGCCTTCTAATGAAAACGAGCAATCGCATGAACCAAAAGAAAAAATATCCTTCCCTCGGAGCCTATTTTTTTATTTATTTTCCTACAGGAAGACAGTGTCAGGTTTCTCGTTTCGGCTGCCAGTAAAGAAGAAAAAAAAGCGAAAAAAAGGTAGGAGCCCGTTGCAAGATAGGATTTCCAAATGTTCTTATTGCTCCCGACGACAGACGCGAAACGAGCCCACATCGTATTCAGGCGGCATATGAAGTATGATTTTTTTGCGCAAGCCGAGAAAAGCCAGCGCTATGGTTCCCCGAACACCAGAGCCATGAACAGTAGAGGCGAGCCGACGATGATGCCATTCGTTCCATGCTCGCGCATAGTCAGTCACGTTCCCGACGCGCTTGGCCTGAATGAAAATGAAAGAAAGCAAATGCGACACAAAAAGTAATATTTCCCGTATGTGTCATGAAAGAAGTAAGAGAACGAGGAATGTGCTGTGTCGACAAACTAGCTTCAATTTTTTTTATTATTTGTTCTTTTTTTATTTGCAGGTGTTCTTTCGTTTGTGCACGCACAATCATGAAACATATCTGCGGGGCCCGCCTGCGTCCTAGGAATCATGAGTTGGCGTGGTAACGAAAGACAGTAAGCAGAATTGAGATAGAAGAAGTGAATTAATTACGAAAACAAGTGATAGCCTCGAAAAAGAAACGATATATCCTTCTCAGGATAAAGGGAATGGTTAGTGAAAGACCGTGGTTGCTCTTGGAAAATTGGAGTAGAAAGCTCCTTTAAGCAATTTTCGCTGGTGGTGAATGTCGCTGAGATTAGCATTTAAATCACTGTTTGCTGTCTCCACCTTCCTCCATGTGATCTCACTCAATATCTTTTTTAGTGCATTCCGTCTGAAATAAGCGCTCACTTCGCAACTTAATTTCTTTGTTTTTACTCTGGCTATTTCAAGTCGCATTTGAAGCTGAAACCTGCGTTTAAAGGCTTTTTTTTTTCTTTGGCGAAAATTAAACAACCAGGTGCGCAGCGCTCGTTTTGTGTAGCATTTAAATGTCAGAAAAGTCCTTTTGAAAGGATACTACATCATTATTTATGCACACGTGTTTGGAAGGCGCTTCATTTTGCTTTTAAGGCTCCAACTGGGACTCATGTGTGTTTTATTCACACTAGAGCTTTTCATCAAAGTTTACACCTCCACGTGAATAAGAAATGGTATACAAGTATGTTTTTTACTATATTGTGCATGGAGCCTAAAAGAACGTCGAGGAAGTTGACAGTTATTGTTTTTTTTTCTGTAGAAAGATGTCACAGGCCTGCACGACAAACCCAGCAGAGACACAGCGTAATCTGGAAGAGCGGCTATATATTTTCTGCATTACGCACAAGATGACCTTCGTGGCGAAGTCTCTTTGTGTCGTTTTCACGAGAACGATCTGAACTGTCCGCCTGGCGTCGACGGCGGATACGGTTTGTCCTGCTCTCTGCACCGGGGCCTACTCAGCCCGACGTTGCCTGGTTGTAGGCGCGCGCGTATGTCTAGGATTCGCTTCTTAAGCAGCAGTTTGTACCTTCCGAGGAGGCGCCATAAGATGTACCGAAGAGTAAACACAGGTATCGAGACTATGCGGAGCACATATGACATCCCTTGACCTGTAGCACGATACGATGCTGTTGATGACGATGATTTATTGGCATCCCCTTTGGTATGGGGCGTTGTCAAGTAGTAACATAGCTTGCTTGAGTTAACCAGCTCGAACTACCTGCAACATGCAACTGGTGGGAGTGGTAGCAGCTTTATTGTAGCAGGATCGGCAGGAGGGGTGCCAGGCTGTAGGGAGGGATAGGTCCGGGCTGCTGTACATGTCAGGACACCCGGTGGAGTACAACACAATTGCAAGGCAAAGTTTGCAGGTATGGACGCTACACGTCGTGCATTTCACATTGCATGACAAGTGGCACAATTCCATGCTGCTGCTGATGATTTATTGACATCTCTTTCGAAACGCGGTGGTGACAAACCATCACTTAGCCTGCTTGATCGTTTAAAGCACAGCCCTTAAGCTTCCCTTAATGCGTTGAGCATCGGCGAGCCACTTAGGCGGCGTTACACCTCGTAACCGAGTGAACGAGCACAGGCAAAATATGAAAGCGAACGCGGAGGAAGGAATGAAAGAAGAGCGCGCGAGGAAGAAAGTGGAGGAGGAGCGGAGGGTAAACGGCCTACGCATGCGCTGAATTGCCGGTGGCCACGGCGCTTCCATGTGCGCTTCGGAGGAGGAGCAAGGGTGGCTAGGCTCGTCCACGGTGTCAGCTGCTGAGGTCAGCCCGCAGTACCAGCGTGCGTGATGTGTATCACTGCTTCGGCAAGGGGCAATAGAGAGTGGCTATGAGTAAGGCTCGTTATGACGCTCCCTTGGATGTTGTTGCCGCTGACACTGGTGGCACGATTTCCACGTGACGAAGGGCCACTGTCATGTTTTCGTGGAAGGAAAGCGAGAGGAGAAAAGCGTAGTGCCGCGCAAGGTGGGCTGTTCGGAAACGATGGCTACGATATCGCGCCAAATTAGCGCGCGCCGTCTGCATGCAAACAAAGCACGCTACTCACAGCGTTGTATTTGTAATATAAACCTATATAATCATAATACAAAATATTGACACGCAAAATGAAAACACATACAGAGCTGCGCTCTAATTTCGTATTAGAGAGTATCGTAATCGTTGGTGAATTGTTTACGTGCTTTTCGTTGTTGCATTTTTGTCTTCTCTTTCTTCCTGAAGACAATCCATACATTTCTTAGGCAATCCCTCACAGTGGGTAGGAGCCACACGCTTGATAGGGAAAAAAGTACCTTGTACCACTACCTATGCAACTGCTACATGGCATGTCACCTGGTGTAATACTATGTAACTTCAATAGAAAGTACACACGTATCGACGCTATGCGGCACGCATCTCAGATCGCGTGACAAGTTACCGGTACGCTACTAATGATGATGATTGTAATGATTTATTGGCGTCTCCTTTGAAACGTGGCGGTGACAATCATCTAGCCTGCCTGATTAAATCAGGTATGTCATACACGTTTTGCATTCTAGCATTTTTTATGCATCTGCTTAAACTTTTTTTTTTCTTCCTCGAGACTATACAACGTTTCTTCGTCAATTCCTCAGAGTAGGTAGGAGCCTGGCGATGGCTGCGATGAAGAACGGTAGTGGTGGCGGCGGGGACCGAGCACATCGCCAATAGAAATGACTATTGCAGTGAGCCCATAACAGTTTACGCTGTAAAAAGTCAGAGGGTAGGCCTCTGAGCCGGCTATCCAGAAATCGCAAATGCACTACTTAGATTTGAATACTGAAAGAGAAAATGATAGAAAATTGTCGACATGAACTAGACACGCATTTTTAACACACGATTGAGCGCACAGATATCGTCACTCTACGATCATTAACACCGGCATCATGGTGGAGTGCCGGCATCAGTCATCCATCACATAGTCAGATGGAGCGCACGTAAGTACTTTGATCTATTACATACACAGCATTAACACTTGCATACTTAATGACGCGAGGCACAGGACAGTGATGTCATTACGCCAAAGAAAAAAACAGAAACAAAACAAGCTGTGATATTCCTCCAGCGAATAAAATGGAATAAACGACAGAAAGACAGGAAAGAGGAAAATAAATAAACCCAGTGCCACACAAACAAATCAGGTACCATGATTCCAGCCCATAACAACCACTTAATAATCATAAGCTGTACGTCACACTAATGTCCCCTATAAAATCAGGAAGGACGCTGACGGTACAGCTACCATCGAGACGTAAACTTGTACGTCTCCTGTTTTATGATGGTGATGAACTGCCTTTAAAGAAAAGTTTTTCAGTAACGTCAGCGAACGATATCAATTCGATCCTTCAGGTTGGCCCAAAGAGTAGGTCACACACTGCATACACTTCCCAAAAACAAGGTCTTATTTGTAGGCCAGCGTGACGATTTCCTAGCAGAATTACTTGTTCGCAGCGTGTACCAAGCAGCCACGTTTGTCTGTATTAACAGAACTATGTGTAATATCAAGATTGGCTGGAATTCTTTATTGCGTAAGCATTCTTTGGCGAGCTCACCAGCGCTGTCACGCGAAAAGTGTAATTCCTTGTATCTGCACAAAAATGCGTAGTTTCAGACATTTGTTCGTTATTGTAGTATAAATGTAAATGACTGGTAGTTTCTAAACGATAAGGAACAATTTAAAGCAAAAAAATAAAAAGAAGATGCATTTATAAGGCTCCCTGGAAAATGTTTGGGAAATGTTATAGTAGGGAGGGGGGGGGGGGTAGCTTGACATATGGGGTGGGCAAACTTAAATTTGTGGGTGGGATATTTGAAATTTGTGGGTGGGCCGATTTGAAATGTGTAGGTGGGCCAACTAGAAATGTGGGGTGGGCCAACTTGAATTAGGGGTGGGCCAACAATAAGTTTGAGGGTGGGCCAACCTCGAATTTACATTTCGGGGTGGGCCAACTAGGAATTTGAACATGGACCAACTGAAATTTGGGGTGGGCCAAGTTGAAATCTGTGGGTGGGACAATTGAAATTTGGGGGTGCGCCAAGTTAAATTTGGGGGCGGGTCAATTTGAAATCTGGGGTACGGCAAATTGAAATTTGGGGGTGGGCCAAGTTAAAACTTGGGTGTGGGTCAAGTGAACTGTGGTGGTGGTGAAACTGAAATTTGAGTGTGGGCCATGCTGAACGTTGGGTGTGGGCCGACTTGAGCTTTTGGGGCGGCCGAATGTCCAAGTGAGCGGTGCTGAGCGTCCTTAGAGTTATGAAGACCTCGTGGGCTAGTGGGTGCCTTTAGACGCTTGGCGCGTTTTCACGGGGCCTTACTCAGGCGCACCCAAATGCAGGCTAATGTAAACAAGGAACGCGCGCATAACACAGGTCTGCGAGAGCGACTGCAAGAATGTCAGGGCCTCATGACGATGCACTCTTCCCTCACGCCACGCCTCACGCACTACTGCGCCCATTCGACCACTCTGCTCCGACGAGGCACCCTCGCACCCGGCGTTGCGGTTCAGTGGGTACGATTGCATTGAAGAGGCTGAATGAGGCGAGAAAATTTGACAACTGTGTTTTACAGCCTAAGCATTCTTTGCCGCCGGAAAGGCTGCGGGTAGATACGCGTAATCTAGGAAAAGCAAGTAAGCAAAGCAAAGAAAAAAGGAAGTCACACCCGAACGAAACAATGCTTACGCAATAGTAGACAATTCTCAGAATTTCTATCGCTTTTTTACCTGAGTGAATGGACGCACGGTCCTAAAGTTAAAATTGAATAAAGTTGGATTTATCGTTACTGATAGGTCAATTACGGAGAGGAATATCACCCAGATGATAAGGAAGCAATGTAAAAAGTGCGCAAAGTATATATAACGCGACAATCGTGTGCGTCCGCTACTGTCTTCTTTTCCGATTATTTGTACTGTACCCTTTCCGATTTGCCTCAATCCCATTATTTGCACATGATTCGCATAAAGGGGCACCCTGTCCTTCATCTTCATTTATTTTGCTGTTTTTCCCTCTCCATATTGCCCAACCAACAAGCTCAAGTTTACGGGCTGTTAAAAGAAGTGCTGGCCGCTTCTTCACCGTTACACACCACAATGATTTCATTTTATCCACTTGTCGCTTATTCACATTCGTTATTTTCGAAACAGAAACTGAGTACATATTACCTTTGGCACACTGCGCAGTTCAACAAAAGGAGCGACTTCCTCAGCGCGAATTCTTCGTGCAGACTTGCGTGGTAGCGCGTGTTGCACACGTCAGTATTTCACTGTTAATGTGATTATTACATCCCTGGATGTTGCAGCAGCCAACAATGCATAAAATATAGCGAACGTGTCTAAAATGAAAATGTATTTCTCAAGTTTTACAAGGAGCAGCTCGCCAGAGCTCCGGCATGTACAGCTCTGCAGGCTTTTAGCCAGAAAAGGCCTTTTATTTTATTTATTCTTTTTTTTTGGTAGGGCGCGGGCTTCTACAGGCGGAGCTTTTGCCGTATTGGAATGCATTAGCAAATTGTGAAAGTGCAAGAAATAGGTTATTACATGGTAAAAAGGGGGGAGCGGGAGGGAGGCGAGGTCATGGCTTAAAACGGGGTGGTGACTGTGCCTGCGCGCCTGAAGGGCAGAACTTGTCTATTTATAGTAGTTTTAGCGCCAGCGGCGCCGGCATCCGTGGTGGCTTCCGCCATTGGAGCGTACGAAACTCGCATCAGATTGCACTCGCTGCCGGGTCATGCAAGTTGGAAAGGCTCCGTGGAAGGGAACTCGCTTTCCAATTAGCCTATTGAATTCTCCGGGCCATGGCGAAGCTGAAGCACGTGCTCTCACCGTACAACCAGCTGAGCCCTTGATGTCTATTTCGATTGTTTTCGTTCGTTTCTAATTAATTCTTTCCAAACATTGCTCGTAATATGCTGTCGTTTTTGGGAATGACGGAACTAAAAGGCGAACTCATTTTCAAAGGGGGCCATGATGTAGAATTAATATCTGATGATAAAAAAATCGAGCTGAAAAGGGAAATAAACATAGTGAAAAACTATGTTGTCGTATACAGGGTGTGCCAGCTAAGGTTAGCCAAGCTCTTAAAAATAAAATATAGGGTATATGAGGACGCAGGCAATGGCACTCTGTCAGCAGTGAGGTACCGCACCAGGGTAATTTTTTCCATAATTGAACTATCTATAGTTAGAATAGATTCATTAAGGTACTATTTAAATACTGAATTGAGGGTGCAAATCTTGATGGGAAAGTAATAATTGTGTTTTAAAACACCCGATTTACATGGCCGCCAAGCCAGGCATTGAGCAGAGTTAGTTCTTCCAACGACAAACACGCACACGCACACGAAAGCACACATTCATACAAAATCAAAGACCGAGTAGAGCAGCTGTCAGCAAGAGCGTTTAACCGGTCATGTATTCTACTAACCCATTGGCGCCAAATAAACAGTGCATGACGGATGTAGGAGTCCATGCTTGCTCATTACACCTTCTTGAATTCACTTATTTTTATCCACAAAAATTAGAAATTGAAAGCTTTGTGCTCCCGTACCTACGCGGAATTGTGTCTGCACATAGGTCTACCCAGCTTTCACTTCTCCTGCACTGGTTGCTTCTTCTCATCAAGGATATCCTAGCAAGCAAGCAGCCTTTACAGTGTAGACGCTGTAGAAGCTTGGGCAAGTTGGTGTAACATTCTTTTTCAACAGCGCAAAGGACAAGGGCACAGCGCAAGGACAATCAGCGCTGTGTATGTGCACTCGTCTCGAACTTGTCCTTTGCGTTGTTGAAAAAGAGCCTTTATAGGGCACTGTGGAGTAAGGCCATTTTAATAAAGAGAGAGAGAGAAAAAAAGCTTTGTTGATTTATGAAGGTAGAGGACAGGTTCGTGAGGCATAATTACTTAGTAGCCCTGTTTGATCTAGGTTGCAGTAGTGGTGTTTAAGGCATAGACGCAAAATAAATGAAACATTATAAGTGAAATGACATTTTACAAGTACTCGTAAAACGAAATTACTGGTGAGAGTAAAGTTTCGACAGTATCCATTGGAGGAGAGGTACGATATAACCTAAACTAAATGCGGCAAAGTCAAAGAGGAAAAAACAAAATTGCTGTAGGACCATCGTTCGCACATTGGGAAAGATGATACTCATTGGCGTTGGCAGTACTATCGGTTGAGCACGCAACTATTCAAGCACGACAATCGAAAACACCTAAACATATTTTAAAGAAAGACGCTTCTGACATAAATCAGCAGACTGCCGGCACAAATGAGCCAGCTGCGAACGTCAACAGCGCTAAATCACCGTTTGAACGGCCGCAGTAGGACTTCAGGTTATTCAAATAAACTATTGCGCACAGACCACCAGACATAGAAAGCCACACAACAAACTGGGAAATTTAGCTTTTTGACTCTCACTGTAATAATATCGAGAATGTTTTATGACTCATTGAAACCTCCTTCTATCCATAAGTTTTCAAAATATCTGGAGCCTTCAAGTTGAGCTCAACGTCAGTTAGCATGGATTAAAGAAAATAACTAGCTGGTGCATGTTGAGTGCATTCATCCCAGTAACGTGAAACATTTATGATACAAAGTGAACACGAATGGCCTTTTCTAACCTCTTGCTTTGTGCTAGTTTGTATAGGTTAATACGGGCAACATGCATGGTACAAGATCAGTGTAAACTCACAAATTCTTTTTGCCTCGTTAAATTGATGAGAAACAAATGAAGACTACGAGTAGGTGTACTTGCTGCTCCGCGAATGCCGGACATCCTCAAAGTGTGGATTCACTCGCGATGAAGTTAGATGAGCAACGGACTTATGTGCCAGGAATGGTTCAGCATTAAACAAAGTCAAGTTCTAAAGCCTCTGTATTAATTACGACCTTCGCGAACGTAGGCTCTCGATATTTGCATTTCCGTTCTTCAGATTTGGCTCGACGCAGAGGTAAAAAGAAAATAATTATGCCAGGGTTCGAAAAGGTAAAACTTCCCCGTAGGAAAACAAAAGAACACCCGCCGTGGTTGCTTAGTCGCTATGGCGTTGGGCTGCTAAGCACGAGGTACGCAGGATCAAATCTGGGCCACGGCGGCCGAATTTTGATGTGGGCGAAATGTGAAAACACCGTGTACATAGATTTAGGTGCACGTTAAAGAGTTCCATGCGGTCCAAATTTCCGGAATCCCCAACTACGACCTGCGCATTATCAGATCGTGGTCTTGGCACGTGAAACCCCATTCTTTAATAAAAAAAATTCTGTACAATAAAGAAGATTTTCATGACGAGTAGGTCTGTTTGAAAAGACTGAAAACATAATTACACGAATTGCATTTCAGTATTTTAACAAGTAAAGCTCGGGCTTAGCGTGCGTTCCTGAAACTCACGCGGTAAAAGAAACTGCTTCTGCGCTTGCCATTTACCATATGCAATGTGTACTTACTTAATGCATTTTCGTGTTTTAGGACGAGCACGCAGAATACGTTATAGATTTAAGCATGAGGTACTAAACAAGGATGTGACAATGAACTGCGAGCTTGCTAAAGAGACTTTGAAATAAGGCTGCTGCAAGCGAAGGACACATTAATAACTAAAATGGAAAATATAAGTATACATTACGCAGGCACGTTATACAAAAGGCCATATGTCTGCTAAACGCTTTATTGCAAAACAAGGAATAAATAAAAACAGCTCCAAGCTATATTTTGTTCACTCATTTTGCAGCGCAGAGAAGAACGTACAAAAAAGTAGGCAAAAGACGTATTTGCAAACGGGGTCTCGGTTTATGATATAACTAGGACGGGTAGTTCTGCATTTATTTTATGTCTAGTGTTACTTTGGCACGAACTGAGCGCATATACATAGCCAGAATCCTATGTCAAAAGATGTTAAGAAAAAAACGTTTTCAAATATGTTACATTAGGAAAGAAAATTAGTGTCAATGTCACCCCTACAAAGGAAAGACATGTAAATGCAGCAGTAGATTGTAGTACAGGAAAAGACGTCACATATGACTTAAATGAGTAAGTTAAGCTAACATACGTCAAAAAGTACCTTTTTTACATAAACTAAAGCAAATCTTTAGGTAGCCAAAAAGTGCTCGCGCTCAAAGTTCGGATCACAACCACTCGGATCAAAACTTAGCCGCACCTGGGAACTTATTGTCTCAAAGAAAAATAAAAGCACTGGAGCACACACAGTAAGGAAAATTGTAGAGCAACATGTAGTAAGGCGAAACAATTGAAAAGCTTTTCTCATTGGTTTTCATTATTTCACCTTTCTGCCTCTTCAAGTTATGTCTGCGATGTTTTTAATGCATGCTACCTGCAGCACACTTCACTCCAACTTTCCAACTTTGAAGGCTCTAAACACTACCCACTGAATATCACTCGTAATCTATTGCAGGAATAAGGGAAATTGCAATACTTCACAAAGTAGTGTATGTTATTTACGGTTATCGATGACGGCTCCAATGAAATCATCATGATGTCTTGCCTGGTACCGTTAGACCCCTACAAAATAGCCGTGTCCCAGTAATACAAGCCTTATGCTGGACAGTTTACATCTTGCGTCATTTCGTAAACCTTTCTTTCCTTCGTTAATACTTAGGAAGAATGCCTACGTTTCATAATTAGCTGCAAAAGGACATAAGAAGAATAGTACGCACGTAGAAACTCACAAGCCCGCACTTAAAGAACGACCTCTCGATACCACCAAGTCTCGATGGAGCTCATTTATTCTTCGCCACGACCAATTGCACAAGCGTACAAATTATGTGGGAGTGGAATGAGGTTCCAAAGGGCAAACAAAAGAAAAATGGGCGCGATTGAAGAACAACTGTGCGTGCAAGACAAGAAGTAAGCTAAATGTGAGAAATAAAATTAAGGGCGACACTTCACAGAAGGCCGTTCGGCACCCCACAGCAAGAACACGCCACCCTTGAGAGCAGCGTTTCATTCGACAGTTTGGGGAAGAAAATAAATGGAAATATCAACATTGAACGTCAGTACGTTCGTCTTAAGCAACGTTGATATTTAATCATGTCCGGCTAAAGACCATTCGAACTTGCATGTAGGCTTCTGCCGCAGCGATAAAGCAAGCGAGCGAGCAAGAGGCCTGGGGCCCCAGACGCAGAGGGCGTAAAGCAATTAGTGAGGTCGCGGCATTGCCACTGCAAACATCATGCCAGTGCCTAGTAGGATTGACCGCGCTCGGGGAATACGCCAAATTGAGTTGCGAACACCACCTCCTACGTCTCCGCGCTCGTCGTTCCTCCTGCTACCACTAGGGAGCTCGCCATCACCAGTGCAGGGGCATCATCTTGGACAACCGAAAGTCAATCATCTGGTGACCGTAGCGCAAAAAAAGCTAGACATCGACAGCTCGCTTCATCGCTCGCAGTAGAAACGAGCAAGGCTAGAAGTGAAGAGAAAAACAAAATAGGGAAGTCAACAAAGAGAATAAAAGATAAAAGACAGGAAAGAAGCAAAGAGAGATGAGTGGAAAGGAATGAAGTGCGAAGGGAATGCGGCATTCGTAAATGAGGCGCAAAAGGCCACCAAAGGAAGACGCGGCACCAACGACGGTCGATTGCCGTGGGAGCTACTATTCGCTGTCTTCCTGTTGGATGCGTACGCTGAGGCTCGGCCGAGCACATCATTTGAAGAGTTCGTGTCTTTTGAAGGCTTTTCTTGTACACGTCCAGGCCTACAAGAAAACACAACGATGTCGGTGGTTTGAGGTCACTTGATGGTATATTCCAACCTGTTTCTCTATAAAACACGGTGCTGGGCTAGATTAGCACGCGTTTTTTGACCACCTTGATACGTCATTTCCCTTGTCATCTTGTTCTTTTATTCTGCTGCACCACAAATCTTTTTCGCTTTTTATTTGTAGCGGTAGAGACATAATAGCGGCAGTTTGAATGGTTTCCATACAAATGGGCGTCTATTGAAGCTAAAGCCCTGTTAACGGCAGAACCTCTAATTTTCGACAGACCTGTTAGTAATATCCCAGTAAATGTTCCAGGCTGCTACATCCATTTACTGCCAGTGACCATAACCCTACTTCCTTTTCCAGTGCTCTCTGTATTCGTTGACACTCGTGGAATAATGAAAAAAACCTTCTTTTTCTCTAGAGCTGAATTCTCTTCCGGTGCTTAATCAAGAAGAAAAACAGATGCTGGCTCAGAAGTCTTTATCTGGTATATATCTGACATTTGCTGTAGCTAGGGAAAAAGTTCGGGTAGAAAGAAATACAGAAAAGCAATGATGGCTATTATGTAGATTTGGCGTCAGCATGTGATTGAATTTGTCGCGTGGTTATGGTTTCCTACCATGAATGAAGGACTTTTATTCTAGAAGTCGAACTCTTCTCGCTTTGAGGCCAAAAAAATTTACGTCATTCGAGGACACTGTGATGTTATTGGGCCGGATCACTCCAGAAAAGGGAGAAGCAGCACGCCAAAGCAAAAACACACATCAGACATGTATTGACGTACACAATACGGATAACGGCACACACGCGTCACAATGTTCCAAAATGCCTCATAGGCGACATGCACTATATGTATCGGTGGATTACGATCGGCCTACAGTTCCGGCGGCAGCTTGTGTCGCCGTGTCTTAGACCTCGTTGAACCGATGCCGGCCAGCGGGGTCGGACAACAGTGTAGGACGGCCGGGTCGGACAGCTGGGTCGGACGGCCGGGACGGTCGGCCGGGTCGGACAGCCGGGTTGGACGGCCGGGTCGGACAGCTGGGTCGGACGGCCGGGACGGTCGGCCGGGTCGGATGGCCGGGTTGGACGGCCGGGTCGGACCGCCTCGCGGCGCTCAGGTAGCCGGCCGCAGTCACTGGGTCGCGTCCACAGCTGGCGGGGTAGCCCTGTGGCCGCTCACCCGAACGCTCGAGTGCCCTGGTTCCGGACCGCCAGCCCTCCTGGACCAGTGCCCAGCGGAAGAGCGGGGCGAGGGAACCTCCCAGCGGGCGACAGTGTTGTTTCGGGTGTGGCGTATTGGCGCGGTCGACGATAGCTCCTATGGGCCAGACGCCCAGCGAGGAAGCTGTTTTCCGTCGACCGCCGAATCACGCGCACTGCTCACGCCACGGGCCACGGGCCACACTCTCGCGCCACGCTTTTTGAGGCGCCACTGCCGGCGCTCCCAAATTGGTGTCGATGATGATGATGGTCCTCTTCGCCACCGCACGGCGCACTGTCTTCATATGTTTAGGCTTCGCACTCCCGCGTACCATATATTATGACAATACCCCCCTTTTCGAGAAAGTTGTTCGCAACTATTCTAACACAAGGACGCGGGATGAGAAACAGAACAAAAAGGAAAATTGTCATGTACGTCTGTCCGATTGTTCATATGAGTACACGACACATCTTGCTCACAGGGCATTGCACCCAGTCAAAGAACGAACGCACAAGTCTGTTTGCTTTCAACTAAATACTAAGCACTTGAGATGTCGCAATGTCTAATCACATTTTGATATATAAACAGGTGATTACGCGCGACTCGACTCAAGTAGTCAGCTCCCACATTGTCACAATCTTTTATGTAGTTAACAGTAAAAGAATACTCCTGGAAAAGGAGACTCCAAGGCAACACTCTGTTGACGTGCCTGGCGCGCTCCTCTGTGGGCTTGTTTCCGCTGGCCTGGTCCCCGGCGCTTTCTCGACTTCGGAGGGTCTTGTGTCGGCGCTTCTAAGACTTCAGGACCGAACGAACTTGTATTCTTGCACGCACACACAAGCACACAATGACGAGGAAGTGGAGCGGCCTGTACTTTCCCTTTAGCGGTTGTCTTTTGGCACTGGTCGCACGACTTCACGAAGCGTTTTACGTCTCTGTGCACATCTGGCCAATAAAATTCTTGTAGGATACGATTGGTTGTTCTCCTGACACCTTTATGCCCTTCTATGATGTTTTCATGTGCCCCTTCTAATATGCCAGATCTAAATGCTGTTGGTATTACCACCTGCTTAAAGGTTCTGCCAGTGGCCCGGTGGTAAAGGCGATACAACAATCCTTTTTCTTCCACGAATTCGTAGCTGTGGCCCTTTCCCGAGTTAAACGACTTGCTTATTTTCGCAAAAATATGTTTCAGCGTCGGGTCTTTCCGCTGTTCTTCAATGAGTTGTCCTTTTGTCACGTCACGTAAGGCGATTGTCGGAACGCACAAGGGACGAATCTTGCCTTGGTCTTCAGTTCTGGCTTCAGCCACGCTCGATACATGGTGAGGCTTCCTAGGCGCCTTATTACGCTTCATCCCTATCGACGACGACTCAGCGTTGGGAGCAGCGGGGTGCTTCCAGTCACAGTCCGGATCGTATGGTCCTCTGACGCCTGGAAGATTTCCCAGAATTACGTCGTAGAGGGGCTCGTCCATACATGCCATGGTTAATTCTCCTGTAAAGTACGGCGTGTTCAGTTGTACGACAGCTTCAGGTAGGTGGCTTGTTGAGCCGTCCAGAAGAACAACGTTGCTCGTTCTTCCCGTCATATACACCTCTGGAACGAGTTCCCGTCTGACAATTGCAGTATTACAACCGGTGTCTCGTAATACACGAACACTTCTTCCCAGCAGCCGGCCTTCAACCACTGGCATCCCGTCGATGGGGAAAGTTCCTGCAGTCCCAGGGTTCTTGCCGTCGCTGTCACTTGATTGGCGAGTCTTCTTTCCTGGACGCTTTGATTCATTCACTGGACGAGTTCGGACTGGTTGAGATTTGGCGAGTGCACACGCTGAACTTGGTTTGTTGGCCCCGTACCGAGTTCGGCAATTTTCAGCTGTGTGTCCCGTTCTGTCGCACAACTCACACTTCAGCATACGCTTAGGTGGGGCACGGCAGTCAGGAGCCAAATGTCCAAACCGATGACAAAGGGTGCACATAAGTTGTGGTTTCCTCGGAGCTTCAATGTTCTTTCCACCAGAATCCTTTGCGTTATCGGGACCCTTTCCTAGGTTTGTCCAGTTCTGCGCTTCAAGAAAGCGATCCGTCAAGCTAGCAAGTTCGTCAAGAGATTTGCACTCTCGCTCCTTCAAGAAAATGACTAGCTTTGGCTCACAACAACGCAGAAACTGTTCAGAGATCATGTGATCTCGTAGACCTTCATATGTTTTAGGCACATTAGCCATCTCAATCCAATGGTCAAAATAGGCTGAAATTCTTGCTGCTAACTGTCTTCCAGTTTCGCCCTCTACGGCTCGTGCTTTACGAAACTTCTCTTGGTAGCCTTGAGCCGTGAATTGAAACCTTTGTAGCAAAGCTTTCTTTACCTTCGGGTAATCTAATGAATCGGTGGCAGTCATCCGACCGATCACAGTTAACGCTTCCCCAGTCAGACACATGCTCAAAGCAAGAGCCCATTTTTCTTGTGGCCAGTCCTGCCCTGTTGCTACGCGCTCAAATCGCTGTATATACGCGTGTAAGTCATCGCGTTTCTCGTCGAACAAAGGAAGTAACTTCTGTGGATTGAGGGATGACGAGGAGGTGCTGGGCGCAGTCAAAATTTCAGAAGCAGCTGCCGGCACATTGCGAGCTCCTTCCTGAAGCTGCAGCTTTAGCTGGAGGATCTCACGCTGCCTCTCGTCAGCTAAGCGCGCTAATTCAGCAGCTTCTTTCGCTGCCTCTCGCTCCGCAGCTCTCTCGTCCCTTTGTTTTGCCTGTTCGGCCTCAATCCATCTGCGAAGTTATGCGCCTGACAATCCTATTTGGAGTCCTATAGCCGTGATTTTCTCTAAGTCCATGGTGCCGTCTACTAATGTGTGTCTGCGCTCAAGTGAAACTGCCCCCTTTCACTGTATTTACGAGTGGATCCTGGCAGGCTCGCCAGTTTGTGATGTTATTGGGCCGGATCACTCCAGAAAAGGGAGAAGCAGCACGCCAAAGCAAAAACACACATCAGACATGTATTGACGTACACAATACGGATAACGGCACACACGCGTCACAATGTTCCAAAATGCCTCATAGGCGACATGCACTATATGTATCGGTGGATTACGATCGGCCTACAGTTCCGGCGGCAGCTTGTGTCGCCGTGTCTTAGACCTCGTTGAACCGATGCCGGCCAGCGGGGTCGGACAACAGTGTAGGACGGCCGGGTCGGACAGCTGGGTCGGACGGCCGGGACGGTCGGCCGGGTCGGACAGCCGGGTTGGACGGCCGGGTCGGACAGCTGGGTCGGACGGCCGGGACGGTCGGCCGGGTCGGATGGCCGGGTTGGACGGCCGGGTCGGACCGCCTCGCGGCGCTCAGGTAGCCGGCCGCAGTCACTGGGTCGCGTCCACAGCTGGCGGGGTAGCCCTGTGGCCGCTCACCCGAACGCTCGAGTGCCCTGGTTCCGGACCGCCAGCCCTCCTGGACCAGTGCCCAGCGGAAGAGCG
This sequence comes from Dermacentor albipictus, assembly GCF_038994185.2. Taxonomy (NCBI): domain Eukaryota; kingdom Metazoa; phylum Arthropoda; class Arachnida; order Ixodida; family Ixodidae; genus Dermacentor; species Dermacentor albipictus. The sequence goes on from NC_091821.1 coordinate 357,951,677, forward strand.
GGGCGAGGGAACCTCCCAGTGGGCGACAGTGTTGTTTCGGGTGTGGCGTATTGGCGCGGTCGACGATAGCTCCTATGGGCCAGACGCCCAGCGAGGAAGCTGCTTTTCGGCGACCGCCGAACCTCGCGCACTCCTCACGCCACGGGCCACGGGCCACACTCTCGCGCCACGCTTTTTGAGGCGCCACTGCCGGCGCTCCCAAATTGGTGTCGATGATGATGATGGTCCTCTTCGCCACCGCACGGCGCACTGTCTTCATATGTTTAGGCTTCGCACTCCCGCGTACCATATATTATGACAGACACAATAGCAAGATAGTTAATTTTGAGGCTTCTGAAACATCATCTGAAGCTTGTTGTCGATTTCAATTGTTTCTTTAACACGGAATACTCGATAATGGCGAAAATATTTTTTTTCTCTGTCTCTGTGCGCTAGAAAAACAATATTATTTCGAGGATCTAACAGCATGGCGTCTATACATGGCTCCTTAAACCATCTGGTTCTACAAAGTGGCTGAAGTGAAATAAAGACTAATAGCGCTCTGACAGTTCCATGTTTTCGGTGATTTACCTCTGCGACCGAAGAGCAATCTAAATTAAACGGAATCAAATGTCACGCTTGTGCTATACAATTAGTACTGTCTCTTTGTAACTGGGTATCTCGCATTATTGTCCACTAGGAGAGCTCTATATACTGGCATATAAAACAGGACATTGTTTTGCATGGAACATCGTTATACATCTGCTTTGCACCTAATTATGGCGTTGGCGTGGGCGGACAATACCTCCTTGTTAGAAACTGCGATATTGTCACCGTAACCGAAATGGCGGACCGCGCACTTCGCGTGGAGAGTTCTCTGCGAATTTTTTTTAGGCGAGCCTTTTGAATACCAGTGTGCTAAATTAGCTCAATTGGTAGATACTTGAGCGAAAAAAGAAAACAGTATATTATGACTGAACCACAGGAGACGACAGATGACTACCGAAAGTTCGCCGACCACACCATCGCATCCGTCTTGGTTCTCGTCATCACTCTTTTCCTCCTTTCCCCTCTTTTCCTCCTTTCCCCTCTGTCTGTTCGCAAGGCAGCTCTGTATTCGCTGCCTTGCGAATACAGAGCTCGGCCCTCAGTGGTGCCTCCGCATCAACGGCGTTCTGCTGCCGAGCATCAGGTCGCCGGTTCGATACCCAGCCATGGTAGCCCCATGGCGATGCCGGACAAATGCAAATCCACCCATACACTCAGATTTAGGTGCACGTTAGAGAATCTTTGAAGGCCAAAATTAGTTCAAAACCCTTCACTGCGACGTTTCTCAGAACCAACTATGCAGTTTCAAAGCGCTATCCTCGCACAATTTAAACAAGACCTTAACGCATCCGACCACCAAGCTTTAAACCTTAAAATTCTCAACGAAAGCACAGTACAAGTAGCCGTGCTGGACAGCGCGATGAAAAATGGTGCTACGTAACGCCCGTAATTGCTCATGCCCGAAGGCAGCTCCCTGCAGTCCTCCCTGCATTTCGAAATGCACGAGGCTGTGGAACGGGCAGAAAGTTTAGCAGACTCATGGGATTCAAGGTACTTGCCTATCTAGAAAAAAATAAAGCATTTACAACGCCGCTTAAATACCATACTCGGTTTTAAAGTACAATTTGATTCAAGCAGCTTGGATAAAGCGGCCATTTTGGTAGACGCTATTGTACTTGGAGCATATATATGGAATGACGGAACAGATATGTTGTTCTTTCTTTTTTTCTTCGTGTTGTTGCAGTGTATAAGTTCTCGTTTATTTTGTCACAAGTGCAAGGGACACTTTGTTGCTTCTGCCCGTGCAGCATTCATATGCTTAGTCATGTTTCTTTGCCACAAGTGTCAGTGCAGCATTTCCGGAAGAAGACCTTAGTATAATTAAATTTTGATGGCTGTCAACTTCGAGTTAATAAATTAAAAGTTGCCGAGCCACGTTTCGACGAAGCTGTACCTTTTTTACGGTTGTCGTTGTCAACTGCAGGGCATTCTCAGTCACACAACCAGCCTTGTACGGACTATGTATTTTCTAAGACTACAGTGCACGTTGTTGCATATGTACACTGCTGATGCAGTCAAACAGGTGACTTCGAAGCAGCATCTTTCGAGCAAGACGAACGTGCACCTTCCGAATCCGGAATTATACTTTCCAGTCGTCTTTCTTTCGCCAAATGTTCATATTTTATCGGCAGGCCATTTCCTTAATCGGTGCTACCACAGTAAGCTTGCTGCTGCAGGCAACAGCCAGTTATCTAACCATGACCTACCATGTAACCAGCCGCTGCTTCCCGAACGTATAGAAAGCACTCACCCATTGGACGTGTCTTGGCACTCACGGAAAAATGCGAACAAATAGCGAACCGAGTAAGTGATCGCTTAACTGCAGCGTGCGGCAAGGACCATTACGAAGTAAGCTTGCTCGCATGTGTCGTTCTGGTCTTTGATCTCATACGTTTCTTGTTGTGGGTATACTCCTGTTGCCATTGTATTATTTAGGTGCTAGTGATCACACAAAGTAAAGAAAAAGCTTTATTGCTCATTTGAGTTTTTTTTCCTGCTCTACAAAAGACAAACAAAAGAAGCAGCCCTTCCCCTTTCTTCATCTAATATATAGAGAGTGCAGAAAAAAACAAAATATGTGAACTTGTTCAAGCTAGTTGCACCCTCACTGCTTTCCTTGTGGGTCACGTACTGGCGTCCGCCCATTCAACCCGGTCCTCCCGCGGTTAGCTTTATGAGCGAGCAGAGACCAGGAAGAATGCGTTCGTAGGAGAGAGGATAAATTGTGCGCGACAACTGCGGCTGCACTCATGTCTCCCACGCGTCGTCTGTTTTAGAAGCGGTCGGCTTTGGTAACCACTGAGAGATGAAATCGCGCTAAAAATGCCTTTCCTTTCAACGCTCGTTCGTGTCCCTCATACATGGTGTCAATGTTTTTGTTTCTGATTAGTGGCTAGTTGCGCTTCTGATTATTTTGTGTGCGAAGTCGAAGTGTCCGTGTCCACTATAAAAAGTATAGGACGTTGCTGGGAAAGTGAGATTTCCCAATACTAGTTTTTAATGTATTTAGTATTCGTTTTTGCTTCTGGCTTTTGATTGGTTTATTCACCCTACTTTATGCAGGTTAGTTTATGAGCTATTGTGCATGAGAGAGAGAGAGAGAGAGAAACAAACAAATGGGGATCAAGTAAATCCAGCGACATTAGAGCTTTACCAGGATATTGCACAATCTGTGTGCCCTTACATACAAACTGTTGAAATTTGTTATGCTTGTCGTGCTTATTATTATTATTATTATTATTATTTTATTATTATTATTATTATTATTATTATTATTATTATTATTATTATTATTATTATTATTATTATTATTATTATTATTATTATTATTATTATTATTATTATTATTATTATTAGCATAAAAACTGGAAATCTTTAATTATTGGACACTATAATGGACCTAAAATTTCGTCCACCAATATTACTGTCTACCTAAGTTCTTTTCGCATTTCTCAGAAATGACACTCATGGTTTGTCTTTTTTTCAATTCCGTGCAATAGCTAAGCTTCACTGAAAACGGCGTTGGCAACGTTCTAGTGTTATGAATTTTGATAGATTTTCCGTCAATCGTAGCAACATTCATCTGGTTGCGCCAGACAAGTTTCAAGCTCTCTTATTTGTTTATATAACTCGGGCAGCACATAAACACGCCATCCATTGCGATAACAATGGGAAGCACAGCTTACACTTTCCCTTGGAGACTACTTTTGCTTGTACCATTATCTTCAAGACACTGACTAGTCGTTCCTGAATGCGACAGCTGATGTTGATGAACACGTTGATTTGTTTACGAAAATAATTGAAAATGACACGCGCATTCTCTTAGCAAAAAAACAAACGCTCAAAACCGCAATGCTTCCTCATTGTGTTTTTGAACAACTAAAAGCGTAAATAAAACTGAAAGACTGCGGCCGCAGTAAAGTGGGGCAAACAGACCTAGATAAGTGGAAACTTGAATATAGGCGCTGTCATTGTCTTCGCAAATTTTTTATCACAATTATCTCAACGACAACACTAAACGGGTTGAAGTCATCATTACACGCAATTCAAAAAAATTCTGGAGCTACGTGTGCACTCACTGTTTTAAGAAGTTCGGAAGACGTACGTCTTGTTGATGAAAAGGGTGATGTCACGAACGCAGCTGATGCCTTCGCAGAACATTTTGGTCCTGTTTTTGGTCTAAAAGATGCTTCAACCTAAAAGCAACCTACCTTTTCGTTCTGGTACGGTGATTACACAGTGACTCAATGATTACTTTGTTTTGAAATGTATCATCATCATCATCATCATCATCATCATCATCATCATCAGCCTGGTTACGCCCACTGCAGGGCAAAGGCCTCTCCCATATTTCTCCAACGACCCCGGTCATGTACTAATTGTGGCCATGCCGTCCCTGCAAATTTCTTAATCCCATCCGCCCACCTAACTTTCTGCCATCCCCTGCTACGCTTCCCTTCCCTTGGAATCCAGTCCGTAACCCTTAATGACCATCGGTTATCTTCCCTCCTCATTACATGTCGTGCCCATGCCCATTTCTTTTTCTTGATTTCAACTAAGATGTCATTAACTCGCGTTTGTTCCCTCACCCAATCTGCTCTTTTCTTATCCCTTAACGTTACACCTATCATTCTTCTTTCCATAGCTTGTTGCGTCGTCCTCAATTTGAGTAGAACCCTTTTCGTAAGCCTCCAGGTTTCTGCCCCGTAGGTGAGTACTGCTAAGACACAGCTATTATACACTTTTCTCTTTAGGGATAATGGCAACCTGCTGTTCATGATCTGAGAATGCCTGCCAAACGCACCCCAGCCCATTCTTATTCTTCTGATTATTTCTGTCTCATGATCCGGATCCGCAGTCACTACCTGCCCTAAGTAGATGTATTCCCTTACGACTTCCAGTGCCTCGCTGCCTATTGTATACTGCTGTTCTCTTCCGAGACTGTTAAACATTACTTTAGTTTTCTGCAGATTAATTTTTAGACCCACTCTTCTGCTTTGCCTCTCCAGGTCAGTGAGCATGCATTGCAGTTGGTCCCCTGAGTTACTAAGCAAGCCAATATCGTCAGCGAATCGCAAGTTACTAAAGTATTCTCCATTAACTTTTAACCCCATTTCTTCCCAATCCAGGTCTCTGAACACCTCCTGTAAACACGCTGTGAATAGCATTGGAGAGATCGTATCTCCCTGCCTGACGCCTTTCTTTATTGGGATTTTGTTGCTTTCTTTATGGAGGGCTACGGTGGCTGTGGAGCCGCTATAGATATTTTTCAGTATTTTTACATATGGCTCGTATACACCCTGATTTCGTAATGCCTCCATGACTGCTGATGTTTCGACAGAATCAAATGCTTTCTCGTAATCAATGAAAGCTATATATACGGGTTGGTTATATTCCGCACATTTCTCTATCACCTGATTGATAGTGTGAATATGATCTATTGTTGAATAGCCTTTACGGAATCCTGCCTGGTCCTTTGCTTGACAGAAGTCTAAGGTGTTCCTGATTCTATTTGCGATTACCTTAGTAAATAGTTTGTAGGCAACGGACAGTAAGCTGATCGGTCTATAATATTTCAAGTCTTTGGCGTCCCCTTTCTTATGGATTAGGATTATGTCAGCGTTTTTCCAAGATTCCGGTATGCTCGACGTTATGAGGCATTGCGTATACAGGGTGGCCAGTTTCTCTGGAACAATCTGCCCACCATCCTTCAGTAAATCTGCTGTTACCTGATCCTCCCCAGCTGCCTTCCCCCTTTGCATATCTCCCAAGGCTTTATTTACTTCTTCCGGCGTTACCTGTGGGATTTCGAATTCCTCTAGACTATTTTCTCTTTCATTATTGTCGTGGGTGGCACTGGTACTGTATAAATCTCTATAGAACTCCTCAGCCACTTGTACTATCTCATCCATATTAGTAATGATATTGCCGGCTTTGTCTCTTAACGCATACATCTGATTCTTGCCAATTCCTAGTTTCTTTTTCACTGTTTTTAGGCTTCCTCCGTTCCTAAGAGCATGTTCAATTCTATCCATATTATACTTCCTTATGTCAGGTGTCTTACGCTTGTTGATTAACTTCGAAAGTTCTGCCAGTTCTATTCTAGCTGTAGGGTTAGAGGCTTTCATACATTGGCGTTTCTTGATGAGATCTTTCGTCTCCTGCGATAGTTTACTGGTATCCTGCCTAACGGAGTTACCACCGACTTCCATTGCACACTCCTTAATGATGTCCACAAGATTGTCGTTCATTGCTTCAACACTAAGGTCCTCTTCCTGAGTTAAAGCTGAATACCTGTTCTGAAGCTTGATCTGGAATTCCTCTATTTTCCCTCTTACCGCTAACTCATTGATCGGCTTCTTATGTACCAGTTTCTTCCGTTCCCTTCTCAGGTCTAGGCTAATTCGAGTTCTTACCATCCTGTGGTCACTGCAGCGCACCTTGCCGAGCACGTCCACATCTTGTATGATTCCAGGGTTAGCGCAGAGTATGAAGTCTATTTCATTTCTAGTCTCGCCGGTCGGGCCCCTCCACGTCCACTTTCGGCTATCCCGTTTGCGGAAGAAGGTATTCATTATACTCATATTATTCTGTTCCGCAAACTCTACTTATAACTCCCCCCTGATATTCCTAGTGCCTATGCCATATTCCCCCACTGCCTTGTCTCCAGCCTGCTTTTCGCCTACCTTGGCATTAAAGTCACCTATTAGTATAGTGTATTTAGTTTCCACTCTACCCATCGCCGATTCCACGTCTTCATAGAAGCTTTCGACTTCCCGGTCATCATGACTGGATGTAGAGGCGTAGACCTGTACAATCTTCATTTTGTACCTCTTATTAGGTTTCACAACAAGACCTGCCACCCTCTCGTTAAGGCTATAGAATTCCTGTATGTTACCAGCTATACTCTTATTAATCAGGAATCCGACGCCTAGTTCCCTTCTCTCTGCTAAGCCCCGGTAGCACAGGACGTGCCCGCTTTTTAGCACTGTATATGCTTCTTTTGGCCTCCTAACTTGACTGAGCCCTATTATATCCCATTTACTGCCCTCTAATTCCTCCAATAGTCAATAGTTGAAATGTATAAAGCCCCTCAAACATGGTGTTTCTTGTGACGCTGACGCGGTCGGTCCCTCTGGGAGTGCTTAAGTCGTATCGAAAAATGCTTGTTTATTTTCTCACAAGCACCTTCAGCAGTTCCCTAAAGTTTCCTAGCACTTGAAAGGTAGCACGGATAGTGACCGCATACACATGTCGGGTGCTATCCTCTACGCGTCAAAAGTGTTTGAATCTGTATTGCATTCCCTGCTTTCTATTAGTACTAAGAATATTTTGATAAATGAACAACATGATTTTGTCTAATGGCGCTCCAGAAGAGGTGAACTTGGTCCCATTTATGACCTATGCTTCCAGGGTAGTACATATTGGGGTCAATCACGACCTTTACTTTGACCGAAGTATATCATTTGATGCAGTTTGCCATGAGGTCCTCATCATAAAGCTAACAGAAATGAGCACACTTTCTTCCATTGCTGCCTTGGTACCTGATTAACTAAACAATAGATCGTGTTTTGTTGGGGAATGCGCACAGATCTGTTAGGTAGTTAGCATAGATCTGTTAGCTGTTAGTTAGGTTAGTTAACCGGCCTTGTGCGCCAAGCGTCTCAATTTGGCTCGCCTTTCCGCGAGGACTTCATAACTCGAAGGAAGGCTTCGCGGCATTCAAGTGGGCATTATTGATTTCGCATTCACAACTCCTGAGTGCTAAGGTGTCCTCGGATTTTTATCCAATGAAGAGCAACGATGTCTCTGAATTACCAGATTGAACTGAATCTTCTCACTGTCTGGTCATTTGGCGTAACAATTAAAGCGAAAAGTGTTCGTCTAGGGCAACCTACGAACATATTATGCGACGATCACTTCGGCGATACCATCGCCTTCGCCTCACGTAGTGCTCAACCAGCCAGTCAGCACATGCCTGACGGACGAGGCAATACTATCACCGAAATTGATCATCGCAGAATACGTCTCCTAATGCAACCCCTAAATATCTAAGTGCCGATCGTTATAAAATAAGTGCGTTAGCTACTATCATCGTTAATTGTCCCGCATCTCAAGTCTGGTAAATGTGAAAGCACAATGCTAAGTTTACGTTACCTTCCAGTGTAAAGTCGATGGCATTTCTCAACACAATCGACATCTGCGCTTGGTAAACCATCATGATGCATATAGGTTCTGTGCTTCTGAATGTCATTTTGGCCATGTAAAGCACTAATTTCCACAAAGAAAACATAAAAATATTGTGGCTCCTATTGGTGAGCTCATGATTTCCGGAAAACAGGTGCATACGTCGTAGACAACGCGGCGTTTTCATCCTCTTGTTTCTAAAGAACAAGTGCTACACACTGCCTAACGCTGCAGTAAGACCTCACATGACCATACCGCATGCTTGCGAAATGCGCTGTAACGCACAAACAAATCTTTAACCCAGGATCTGCCACTGCTCTGGACGATCGCGCAGTTCGCAACCGATCGCTCGACCACAAGGCAAATGTTATTCACACTGTAGTTTATGCTGTTGTTAGTAATCAAAGCTATTTTACTCATCGCCGGAAACGTCGTCTGAAAACCAGGTAGCAGCGCAGTGTATCTGCAGATAGCATTTTGAAGGCTTGTCAAAAGAAACAGCACAACTTAATCCGTAGTAGAACGGCACCCACGCTGTTCGTATCGTGTGATCCTTCGTAACCACTCATTGCTGCTAAATTACAGCTTAGAATGAGAGAGAATGCTGCAGTAAAGCTACATTCGTGAAACGAACTTTCAGAATTACATAGCTGCCGAGGCTGACTGTAGGCTCAAACGCGCACACGGCCATCGCGCTGGGTTCCCCGTACAACGCGACGCCAGCGGAAGCTCCGACCCTGCCGATTTAAATCACCTTCAGCACGTCGCGCAGAACCGTTTCTCACTTATGGACAACGCCGCGCCACACGATTGGACCGAGCGAGCACTAAACCAGCCACCATAAATTGCTGCGGAGCGTATGCCTTGCCTACAACACGGAGCGTTCGGCCAAGCCAGCAAGCCGACAGCCCATAGATGGTGCCGCTGCCTAGGCAATATGTCGGCGCCCACAACGAAAAATGTCTATATGCTGAGGACTTAAAGTCATTTAAGGCTCTCAACAGAGTCTACGACTTCATTGACCTCCAAAAACACACATTTTCATTCTCAAGCTGGTGCAGAAACAATGAGCTACTTTTAAATGCTTCCAAAACCATGCTATTAAGTTATACGCGGAAAACACACGATGTGCATTTTCATACACCGTTCTGAATGTTGCAATGGCGGGAGTAGGTGAAATGAAGTTCTTGGCTTGTACGTCGACAAAGGCTAAGCTTCTCTTCACACGCTAAATTTGTGAAGCAACGTGCCCTTCGCACTCATGGTATTGTTCGTCGTATATCCTATGACTTCCACTCCCCTGTTGCCTTTCTAAAACTGTATTATACTTTGCGCTTTCCTCAACTAGGGTGTGCCTTTGTAGTTTTTGGCTGGAACGTTTAAATATAACTCTGACCTATGTGAGGACATTAAGAATAATTTGATATCTATTTTCAAGCACCGCTTTTGCCGTTCTGGAGACCATAGTCCAGCACTCTCAAATATACATCCACTCACACCTCTAAAATCAAGGTCTTTAAATCAGACCTTTCGTTCCTCTGTAAGGTGGTCTATGGCATTATGCATTGCCCAAAGCTTCTTGATCATGTGCAATTTTTCGTGGCACTAAAGTATACCAAGCAACATTCCGCGTTTCCTGCGCAGCCGTGTTGCATTAGGGATTGTCCTATGGCTCCACTCGAAAAAACATGTAATAAGTATTCCGCTTGTGTTGACATCTTTCAGAGCAAATTTGCTCTGTATTGTACATATGTAGATAATGTTGTTGAAGGATGCTCAATAAGAACGTTGCTCTCAAACTATTCTCAACTAATTCTCGCATTATGCGTGCGATGCTTGCACGCGTAATGCGATGACGTGGGATCGTTCCCCACCTGCGGCAGGTTGTTTTGTGATCCACTTTCATCGCCATTAATTTATCATGTCTTTAATTCATTTGGTGAGTACATGTAATTTCCCCTATTTTTTCCTTAGTGTGTTTGTTTGTTGGCTTCTCAAGATAAAATTAATAAAAACCGGGTCCCTCGGTTAACCCCCTTCCCTCCAATTCTCTCTCTCTCTCTCGATATATATATATATATATATATATTCCACGTTGGCATGCAGACACCAGCAGTCAACAAAATGCATAGTGTTTTCTCTCTAGCGCAACACGCCTTTCCTTTTAAACATATTCACGGTGCATTCTCGCTTTGATGTACGCGAAATGGGGCTTCGGAAGACAGGCCTGTGCAAAGAACGTCAACTGAAAGAGCCCAAACAGCCGGAAAAGAAGACTATGGAACTTGGAAAGAAATTTTCTTATTGTATTTTTGCATGGACTAGATGCATTCCTTGCTCTGGTTCCTACACCACCTGTTTCTTTTTTTTTTTCTATCAGCACTGTGTTTTTTGCGCGAACATCAAACGTGCCTAGAATGTCGGTTCCCAGTGCTATATAGCATGGTGCAATCAGATCATTACTAGCTGGACTCCACGCTTCTGATCATATCGCATAGGGCAATACTAGATGGGATTTTTCTTGGGACGAGTAGACGAGTCAACAAATAAATAACGCAAACAACAAAGACTTCCTCACCATATGGCATTGATTTGCACTTCGCCTCCTAAATGCTACTGCACAGAACTGCGTAACTGTGTCTGGGCTTCCGGATGAAATTTGCGCCACGTTTGTTGCATGCTTAATATTACAGGTGCGCGTTTTGGTATACCGGACATCCAGCACAGTGAGCGAGAAATGTGATAGAAGTATAGAAATATCTTTCCCCCTGTATATGTGTGAGATTAGAGTGGACGACGTCCCCTGCGGGCCGCGTTTTGAATATGAGAGCACGTGAACTGATTTCGGAGCTTGCGCAACCTAGATGAGTTATATTCACTATCACTTGCTGCTTTTCTTTTTCGTGTGTTATTTGTTGGAGCCTCGAATTTCATGACCACCGTCCTAAACGCTGCCACGCGCGACAGGTTAGTAATGCTGATTTATTGCGAAAACAATTACGGAAACTTCACGGCTGTGTGGGAGCTAATTCGTCAGTAAGTTTAGATCGTGGGCGAAATGAGCAACAGCCGAAACACGCCTCCAAATTACTTGCAGAGAGGGTGCAACATTGTTTACCGAAGTACACGCACTGCAGACGAAGGACATAGTAATAGAACATGTCGCAAGAGCTTTATTAACCACAGAATCAAGGAGATATATATTATGTCTCACTGTCTGCACAGTGCAGGCAATCAGTCAGGCTGTTTGCGCACTCATAGCTTTCCAGCAACGAACCAATTGTTTATCCGGTTTTTCGACCAACGTGCCAGAACCCGTTGGAAATAAGAACACAGATATGTCTCCTAGAATGCGATAGACAAGCAAGCAAACACGGTCAGAGAGTGAACGTCAATACAGCGAGTATAATGTTTGCGTACTAATTACATTCTGCATCGCAGGTACTTGCTTCACGTAGAGGTTGTCAAACAGCCTCCGATAGGGAGCTTTCAAGTTTTATACAATGTTGCCATATATGTATGGCTGTCACTTTTTGCTGATCTTGCAAGCGTCAAAACACGTATAATACTTGGCGCACTTATTTCCCATCGCTTTCGATACGAAAACAACACAGAAACAGACAAACAAACAAGAAAAACAAACTATAAAATATCAGAAAAATTAAGCTAACCAACAGTATGTTCTATAATTGTGAAAGCCGTGAAAAGAAATCAGTGTTGCTACATATCACTATAAACAAAAAAAATAGCCTTTATGAGAGTTTTAGTGGGTGATGTGACATGAAAATTCTCTTATCTTTGAATATTTACTTGGATATAAGGGAGAATTAAATAATGTGACATTCCATCACTTTACTCCGCTCTCTTCCTGCAGGAGTATAAAAGCGACATGGCATAGTTTTAACCCAACTTCAATACCTTGTTATTTTGTTGGTACGCCGCAAAAAAAGCTTTTAAAAGAGCCCCTTGCCGAAACAGGGGCGCCATCCCGGCGCTACCCATTAGGCTGTAGATGGCGCCGGCGATTGTAGGGAATCAGGGGAGTTAATGGCAATTTCACCTGACGGTTTGTTTTCATCTGGGCAGTACTTTGCGTGCCAGTGTTTCGTTGTATCGCTGTATTTTTTTTTATTCCTTAAGCAAACTCATGGGGACTCTAGGTGCAATTCTACCGTCTCCGTCGGCGTCGCCATCGTCGTGACGTTCTGTATAATGTCCAAGTGCGGTAACATCATCGCCGCGCGCCGTATGCTGTATGGGCGAGTGAAACCCTGCATGGGTGAGCCGAATGTTGTGGCTCAATCTTGGGCGCGCAAAGGAGGCAAGCGGTGAGGAAGCGCGCCGTCTTCCATTATAGTGGGCAACTAGGAGCCTGGCGATAGCTGCGACGGTGGCGGATAATATCGCCAACCAAAATACCTGTTGGAATAAGCCCATAACAGCTTACGGTGCAAGACGCCGCAAAAGAGTCGACTACAAAAGTCAGCAAGGTGCTAGCTCTCGTTTGCAATATGATGATGATGAAAAACTTTATTGAAAATGCCCGGCGATTTGGGTGGGGTGGGGCCATAAGCACCCCAGCCTAGGTGACGGCCTCGAGTCCTTGGACCCGGGCGGCTTCCTCGGCGTGCCGGACGGCCCACAGTTGATCGGCGAGGTCGTGGCTGAGCAGGGCCGCCTCCCAACGCGCCCCTCGGTCCGAGACTGCCATTTCTATCCCGTTCGTCGGAGACTCCTGCTGCTGGCTACCGGCGCATGCCCACAGCATGTGCTGCAGCGTCGCTCTGGCTCCGCACGCTTTACAGGCGTCGGACGGATATATGTCGGGGTAGCAGAGGTGAAGGATCACCGGGTTAGGATATGTGTGTGTCAATAATCAGAAAATTTTCGCCATGCCCTTACTGGCGTAAATTCTCATTAGCACGCGACTTGTTTGGTGGCAGTTGATTCAACTGGACACAGCAGTGCCGAAAATTTCCACAGTAATGCGGGCGTAAGCTTCTGCGTCCGGCTGTACGAGCAGGGAAAACGGTTTAGGGCGAACTTTTCTGCAGTCGCATCGAATAAAACTCTAACCTAAGCGCATTGCTTCAATATAGTGTGAAAATCGGCTCGCGTGAGTGGCACGTCCAAATGAGTTTTGAGCGCTGTATAGGAACATTTTATTCGAGAGCTCATCCGATTGTGCTCGAGGTTGCCGCTCGTGACGCTGCTTGAACACTGTAAAGGGTGCTCTGCCCAGTCACTGCAATTTCTTGAGAGAGTATCGATACTTCAGTGCGTTAGTCAGACAGGAAGATTGACAAAAGTTCCTTTCAGAGAGGTAACCCAGAACACTGGAATGCCGTCTACGCCAGCTTGTTGTAGTGAAAGAAATCATTGTTTTTTTTTTCACAGCACTGAATGAATTTCAATTTGAAAGGCTGGATTGCAGTTCCTGAATCTACTCCGCAGCGTTCGAATATGCAGAAGAGATTTTGCACTAATTTATAATCTACGAGTCCAGCGAGTATTGCTAAGTACGGAAGCTTGGATTGCCTGTCTTCGAAATACACGGTTGACATGTCGTCTTCGAAATACACGGTTGATATGTCAACATATCAGACTAGCATCGGGATGGGCAAATCAAACTTTATGCTATACATCGCTGGCGGGATGGTAACTAGACTGTCCTCGACAGTCCAGAGCGGTCGATTACCACCCCCAGAGCCTCGCTGTGCTCATGCGCGCATGTTCTGTGTTGGATACCTATTTGCGAATCCAACTATTGAAAGCGCGAGGCAAGAAATAAAAAAAAAAATAATGCGTCTGCGAATTGGTTGGATAAGGTATTGGTAATCGCCACAAACTCATCGCGGTAAGGTTAACGTTTGCTTGGCTGTAAGCCCCAACGTCTGGGCTCAATAGTGCTAAGTACACCATACACACGAGCTTCAGAATGGAACAATCGGGCTTCCAAGAGAAAGAACGAGAACATTGGAGATAAAGTAAATACCATATATACTGGTGCAATGTCCATACTTTTTGTGCTCTTTGACGTCATGCGGCTCCTAGATGGCACCGGTTCATTTGGTCTGATTTTTCCGACTACAAGCTCCGGGAAGAAATGACTTTTTCAATTTTTTCCCTGCGGCAGACTTTTCTTACTGCTTCAGCCACCGACGTAAGCTCTTGCCGTCAATGCCAAAGTGGAGGCCAGCTGCTAGCTAGCCGTGATCCTCAGCGTGCGCGACAACCTTCAGTATAAATGCACGGTCTCGGCAGCTGACAAATTAGCAGAAGGAGCTAGCTAAGCTGGCTGCGAACACTAACTACACGTAGAGAAGATGGCGCCAGAGCCTTGCGCACCGTCATGGAGGAACAGGAAGAAGCCGGTCGTGACGCCGGCCCCGACGCCATAGCTTTAAGCGCAGCTCCCGTCGAACCAACTGGGACATCAGCGCACAGAACACGCTTGCTACTCGGTTGGAAACTTTTTTCTCCTAAGTTTAAGCTGCCAATTTGAGGGGTGCAGCCAATTCGCTGTTGCGGCACTTACTCGAGATTATACGGTAATGCGTTGTAACAACGCAAAGCTGGTAGGTACGAAGGGGAGAGCAGACGTGGTGGGCGTCCTCTATCTCTCCCGTCTGGCCGGCCTGATCGAAAAGCGGGCACTTTTCAGCCGTGGCAATACAAGACCCCACCGGTGTCGCTGTATCCCCTGCAAGCGTGCACGCCGTCATCGCCAGGGTGTTCCGCGGTGAGCTGCCGAAAGAATCGAAGGGGCAATGATAGCGGCACTGTCGGTTCCATCTACTCGGCTCTCGTTTAGGTCTCGCCGGCACTATATTCCGTCGACGAAGTACATGTATACCACCTGCCGGAAAGAAGCACAGAATGTGCTTCACCGTGAGTTCTTTTTCTGTTCCTTCCTTCGGCGTTTGCGGAAAGAAAAAAGAACACGCAGCCGTGCTTCTTCAGGGGCCAATATATCTGAACTCGGGATCACAGAACACTTCGTATTTCCGTAAGAGGCCGATGGAGCCGAGTATTCATGCCTTACGGTGCGTCGATCTGTTTTTTGCCATCAAATGCTGTGGAAAATTGCACTTAAGACGAAACACACATCCTCAGGACCGGCACCCATCACCATTAGTTGTTTGCTTAGGTGAAGTGATCGTACGGGTCTAACAATAAGAGCTGGATTCACTCCTGTTTTTATAAACGACATTCTCTTGAAGCACTGCGAAAAGCGCGGCCACTGGATGTATGGTTTCGATAACCTGCTGTCGTGTTTAGCGGCCCGGTGCCCAATGTCACTTTCTTTCTGCGTTCTATGTCCATCTGGCGCTTTACTAAAGGGAGCGTGAAATATGCAGTTCTATCCGAAATGCCTCAGACTTACATGAGGTAACTGAAGCGGGTTAAAAAGGCCCGAATTATGCATGTTCCTGTGCCCATTTCACTGTTGTTTCTATGTTATGGGTAAAAATTCTCGCGACAATGTGTTTCAGACGTCAGCAAATGTTTTACAAATGTTGAATAAGCCCATAGCCAAATTTTTAAGTTTGCATTTAGACAACTTTTTCTGGTTTGTTAGTCAACACCTCGTGCTGCATGCCAATGTTGCATGTCCTTGAATGTGCCTTTCTGAAGCACTCCTACACTTTAACACTCCTCACCCCCACCCCTCTATACCCAACCCAAGAAATTGATTACTAGAGGGCGTTACAGTGCTCAGTTACACTCAGTAAGTACACCAGTATTATAGCGCGAAATTTCAGCGTTACAGAGGATGAAACCTGCAAAGAAACAGTGGCCAAATTTCATAGCTCTAGAGCTTTTATATCCCTCGACACATTACGGCTTTCATGTTGCGTTAAACCGCGATGCGGAATATCAAGCTCTCAAAGCGAACCTCATTTAATCTATAATCCTATAATCTATCTATATCTATAATATATCTATAATCTATCCTGTAATCTAAATCTATAATCTATAACCTGACTTATTCGTAATCCGTCGTCAGTGGAGCTTAACGTGGGCAACTTCTGCTTCAAAAGCAATGTGTGCTGTATTGGTCAGTTAAACGAGTCATCTCGCTGGTTTAGATTACAAACTACGATACCGGTCGATACCCTAGGCACGCATCAGGAGGAGTTAAGTCACTTCTTGTAATACCCCTCACTGTGGTCCGAGGCAATTGAGCGGTCGTTATTGATTGTTCCTAACCTCAGGGGCAATCGCACTGACGCCTAATGATCCGTGGGAGTAGTGGAACGTTATACTTTGCCAAGCGGCCGTGAAAAATGCAGCGCGAAGAACAAGAAAGATGATAAAGCGACGTGCTTAGAGTACTGAAAGGCTCAGGGGAACCGCAACACTGTAGTTCTTTTCAACCGCCGGATTCAAGCCAAGCTTTAGTTGGGAGCCAGTTGGGAGCTGAAACGCGGAATGGTAAGTAACTAAGTGCAACTGGTGCTGACAAGTTGTGGCCATTATAGAATAAGTTTACCACTTAAAACGCCATCTGCACCCGTTAGTAGTTACTGTATTTTTCCTCTTTGTGGGTGTGTGTCAAGCACGAACCCAGGATTTCTTTCCGAAGAGGGGGTGGGGGGCAAACCAAGGTAACTTTTCTATGCAAATGAGGGGTGGGGTACCTTTACTGGTACAAATGTGAACAATGCCCATCCTTCGCCATAAAGACGCGTAAACCCTCAAAAGAGAAATGACATAAGGTGTATCTCACAGGTAC
Source organism: Dermacentor albipictus (assembly GCF_038994185.2). Classification (NCBI taxonomy): domain Eukaryota; kingdom Metazoa; phylum Arthropoda; class Arachnida; order Ixodida; family Ixodidae; genus Dermacentor; species Dermacentor albipictus. Next base: position 357,968,691 of record NC_091821.1, read on the forward strand.
GATTGTGACGTACACCTCACTTTTACTTAGCAAAGAAGGAACCACATCAAAGGGACTCGCGCAGGAAAGAAGAGCAGGAAGAACACTGCTAAGAACAAGTGAACAAGCGAAAACGTAAAATAAAGGTTTCTATAGTAACATGCAACTGAAAAAAATAGCAGTTGTCAAAACCAAGGCACACGGACAGCGCGGGGTTGTGTTACTCCGCCAGTCAATCACAAAAGCCAAAAAAAAAAGAAAGAAACGTCGACATGCGACCTTTTCAAGTGACGTCGTACTTATTACCTCAGGAGCGTGTCCTGTTCTTGAAGAGTCTTTTCATCGACGGAAGCAATGAAGAGTGCAACAGACATGGACGAAGTGTATGGAGTCTGAGCATTTCATTTTTCAAAGGCCTACCTGCCGTGGTTGCTTAGTGGCTATAATGTTGGGCTGCGAAGCACGAGGTCGCGGGATTGAATCCCGGCCACGGCGGCCGTATTGTTGATGGGCGCGAAATGCGAAAACACCTGTGTAGTTAGATTTAGGTGCACACTAAAGAACTCCAGGTGGTCCAAATTTCCGGAGTCCCCCAGTAAGGCGTGCCTCATAATCAGATCGTGGTTTTGACACGTAAAACTCTATAACTCATTAATTAAATCTTAAGTCTACGGTAGAGTTCATTTCACTGCTGAGACTGTTTTACTCGTGAATCTTCACTGCCAGCTGAACTTAAACTTGACAATAGACAGTTGCAACGAAGCAATCATGTTATTTCAGTTCAATGAAGAATTAGGCTTTCGCCCTTACATTAAAATAGGCGAGGAAAAACGTGTAAAATTACGCGCTAATAATTTTATTGTTGTCGGTACTGCATTCTTTGGGCGACAGGAAGAGCTTGAAGTACGAATTATTTGCAGCCTCGAGGAAGAACAATGGTTGGCGGTTATGAGGGCGTGGGTAGGGCTTCACTGCAGACTTAAATTGTATCCGACTATAGTAGCGTTTTTAGAATTAGCACTCGAATAATTATGGAGAAATATAAATTTGCCGAGCAATCACAGTTCTTTTGGATCGCTCGTTTACTGCTCCATTAGGTTAAAGACCAAAACCGACTTGTATTGTTATCTGGAAAATTGCGTAACTCTACGTGGCCTACAGTTCCGTACAACCGCGTAGAGCGCAGGGCGCTGCGGTTCTAGACGTACTGCGCCCACCGCGAAATGTTAGAAAAACACCCAGATAAGCACAGCAGAGAAGTGGCTGCGTCAAGCGGTTCAACTGATAATTGTAGAAGCGTCATTGAAAACACACGGAATTGTTCTTCACTTCAGGCGGCATTTTCTTTACTTCTTTTTTAAATAAAACGATGTTTATCCATTAATATGTTGATAAACAATGGTTAAATCTGGTAATTTTCGCTTTTCCTTCTTGTTTGGCTGTTGCCTTGGCTTTTGCCTTTAGTATATAGCTTAATGTCTCAACTCCTTGCTGTTCTTGTTTCCAGTTGCCAATTTTGCACGAAAAGTGCTGTACAATTAGGGAAAACCCAGACGAGGTAACGGGTAACATACGTAACAGAGACCGGTGTCAGCCTTCACACGTACCCGCAGGACTAGAAGCTGCGTGGAGCTTGGGTCGCGAAACTTAGAACCGCAAGCAGCCATCGGCTAAAACTCGGGTGTAGAACAAGCACTTCCACGAGACAGATTTCTGCCGCGGCGTCAGCGCTGCGATCTTCGAGGTGAGTAGCCAAAAAAACGCACTGAGACGGTCGCTCGCACGCTGCCCGGTGAATGTAATGAAGCTTTGATCTATGAAAATGTGCATGCTAGATGCTGGCAACTTCACTGGAATGGAAAGGGAACGGTAAGAAACACATTTGCAAGAGGCATGGTATATGCTCATTTTTGTGTTAACGCCAAACAATCAATGTACTGCTTTAAGAAAAAGAAGCCGCAGGAAATTACTCACTGAGAAGATCGATAAAGATACACTGCAATGCAACTTGAGAAATAATGTTTAAACTTCCGAGTATTTAGACGAAAATAAGAAGAAAAAAGACATATATAAGAATTCGCCGTAGGCGTCGAAGTCCCTAGTCATAAGGAAATTACTTTTGAACAGCTCTGATAGCGTCCACACAACAATGGTTGCCTTTGTAATTTCGAATGCTCATATACTGTGGCCTAAAGCTCATGACACGGTGTGAAAAGGCGCTCGTCGCGAAAGCGAAGCACTGTGCTCAGATATGCACACCGATGCGCAGTCGGTCGCTGCGAACCCGTGAGTTAGCTGCATTGAGGCTTCATTCTATTATGTTCCATTTGGTTATACAGACAGCCCACTATAAGAGCACATTTTCACGTAATTTGCTCTCAGCAAATGCCTAGCTTTCACGCGAGAAACCGCTTCGGGGGACTCCATCGCGACGACCACGCTCAGTTGGCATTGCCTGTACGTATTCGGTAAAGAGATGGCGCCTGTAACAATTCTGCCATTCCTGTTCTGCCTCCTAGTAGTCCTAGTATTTCTTTATTTTCTCCCGCAGCTTTGTTTTACTCGAGAAGGGGATAAACGTAAAAGTAACATATCGAGGACAGCGAATTTCGGCTTGGGTATTATTGCTCAGTAGCGAATTAGCGAACTGTAAGTACAATCCTTAGGCTTTACAGTTATCTTAAAACACCACTCATGCTGTCATTCGTACAAGAAATTTAGCAGCCTGTGAGGTCAACTTCCACAGAGTGGACAATAATAGAGAAGCATAGAAGCCCGGAAGCGTCACTTGGTCAACTTAAAAAGAAAAAAAGCTTAAAATGTCAACAGCACTGCCTCGGCCGCCAACAACAACAAAACATTTGAATTTGTGGTCCGGAGCTCAATTCGTGCGTGAAAATATTTGTACCAAGTAAGAAAAAATAGACCAATAAAAGGAAGAAAAGTAGCCCTCAGCACAAAATAACCATCATGCCAATATACGAGCGACAAGGAAGGTGTGTTCTGAAACGTATCAATAGCAAAGCTGCCAAAGCATAAAGAATGTTCGCAAGATGGTGCGCACGTGGATGGGCGAAAGCAAATAAATATAGCGAACATCGCTAGGAAACACACAAACAGGATGAAAAGCTTATGTACATCGCAGGGGCGTAGGAAAGGGAGGCCATCGACATTGCGCAAAGGCGGGAACTGTTCCCCAAGTACTTACGGGTGCCATCTCACGTCGACAACAGCGCAGCGTTGTCGATCTCTTCGATCGTTCGTCAAAACGAAGACTAGTAGCGGGATCGACCGGTTTCGGGGCCCAGGGCGTTGCGGCAGGAACACCGTTGCCCGTTTCGGAGAGCACAAGATCTCTCTCGATGGGACAGCTGTCGGAGCTTCCAAAAACAGCGCCGATGAGATTTGTACACGCCCCCACCCTCCTTACTTTCCGTGGAGAGAAATCTGTGGGAACTCGTGCCTCGTATTTAACGGACCTCTTGTGTTCCTCCCACACGTCACTTCCGTTCCTTGTGGCGGCATACGTACAGTCGCCCAAATCTTTAACTGGTGTGCGGGAGCGGCGACTTTTCCGGGCGTCAGCGCCGTATGACGCGGCGAGGCTGGAAACAGCCTAGTAGACGATGGGCCCTGCTGAGCGCGCTTTGTCCGCATGCGCTTTGCCTCAGACTGTTTCCAGCCTCGCCCCGTCAAACGGCGCTGACGCACGGAAAAGTCGCCGCTCCCGCACACCAGTTAAAGATTTGGGCGCCTGTACGTACGTAAGCATGTACTCGCAGCTTTCTCCATGCGTTGCGTTTTTGTTGACGTAGCATTTTTCTCCTCTTGCTGCTATTGCACATGCGTTGCACGACGGCGAAAATTTGATTTCCGGACCCTGCTGCTGTATTAAGGCAGCGAAACGTTAAGAACTCTATGCGCTTCGTTTCTGATGCGCGTTACGAACGCCAGGTGGCCAAAACTTTTCGGAGTTCAGAGATGGGGATTTGCGAAAGTACAAATAAATCGTTTAGTTTATTGGTCGGTGACTCACACAATCATTCAGTCAATCAGCGTGTGCAACGTTCTCTTCCCCTCGTAAATTTTTTTCCCACTGGCTAGCCTGCGCTGTCCAATGAAACAGCGGAAGCAGCTTCCCGACAATAACTCCAACTTCTCAGTGTTTGTCGACGAGCTTCCTAAACGGTGCCATAACTAGGTGTAAAGGTTTACTTTGGAACGGAGGCGCAATGTCATTCGAGTGGACACATACAAGACAACTGCCGTGAAACGGGCTGCGCATAGTTGAAGGGGACGCCCTTGCCATATTTATCAAAGTTTATTCACCACTACCTATACACACAAACGCGTAAACTGAAACGCTATTGGAATGCGAACGAATAGAATGCGCTGGAGCGTGCCACTAGTGTGCCACAATATGTCTAAGCGCCAATCCAATATGCTTGAATAGAAGTGGCAGCGGCTAAACAGTGACACGTTTGCAAAGCCAAGGGTCAACGACAAGCAACCGAAGTTGCTGGTATGTAAACGTCGCTCCCAGCTAGCCTGCGGCCCATACGCCTCATTTGCAGCATGTGGAGAATTGGCGTTGCTTTGACGTACTCAGTGACATCTGCTTTAGAAAGGAACTTACTGTCCACACTATTCTGTGGGATTTCCTGTATTGCAGTAGACGGCGCAGACCAGTGTGGATATTAAGCCGGCACTATTTGAATGCAGGCCTCTATTTTTTGTATAGTTCGGCTATGTAGGCGTTGAAAGAATGCCTCGACTTCCTTGCTAACTTCTTGAAGCAAACGAGCGTAGGTTATACCTATATGGATGATACACGATCATAGACAGTCATGCTTATCATCAAGCATGATGGTAATAGCCGGAAGTAAAGAAACCTTGATCAACACCCAAAATTTTATAATATTTCCTGACGTATGGTTATTGTGGTCGTCAGGCCAGATCTCAACATTTTGAATCGCACTTAACGCTTACGTTTTAATGGCCCTGTAGTAGAACGTATATCTTCTCTCCGTCTTTTCTTTTTTCATTTTGCGGCATTTCTTTTCTCCTTGTTTATTGTACATAATCTTCTGTTACTTCCTTTAACTACTTCCCTTTCGTTCACCAATTTTATTAGCGCACTGGTAGTCAACGTTAACTTCCATTTTTCCGAACTCGTTTTCTGACCATCCCAAGCGTGTCGGGAACCTTTCTATCTTCTCTTCGGACTGTTTGTGTACTCATTTTTGTGTTTACGAAATTTACCACGAACATAGAACGCGTGAACCGAGCCACAAGACTGGCTTCGGAGTGCCACATTTCTTATTTATTAACAGCAGCGAGACGGAAATATAGTGCAATATATGAAGAATATAGCGAGCCACAGGAAGGACAAAAACAGTTCTAGAATAAAGGCATAATGGCCAAACTTTCTTGTGAATGAAAAAGTGGCCTTAACCGCTGTTCATTTTTAGGGCCCATTTCATGTCAAGGAGCTCTTGTCTTAAAAAAAACATTATATCTACTTTTCAGGGAAGCAATCAAAGCAAGTGAAACACAAATTTATCCATAAAATTCACGTGGCTGCTGTTGCATATGTTTGTAATCTGCATAAAAAGGCCACTAAAAGGTTCACTGCGAAGTTCATTTTTGTGCGGTTGTAGACTTCACACACAAAAATATGAGCAATGAAACGCACTATTTTGAAGTTTGTGTAGTATTATTTCCGAATTGTGTCATTAGTTCTCGAAACTCGTTTCAATACGTCTAGAAGCGATGTATAACTTTGCAACAAGTGTAAAAATACCTACATAAGTAGTGCTTTTTTAAAAAAAATGTTCCTTGACTGCGCACATTTCTACATGTTCATTGTTAAAAGCTTTACAGGAAAGCAAGACGGCCAAGTTATTCCCTAAGAGAAAGAGAGAGAGTAGTGGGTTAAGGGGTGCTTTCGTGAATCCTGAAAAGACTTGCCTGTTCGCATTCCTAGCATGTTAATGGAGATGAGTGTCATAAAAATGAAATTATGTGCACAACGTACACAAACAACACCACTACTTCTCAACAAACTAAAGTGTCTCATTGAGATCAGTTTCTCAAAGGAAGGATAGAAGCGCCTCTCTTGCCCAAGCGCTATTTCTTATTTTTCGCCCTATGGTATGCAAAGAACGGTGCCTCAAAGGGTCTACCGAGCACCAGTGTTTCGAAGAACAGCGAGTGCAGAATGCGACCGTCCAGGATTGTCGAGTTGCGTTTCACCTTTTGCATGTCGTTACCGCTTTCGCGATAAGTTCTCCCACTGTGACTTAGCTCTCGACTGTAGCGTATTTAAAGCATGTTACTGACTGGTATGCGCAGGAAATGCAACGAAATGGTTGGTTTTGTATTTTTTTAAATGAAGACATCTGTGGAGGTGCATTTTCTCTTCCCCCTTCTTAATATGCAAGAAAACTTTAACTTTGTGACGCCCATGCTTGACTAGGTTGCTTGAATTAGGGTTGAGAAGCTGAAAAAGAAACTACGCAACCTTAAGGGGGCGTCTGTTGCCAAGAGTAATGTTGTGTGAGATCCGTACTTGGAAAACTCAACATCCTGAAACAGGTTGTTGCTGTAATTAAGGAATGGAGGCGCCAGTTGGTGGCTGGTATCGCATTTTCTGTTTGTCATCTTGCACTTTCTTTCCTCTCTCCTCCTTTCCTTCCTATCTTCCATTTATATGTCTCTGTCCCCTCCTTCCTGAAGAGTACGCAGGCGCTGTGCCCCTTCCTGCGGCAGCTACCAGCCTGCTCCTCGTTTTTTCCTTTCCTGTCAGATGTATATGTGTCTTCAAAACAAATAATACTAAATAAATTTTCAGGCATTTTCGAGATGGCTTGAAATCACAGAAATAGATATTCTTATTGTAGTCAGGCCTAAATTCCTTTCTTTTTAGTCTACCAGTCCATACGACTTTTGATAGTCCTCTTTCACTTGCCTACATTCAACAATATGCACAGTTACTGCAATGTCATTTGTGCCACTCCAGTTACTAAATTTAGAACAAACTGCCAACTGAATAATTTTGTTTGTAAGCTATAAGATAATTACCCATCTTCCTTACCATACGCTGTCTCATTTATAATTTCGTATTATGCTACAAATTGATCACAAGTGTAAAGAATACTAGAAATACTGCGACTAGTGATAGAAATTGAAACTATTTAATAGAATATTAAGACGGCCTGCTCTTCTCGCACGTTCACCGTCAAGATAAATATGAGCGCGAATTGTGTCTCATTGTGTGCGACTGCACAATAAGAAGACACTCGGTAGGAGCACTAGTTATCGCACTCAGTATATAAGCACGTTAAAAACGTATTCTATAGCTTTCAACATAAAACCATGCGCGATGTACAAATAGTTAATGTGACGGAGTAATATGTTACGACCTACTTTTCAATAAAGTTGTTCTTTGGATTGGTAGTCCTTGCTTTTTTTACTTCTAAGTCCTCCTCGTTTCAATACGATGACTTGCCCACTTATGCAACAAATTAGCTCAGGTTTATTTCGGGCATTGAAAGCTTGCAAAGAGCTTTCGCGGGAAGCACTTCTCCATGCAGTGAATGTACAGCACATACCACAGGCTCGTAAGAAGTTAAAGAAGTAAGAACACAAACTTGCCGGTTTCTACTCGGATACTTCACATACAAAGAAACATCGTTCGTCCTCTGGTCGTTTCTTTTCTCAAGTCAAGTGCGTGTATGCGAAAGTTAGAACTTAAAAATATTTTTCAGAGGACAGTAGCTCCATCTGTCACAGCCTAAGTAGAAATGTGACTGAATGAATGGTGATCATACAGTGGCAGACGCACGAAAGGCTGTTGCTCCAGTCGAATACTAAACAGATGAGAAAACGACATGAGTCCTTTTTTGCAGCGGATAATTCCTGCAAGCGTTCAATCTGCATCGTTCCCTTCGGTGTTATGGAAATGTATCACGGGGAGTTTACTTACATTGTCATAGTTATATGCCTGTCATCAATAATATGGTACGTAGCGGAGCAAGAGTGTGGCGTTGAGAGTACTGAACGCTGTTCACGGCAAATAAAAATAATTTTATTTTGTGAGCAGCGATATTCCTTTTGTGATGGTTAATAAGCCTGAAAAACTTAATAGAACGGATGCAAGTGCTTGAGCAGGTCTCTCATTTCCTTAAGAGCATGTGAAGTCATTCCAAATTACGAAAGTAAGTTGTGAAGTGCATGTTCTAACATATTTATTGCAGACAACGTTCCACCCTCCTGCTATTCTTACGTTTTTCCCTTCCAAAAGCGACGAGTGTTGTAGTTGCTCTTCTTTTTCACATACTAAAATCCATAGTAGATAATCCTGAAATCGACATACAGTGGAAGAGGAAACCATATAACAAACGTCGTACACAATAAAAGTACCAACCAAATTCCCCAAAAAGTGCACCAACTAAAATAACGACAATTTATATTAACAAGAAAGCCATCACGCTGGAGTGGCATTGACAAGTTTTACAAAGTGATGACCAATTTGGTACCACTTTCCAGCGCGTCCAGGAAAGCTTTTGCGGATCCTGTTAATGTTTTAGGTAAAAAGGAAATTCATTTAACTTGTGGCTGCTTCGTGACGTCATTTTTGATGCAATTTAGATAGTAACGAAAATAATAGCGGGGATGAAAGTAGAGCGTAAAGTGCTTATTTTCGATGTGTCATGAATAAAAATTACGATGTTTCTAAATTTGAGAAGTGGGGAAGACGCTGAATAGCTTTGAAGCGCTTCGTACCTTATTCAAGCAGCCTGAGGAGGTCACAGATTTTCCTCAATGCTGCGAATTCATAAATTTACTAATGTTACACAACTACCCGCATTCTTCAAGATTATTTTTTCGGCATCAAGCTGCATAGGAAACGAAGCGCCGTCGTATGATATAAAGCGTGAAATATCGTAAAGCCGCGTATCGCAATACGAAAAAACAACAACAACACGGGAACCGGCCACACCGACAGGCGACACCCTATCAGCGCCAGTCCCGTTGGTTCTTTCAGCCTTTTCCGTGCCGTTTTACATTGTTACTTAATATAAAGGCGACACACGGGCGAGTGAATAAGAAAGTGCCAGAAGGCAAAAAAGAAAGGAAGAGAACTCGCAGAATCCTACTTGTTTTCTCGTCGTTTATGCTAGTGCGAAGTGCTACGATGCATTCCGATGCGCACGACTGTGGAAATGACGAAAGGGAGGGTAGTAGTAAAAAGAAGCGTGAGTCAGTTGGCGCTTAGGCAAGGCGGGGCTTTTTCTTTTACTGTCTAGTGCATTGCATACCTTGATACTGCGAGGTGCGGCTGAGTTGCTCATACCTCCAAGAAACGCTCTGGAAGCGCTACCGAAAGCTCTCCGTTCTACATACCATGGCTTCCGTTTATAATGCGCTGTCTCCTATTTAGTGCTTTCTTTGTCTCACTTTCGTTCTTCACTCTGTTTTCTTTCATGGTCGTGCGAGAAACGGCTTAGATACTGGCACCCGGAGTCTGTTTCCAGCTTTATTTGCCGACGGTGGTGTAACCGGCTTTTGCCGCCCCTGTCAAGAAAAAAAAAAATGAGAGACACTGGGACGAGGAGAATAAATTCCTTCAAAGACGGATTTAATTCACTCCACGGGAAGACGGATGGGCAGCGCAGTGTTTTCTGTACCAGATGGAGGCGCTGATTTTCTTTCTCCTTCTTTCATTAAACTTACTTTTTTTGCGCATGCTACCGTTTCTGCGAAAGTGTGTGCGCGTGTTTCCGAGCAGACACAAGCGAGCTTGGCGAAGCAGGACTCGACGAGTTAACCGGCTGTTGCCGAGGGATCACGAACGACTCAAGAGCAGAGGCCCATTGAATGCCATACAGTAAAGTGAACGATGTGGTAGTGGAACTGAAAGATCTGCAAGAATGAGAAGTATGATGTCACCCCGGGGACCCATTTCTTTCAGCTTTGGTCTTCCGTTCTGTAAGCCCCGCGTATGCAGCACTTTACGCGAGGCACCTTCGTTCCTGGCGAGCCGTTTGCATCACGGAGTCAGCTAGAATCACCTACGGTATGCTTCCTTTGTGTTGTGTTGTGACGGGCCTTTTTCGGTTACCATATGACATTAGTGCGTTTATTGTTTCTTTTAGTTTCTGTACTCAAAGACTCTTTCCTTAGCGATGAGTCGCATCATCAGTAACACAAGGATCTCAGTGATAGAGGGGGAGGGGGGTTTAAAGCATTTCCTACTGCTCTAAATCCCAAATGGGGGAATATTGTGGACAGCTGCATACCCAAAATAACATGCGCTAGAAACCGCACGAAACCAGTGTTTGTCGCTTCTTCGGGTCCTCGTTGTACACCTTTGCTTCATTACGTCGGAATATGTGTAGGCAAAGTGATTATTAACAATGTTTTTATGCAGCAGCCGCAAACAAACGTGTACGTGGAGTGTTGCGAGTCGGTAATTGTCATGGGACCCTAAACTTGCGCACTGTTCCCGTATAGAGAGAGGACACAACTTTCCCACACGTCAAAAGAGCGACATGAAAGAATTTTAGCGAGAGGACTAGGCATATGTCTAGGAGTTCCACGAACGACTTCTAGGTGTCTTGTAATAGCGGAGGCTCGCCAATCACCATGTCTAGTTATGAGAACTACATAAACACGCCGACATTATTTTCATCTTCAAACACGCCATAAAAACCACCCATTGACTCTAGACATAATGAAATGAGATAGAAGTTATGTTCATAAAAAATTCGAGAAAATATTGATATATTGCCAAGAAATGAATTTTGGTACTCAGACGTCGAATATCCTCCATGGCTGCTTACACTTCCAGAAATCGAATTGTGAGTAGACGGGATATTTAGAAAAAGAGAGATGTTCATTCAAGCTGCTCAACAACTAGCCCATTACCTGATATATATGCGGTATTCAGGATACAGATACGTCTATACAGATGGCTCCAGTACAGCAACCTCTTCAACTTCAGCATTCATTATATCGCACCTCATCAAACAAAAATCATTTAAGTTATCTCGTGCGACTTCGTCCACAACGGCTGAACTGTACGCAATCCTATGTGCGATAAAAGCTATATTGTCATTAAGAGATACGCCATAATGGGTAGTTTTCAGCGATTCCCGGGCGGCTCTAACATCAATCTGCAGCACAAAAGGAAAAATTCTCTGTGATAGTATATTATACCTAGCACTTGGCGATATCACAAAGGCAAACGAGGTGAAGCGTGGAAAAGCATTCCAGTGGATACTAGGGCGTTGTAACATTATTGGCAACAAAGCAGCCGATGATAAGCGCACCTCAAAGGTGGTGTGGTTCCGCTACCAATATCAAAGAGTGAATTACGCTGCATTATAAGGACAACATCTCTCAATATGCGTAGAAATACGTGGTTTGACCAGAATTCTAAGAGCTGGGATTTCTATATATTGATCCGTTTATTGAATTCAAATTTTCATTGTCATTAGAAAGAAATATGGAAACCCTTATTCACCGACTAAGGCTAGGCACTGCCTACACAAAACATTTCTTACAAAGGATTGGCCGCGCGGAAACCCCCGAATGAGATTTTGGATTTGTAGACGAAGATATACATCACCTCTTTCTAGATTGCCCAAATCACAACACACTAATGCACCACTTAAATCACCCCTAATACCATTAGACCGCAGACCTTTCAGTTTAAAGAACCTTTTCGGTCCTTGGCCAACAACATCCTTGCAGACGAGCACATTAAAAGGACTAAAGACTTTTCACGAAGATAGCGGCATTGTTGGCCGTTATTAACTCTTTTATTGTTCCTTACATTTCAATGTCGCTGTATACATGTGTTTGTGTATTATGTTATGGTGACTGTTATGTTGTGACTATATGTGATAATGCATTTACATGATATATGTACCATCCAGAAAACTAAAGTAATGTTTAACAGTCCCGAAAGAGAACAGCAGTTTACGATAGGTAGCGAGGCACTGGAAGTACTAAGGGAATACATCTACTTAGGTCAGGTAGTGACCACGGATCCGAATCATAAGACTGAAATAATCAGAAGAATAAGAATGGGCTGGGGTGCGTTTGGCAGGCATTCTCAGATTATGAACAGCAGGCTGACATTATCCCTCAAAAGAAAAGTGTATATAGATGTGTCTTACCAGTAGTCACCTACGGGCCAGAAACCTGGAGAGAGAGAGCAAATGATAAAGGAAAGGTAGGGAGGTTAACCAGAAACCTGGGGGATTACGAATAGGGTTCTACTTAAATTGAGGACGATGCAACGAGCTATGAAAAGAAAAATTATGGGGGTAACGTTAAGGGATAAGAAAAGAGCAGATTGGCTGAGGGAACAAACTCGAGTTAATGACATTTTAGTTGAAATCAAGAAAAAGAAATGGGCATGGGCCGGACATGTAATTAGGCGTGAAGTTACCCGAAGGTCATTAAGGGTTACGGACTGGATTGCAAGAGAAGGGACGCGTAGCAGGGGACGGCAGAAAGTTAGGTGGGCGGATCAGATTAAGAAGTTTGCAGGTACAACATGGCCGCAAGTATGGGAGAGGTCTTTGCCCTGTAGTGGGCGTAACCAGGCTCATGATGATGATGATGATGATGATGATGCACCATCCGCTTACTAGAGACTCTGTTATAAGGCGAGAGTATCCTTCTTATTTTTGAGACTTTTTCCTACAGAACTGTGGAGTCATTTAACTTGTATATTGTATGTACCATGTATTATGTCATAGTGATATTGTTAGAACGTTGCTTGACAACTCCTGGTGCTTGCATGAAAAGATTATTTGATATGTAATCTTGAGCACTGCTTGTTGTAAGCTAGACCCATTCAAAAGCTAAGGAGTAGCCGGTGCCTTAAATTGTGCGTCAGCTCATTATACCATAATAATAAAAAAGAAGGAAAGTAATGTTTGCTTACACGTATGCGTGATTTCGATGTGAATGCATTTACGGAGGTTTTCAAGTAGACTTGAGCATGTGCGAGTAATGACGTCGATTGTGAGTGCGAGTCGTCGAAATATTTTTCACCTCATGGTAAACAGCTTGAACTGGGAGCAAAACTTCCAGCGAAAAGCTTTCCTGTCCAGTCCATCCATCTCCTGGCCTGCTTCTTGATATTCACGCGCAAGTGCCACGAGCAAGCGGAAACGTCAGCTGCTAGGAGCACATCTACGCTCTTTGAGCAGCGTCCCCTCGGGCGATTTATTAACGTTTGATATACGCAACAAAAATGTGGCGAGATGAAAGTGTGTGTGTGTGTGCGTGTGTGTGTGTGCGTGTGTGTGTGTGCGTGCGTGCGTGTGTGTGTGCGTGCATGTGTGTGTGTGCGTGCGTGCGTGCGTGTGTGTGTGTGTGTGTGTGTGTGTGTGTGTGTGTGTGTGTGTGTGTGTGTGTGTGTGTGTGTGTGTGTGTGTGTGTGTGTGTGTGTGTGTGTGTGTGTGTGTGTGTGTGTGTTTGCAATTCTTTTGCCACACCATGGCAAGATGTATTTTTGTCTCGCTATTTCACTACGAATAGGCAAACACGGAAGCTGCAGCCACACGCCCTTCCAAATGACGTTAGCGTCCGTGATCTGTTTGCACTCATGGCACAAGAATAACAACACTAGAAGGCACGTCCGCTGTTTGAGTGAGCTGCGGCTTGGTAAGGCTTCGTGTTGTTTTCCCGTGAAGTTCACTTTACAACCAGCGTAGCAATGAAGCCACTTTAGCTGACACACCGGAGTTTCTTATTAGGTGGCTGTCTGCTTCGGCCGTCGAGGGAAACAAGAAAGACAGAAAAAGAAGCAGGTAAGAAAACAGAACTGAGCTGAGTTGGTTCGAGCGTCGTGAACTGTGTCACAGCGCATGCGAGGCACGGAGCTCTCCCTCGCTCCACGTTTGTTTCGCACTCTTTACATTACTCTGCTTCAATACTCTTCTTTCAGCGGTGGCCCTGTTTGTGCAGTTTAATATTTCTTTTGCGCATTTTCGCGCTTTGTGCATCGTGAACTACGAACGGACGAAGATTTGTTGATGGACCGGCGCTTTTCTTTCTAATGCATTCACATTCCCCCGAAGAATGTTTGGATCAGCATCAGTGTCAGTTTCTCAAGGATGTCCTTGTTTCGAGCAGCCGCTCACAGCAGGCGTCCGTGCTCAGTGTACCGTGAACAGAAACAGATTCCAGCTCGAACATAAGGCGCATGCGTGGGGTCCTGGAAGAGCGTAGCGTAACCGTGTTTCAGGAAATAAATGTCATGAATGGGGGAAGTCATTGTTTGTATGGAAAGGCTTTCTTCTTTTCATTCACTTGCTTTAAAATGCAGGAATTGGGACATTGTTTTGCCGTACCCTGACATTCCTGCTGTGTTTACGGTGTTAGATTTTGCAAAAAGAAAAAAAACTTCACTCTCGCTGTGATGGACACTTCCTAAATGCATCGAAGAATTCTATTTGTACAGAGGCTGGTCTCCGTATTTAGTCATTCATCTTATACGTTGTTTGTACCTTTGTCGCTGGCGCTTTGTGTTCTTACCATTTCATTCAGAGTTAGTTGGTCTGTTTGCAATGGCAGAGCAAGATACATTTTATTTGCCTGTTTCCTTAGACGCAGGTGCATTGAAGGGGGGCTGCGCTCTAAAGCAGGGTCTTCTTATGCGAGGCATGTTCCGTGATTAAATTTTGTGATGTCGACTAGCATCACAGAAGCGCGAGCTTGCGGATTGCATACATAACGTTTGCTTTCCGACTGCAAGCAAGAAATTGTTATGCATGAAGGCTTGGTGGCGGCTTAGCTTTTCTTGGCAATCTGCCATTAAACCTGAGTGTTGCCGGCTCCACTTGTAGTGATCATTATTGACGGGGCCAGTGAAGTTTCAGTCAAAACTGTTAAAGAAGGGAAACATACCTACGTCTGATATTGCTCCTGTCTGACTATAAGGCACAGAAAATTGCTGTGATAATGGTGCCATTACTTTCCTCACAAGTTTCCCCAAAATGCACACATGCTGAGAGCGGGGAGTTGAGGAAAAAAACATACATTCGCATCCACGGAGTACATACCCGCGAATCGAAAGTCCAGCGGGGATTTCGTCCATATGACTACCAAAATTCTAACCTACATTTACGTTAAGTGTAGAATTGGTGATGAAATTCTACTTTTGCTTGACTTCCGGGCTTAGAAATCTTTTTCAGGATGATTGTCCATGCTTCTGAAACAAAATGAGTTTAGGGTATCCGCTTCGCACTCCAGGAGTCTGCCATTAAACCTAAAATATGATACGTCTCTCCTTCACTTACTGAGACATTCTTTCACTTCCCTATATTTTCCTTTAGTCACTTTTTTACACAGCTGAATTTCGCCATGCTAAACGATTGGGTTTCATCTAACCTAGCCGCTGGTGAAGAAATCTACACTATTGGAAGTACTTCAGTATCTAGAAATATTAAACTGCCTCTACGACATACACTAGCGCCCAGTAGCCACCGCTCTTCTGCATAGCTGTTGCGATCTTAATCACCGTCGCTGGCAACGTGACGCATTTATGTCATTTCATTGCATGCAGTGCGGGGCAGTATGGACGATAGATGTATTTAAGGTACCATCTTAGGTACTCTTTGGGTATCTTGTATCTGCATCATGATACGTCTGGCAAGACATGCATCAATATCTGTATTTGCGATACTTGAAAGACGGTATGGTATATCATAAGATATAAGATGCTGTCATCGCAACATCACCGTGCGAAACTATAAACGTTGGCTGAACTGCACTTCTCAAGATGATACTGCTGCCGCTACACTGAGACGTTGCATACATGTGTAAAATGCTCCTCTCCAAGCTGTGCCGGTGTCATGTTTATTTGCGCCCAGACAGAGCAAAATAAATATGGTGGAATTCATAGCGTTCTCCTAGAGAGGCTGATGTCCGATTCAGCTGTTTTTATTTACTTCTCCCATTAATTCATCTTCTGTAGTAAACGATGCTTGCTTTTAGCATCTTAAGGAGTGAAATAATTCCACCAAACAGCAGCCGCTCACAGTGCCAGCGTTATGTGCTGAGTGAAAGGAACAACCACGCCCTGGCATATAGAAGCGAGTAACGGCCCTGAGAATGCGCTTCGCAAAGAAAAGCTTTCTGACATGCCACTCAGATCTTATGTCTGCGGCTCGGCGGAGGCGTCGACCGCCTCGGCATATTTTCGTCGGCGCTCCGGACGGAAGGAGCCACCATTTCGTCTCTTTGTGAGAACGCGTAGTCCCATGGCGCCTGCTCCCCGTTATTATCACGGTAACGCTACTCCCCTCCTGCGTCTCTTTCCTACGTCTCCTCTTTTTCGGCACACGAAACACTAACCCTCGTCACACATCTTCCGTCTCCCGTCGCCTGGAGCATTTTGTGTTTCTATTTAGGTTACTGAACATGACTACAGTTCCTTAAAGTGTGCCTCCGTTTTCTGTGAACCTTCAAAACGTCCAGTTCTACAGTTTTTGCAGTGCAACTAGCCTATGTGGTTCTTCTGGATTTCGTGGTGACTCTTTCTTTAATTTGTACGCAGATATTAAAGCGAACCTTTTCCAGGCGTAACACTAATGATGCAGATTCCTGTATCGTTTATTTTTATTTCGATAAAAGGAAGGCAAGTTCAGAACGTTGCTAAGACAAATTAACACTAATGGTGCCAATGCAGTGCAATGTTAATGCAAGGAATAAAGGGAAAACACAGAGCCGACACACATCCACCCGTTCGTAGCAATTGCTACAAAGGAAACCCATACGGGTTCCTCGAAAGAAAAGCCTTAGAGTTGAAGAAAAATTAGCCCTGGTCCGAGACTCGAACGCGGGACCACCGCCTTAGCGGGACAGCCGCTCTACCATCTGAGCTAACCGGGCGGCTAGCAGATGGCAGGGCGAAGTCGAACGTGTCGGCAACACGAAGCAAAGGCAAGAGGTTGATGTAGTAGTTCTGCGGAAACCCGCAAGCTTTCCTTGCGAGTTTCCGCAGAACTACTAACCCAACCCAGAACTACTACGTCAATGTTAATGCAAATGTAGGTGCGGGGCGGCATTCCGTTTCAAGGCGAGACATATGCGCAGTCAATTTATTAAATAAAACGAACTTGCCTGTTGGTCTAACGTTTAACGTTTAACACTAAACCGTCAAATCGTTGATCACTATGGCGAGTCTGCTGTACATCGAACTGCGAGTTGCTGTCGTGGGTGGGGATGACTGATGACTCGCTAAATTGACAGCCGAGGAGACGCGCACCGACGTCATCTTCCAAGTAAGCGACTAGCATTGCGATATCTGGTGTTCGTAGGCGAAAGTTAAAGGCTCTGGTGGAGCCCAATGGTGTCGTCTTGCCATGGCCACGTCTCCGACCATTCGAGAATATCAATTTTGAGCATCACTTGATGAGCTTCGGTGCCGGAATTGCCGGAATTGTGAGCGCGAGTACTCTGGACATCGAAGGAGAGGACGTACCTGTCTCGGTCTGCACTCGTTGTTGTTGTTGACCAGAGAGGTCATGGCACGTACCCATAGTAAGGACTGGTCATGAATCATATGGTTAAATTGGGAAGTCTGCTGCTTCGTGTCGTTTCGTTTTCCTTCACACTCTTACAATCTTTAATTTCGGATTCATTCATTTACAAAAAAAAAAATGAACGCTGGGACCAGAACTTAAAGTTGCTTTTTTTTGCAGCTTGACAGGGACCTTTCCCGTGTTCATGACAACAGGGACATAACGAAATAAAGTTTGTACACTTTGGTGTGTGCAATGTACAAATGTATAAGTGAGAATGTGTGAAGCTAGAAGTACAATCAGTGCTGCAATGTAGTGTGTTTAGTCAGTGCAAATGCCATATATTAATATACAGCATATAACAGATGTACATAATTATTTTCAATTGCTAAAAAATTTATCATATGACATTCTATTAACATACGAAAGCACAGATAGCAAATAAAGGTCTGTATAAATGTCTTGCAGGTTACAACCTATATGCGAAAATGTTATCAAAACGCAAAATCACTTAATTAAAGGAGGTAAGTACTGAATTCCCCTAGTCAAAGGAACGTTTAAAAATAATTACTCAGTTTAAATTAGGAAGTCTTGTATTGTTTTCCTAGTAATACCAGTTATCCTGGCACCATTTTCATGTAGTTTATCTAATAAGGATGGGACGCGATTGGTTAAACGAGTCGATTCATAATTTGTACGGGAGAGTGGTAGCGTCTATCTCTTTCTTTCCTTAACGTTGTAGGATCTCTCTGCATCCCTCTGTGTATATATGTCCAAGATATTGATGATATTCGGAAAGTAGTTGAGTTATTACTATAGCACCAATAGAAAGCTTCCGGATGAATTGAATGAAAAATGGTATACGATGAAGTTATTATGAAAATTGTCCTGAAACAATTCAAATACCTCCGTGGTTTAGCAAGCATCCCTATGACAATGTTCAAGAGAGGGGGTTCTCAGAGAAACAATGTTCGCAATGGAACATTGATAATGCCAATTAAGTCTAAAGCGTTATTCTAAGATGTTTTCCTTTAAAGATAAAAAATGGCGACGTAATGATAAAAAGTAATCGGTCATCTCATTTTCGTCACGTCTTGGGCACAAGGAGGCTTCCGTTGCCAACTTTTTCTTCACTTCACTCTTGGCTCACTCCTGTTTGGTATCGTGGTAGTTGGTAGGCCGCTGGCGTTGTAGTGTGTTGTGGATAAAGAGTTTGCGTCAGTTGGAAAGAGAGCAGCAGCCAGCATCCACAAAATACAAGCAAAAAACAAAGAATGCTTCGCTTCAAAAAAATGTGCCACTGTCCACCGCGGCATGGTGCTGAGAAGGCACAGTCACGTGTTTAGCATCAGCAAAGAAGTACAGTGCATCGCGGGAGGCTCGAAAGGTTGCGAGGTGTGGAAAAAAAGAGGACACGGTCGGCGTGGAATAAGGCAAAAGACAGACACTCACTGGAAAATTACAATGTGGACTCGTAGATAGGGAAAGGGGAATTATGACTTGGAAACAAGTGACAAAAACGCGTTATCATTCGCTTGTTGGGGTTTTTGGAACGCTTGTGCCACGAAGCTGATTGAAAGGCAAGGTTTTGATAACAGTGGCGCCACAAAGCCATCGCCTTCGCCACTCTCGTTCCAGAGACGTCATGACTGCGAACGGCTCTCTTGTGAACGCAAAAGAAGCTCTGTTTGCTCTCCGGCAAAGAGTTGAATCGTCGTGCCATTCGGAGTCCCCTTCTACTCATCGCTGTTACCCATTTTTCGTCATGGAGGGCCCGCTTTAACTCGTCTTCGCTTGCATTCTCTTTCTACTGCAACGCTCCGTCGAAACGCCATGAAACAGTTCAAAATATAATTGTGACCTGACTGCAATTAAAAATGCTGCTCCTTCTAAGCTCGCAGACTACGCAGCGGCTCCGCTTAGCTCCTTTTGGGGGAAGCGACGACGATCAAGTTTCGATGAATTGTACAGCCCGTGAAGAATTCGCTCTGCGCAACTGAACTTTGTATATATATATATATATATATATATATATATATATATATATATATATATATATATATATATATATATATATATATATATATATGTATGTAAACACACACATGCAAACTGTACACGCGCCGCCAGCTACGTCCAGAGTATTTCCTAGGTTATTGACCTGCGAATTCCCGAAAAAAAGGCAAACAAACGTAAGCTTCTTCAAACATAGCAGCGCAGCGGCAAAAATGTATTCATGAACAGCAATTGGGAACTGTTCCTGAAGCATTTGTATCATGTCCATGCGGACAAAATTCAATGTCCCCTTTATGTCAAGTGGAGCTGTAATTTTCCTAAGCTTTCGGTGACTACAAACATGGGGCGTGAAAACATCCCCGATCATCCTGAAAGGTCATCGTCTTCATATGCTGCTTCATACTTCATTCAACGCGATGGTAAGTAATGAAATAGAAGAAAAAAATGAAGAATGTGGCTACTGGTGGAACGGGAAATAATGAATCAGTTGCACACGAAAATAGTGTGAATGGGCCGGCGTATACTGTCACGTTGCAGAAATGGCCGAAGTGCACTTAGTTCAAACTCGAACATTCCAATGCGTCGAGTAAAGCAAGCGGTTTACGAATTCACAAACACAACATGCAGTTACAATTATCGTCGCCGAGCAGACGCTCCACCAGTTGCAGCGGTGTTTCGACCCAATCCTGCATGCGAATTGCGTAGCGGGTGTTTTTCTCTGGGCCGCCATCTCTTTCGCTAATGCGCTTGCCCAGCTGCGATTGAGGCGAGTGCTCCGTCGAATCCGTGGCCGAACGCGCGCATCATTTCATGTGGGCGCAATGAAGTGAGTCTGCAAAGCGCTTTATTACCCCACGAGAAGCGCTCGGTTTTCAACACTGCTTGCGATGCTTTCGGCGGTGGACGCAATTACAAAAAGCCTCTCTGCCATCACTCAGTTCGCGCATTAAGTCAGTTTTATCGAGCCTTTCCAAGCGTTGGTCCTTACACAAAAACAATATATCCCCCATTTCTCCGCGTTTTCAACCCTGACCTCCGATTCCGGAACTGATATTCAAAGGCTGGCGGCATACACACCGCACCCAAACAACAGAACGTGCGAACGAATGCAAGGTTGTCTGAATAAGAAGCTGCTATCATTCCAGTACCGTAGACTGCGTTCTGAAGAAAGGAATAAAGAAAAAAGATTCGCTTTGCCTCATTTCCACTCTGTCAGGATGATTCAACCCTGAAGCATCTCTTACAATTTTTGTCGCATGCAGTAGTGACGCCGTTTCTTTCCGTCGCAGCCAAGCGCGCACGCAACAGTTTATCTCCGGCGCTGAAATGAGCAGGCCACGCGTCATACGTACGTCTAAGGAGCAGTCAGCTTTCGATCAGCAACGCCGCAAGCAGAACTTGGAACGAGCTCGTCCACGACGCGCCGTTGCTGCAGCTTAGGCACAAGAACAGGCTTGTGAAGGCGAACGGAAGCAGCAACCGCGTACCGAGGATCCGTCAGCTTACCAATGCGTCATTTAATGAACCGTTGGGATTTGCCCAGTGACAAACACCAGGGCCGCAGGTTTCAGCTTCGCTGGTTAACAATCTGTACGGAGTGCTTGGGCGGTGATTTTTTTGTGAATAGTGGCTCTATTATGCGGCACGAGGTAGTGGGAGACTATTAATTTTGACCACCTTGGATTCTTTACCATGCACGTGAATCAAGGTTCCTTTTTTTTATATGTGCAGCTGCCGCGGCCGGTATTTGACCCACGAACTCGTGTTCAGTAGATCAACGCCATAGCCACAAAGCTACCGCGGTGGTTGGTTAACAGGAATGGAAAATGCGGGAAATACAACGATAAGAAGAAAGCGGAGGCAAAGAGACAGAGTGCACAGGCACGCAATTGCAGCTGTAGACCTGGGTCCGAATTCAAGATACTTTTCATTCACAAGTGTTATTTTGCCACTGGCTGGTCGCCTTCGCTAACGACATTATCAGCATCAGGATTGGCTCGAATTCTCTCTACGAACACTACTGCACGTGCGTGCAAGTGCTTTTTGTGAATACTGGCTCCAATTATTAGGCTTTTATCAGCTTTTCCTAAGTCGTTTGTGGGCAACCGCCACTAAATAGAGAGGTTGGATGCTTTTCCTCCTAAGTATGTGTTCTACTCCTTTATGAACCCTTTACGCGGTCATTATGTGGGGGTTATCATGTTTGATCAGATGTTGACGCGTCCATTGCTTGTCTCAACTGCCTCTGTTGTCTGCTTGTTTACAATGGATGTGTGTGACGCCTGTGCGGCTTAGCAAACATTGATTTCAGGAGATATCGTATATAATTACTGGGTGGACGACACGAAGCTTTGCCCACAGCATCAGGGTGCACGCAAAAGAGCTTTCGGAGCTGATTAAGCTTTGTACAAACGGAGCGAGCAGCGCATATGGTGCTTGTTCTAAAAGCGGGGCTAATTTTGCCTTCTACGCTATCCGAACTTGCCGTTCATGAATTAAGATTAGTGTGTTTTGCTCTTCGCTATTTATTTGGCAACCATGGTGAAGCAGCATCTTGTCACGCTTCTGACTTTTCTCGGCATGGTCACTATTTCTTCAGTTCCTGCGTAATCGTTCGCTGGTGTGCTCAGTTCCGATTTAGATTTGTTTTTGCTGTGCACAAGGCTTGATGCGTAGCTATTTTATACATTGTAAATACCTTGTAGCAAATATGTACTATCTCTAGCAAATCGATTACTCTTGTAGACCGTCACGAAACATTTAACTTCCACGATTCAGGGGCTATCAGTGTTGTCCACCATTTGTTAGGCGTATAGGGTATATATTCAAATGTGCGCCCATTCACCCATTCTTCACATGTTGGCGATAGAGTGGGCGTAAGTTTCCGTGTCAGTTGGGGTTGATATGTGGATACTGTGGGCGAAACTTACTATGATAGGTAGCGGCGCTACTCCCTTTGTTGTTGGGAGTAGTTTCGGGGCTGACGCCCTTTCTTTGAAGGTTAACAATACAAGAGCGGCCGATGAGCCGATTTGTGTATCCTCGTGGAAAGCCGCATAGGTAAGGACAGTTGCACCTGCGATCCGCGAACTTGGCTTCACATATTCATTTCATTCCTTAATATGCCAGCCACTATTTTTGCAGCCAAATACTGCGCACGTCTTCAAACCACGTGATTCTTCAATCTAGCATGATTAGAGCGCAGTGCGTTAGTGAAAACTAAGTTGTATTTCCGACATCTGATTGCGCAGAAGCAAGGTATAGAAGCGGTAGTGGCTTCGCATTCGTGCGCTGTCTCTGAGGCCACGTGCGGCTCGCCGCCGAAAGCGCCATCTGGTTTCTGCAGAACAAATTGCTCCGCGAAAACGGCCACCAAATTTCTCATATTGGCAAAACGGAGGCACGATCGTTTATACAGCAGCTCCTGCGCCTTTCTTTAGAGACAAAAATACAGGCCATCTATTTCTTTGAGCCCATGCAGCTGAGTTGAGTTCCGTCACTTGTGCCTTCTCGAACGCATTAAGCATAATTTATGTTTAGCTGTTCATATATATAGCTATAGCTGTGCACAGAAAATCTTTTTCTGGACATCTGGCTATTTAATAATACTGCTGGAAAACGCACAACATTAATCACACACGTATACATATGATGGGCGAAAACTTGGTGCATTAAGAATTGTCCGAGGAGACCCCTGCACTTATGAGTTGTGAATGCGAAAGCGTTAATGTACCATTGCACTCCACTGCACGGTACATAATGTCATAAATTCCCTGCGGGCAAGCCAGCGCGTTGAGACCCTTGGGGCGTTTTTATTTGGCCTTACTGAGGGGAGAACTTCGTGAATCGAAGGCTGTGGGATCGTTCCCCACCTGCGGCAAATTGTTTTTTCATCCACTTTCATTTCCATTAATGTGTCGTTTGTTTATTTCATTTATTAAGCGCAAGTAATTTCCCCTATGTTGTCCTTTGTGTCAGTATTTGTTAGCTTTTCATAATATGACTCATAAAAATAGGGCCCCTCGGTTAACCCCCTTTCTTCTCGTTTATGTAGCGTCTATGTAATTCAGCTCTTAAAAGTGCCCTAGAATTATTAGGTTCGCGTGAGAATTCTTTGTTTTCAATTTGTTAGCGACCGACTGGAATGAAAACAGTAGTACATCATTAATTAGGCTTCTTTTATATTCCTTTCCTGTACTTGTTGCGTGTAAAACAGAGTAAAAATACTAGAAATTATTTCGGCCCTAGGTTTTGCTTCTCAGCAATAGGGGGCTTGCAGAGGACGAACTTGCTCAGGAGCACGGAACGTATTCGACCATCTTCTAAAGCTATCTCGCGTCGAGTGACGCTAAGACGGCTCACCGACGACTGCATAGCCTGCAAATTTCTCTGGACGGCTTTTCTTAAGCTCAACATTGCATAGGTCAGGAAGATCTTGCTGGCAATAAGATGGAACGTACCGCCGTCAGCAACATTAAGCTAGGAAGTACTTAATCGTACCGCTGTCGAATTGCACATACTTCTGGGTAACTACTGTTGCTTCATTTCTGTATGGAACGCAAGCCCTGTTTTATAACGTCTGCCAGTGTTTCCTCGATGGCCACTTCCAGTTTTTGATGTGCACTAATCACTCAGGCAGGGAACACTCATGCGTCCTTTGGAGAGAAACGCCTGTTATAGATAAAATTACACGCGGACGCTGGGAATGCAACGTCGAGCACTTTCGTGTTTTATCCACTTCACGTTAATGTTCATATACAGACTCCTTCATAGAGGTCGCCGTTCAGTGCAAGTTGCACTTCTGCAGTCAATTCAGGGTAATACTCCACGCCCATTGCCTAATGGACTGCGAAGTCGACAAGAACTGTAAGCAGACGTAATAGGGTTTCCTTTAGATAAAAGTAGCTCTGACTATGTCGTCGTGTTCGCGCTTCCTAACCAGACTGCAGCAGCTGCAACGCACGCAGCTATCTGTTCTCGATCAAGAATGATCACATAGGCACAGTGCGGCTGGTCTCTGGTCTTACTCGATGTCAAGACTGCTGTCTATACTACAAAGAGACCAACGAGGTTTGGATGTACAGTCTACGCAGAACACGTTTAGTCTAGCTGGCAGTCACTAGTGCCGTCGCCATCTTTGGCATCCTATTAACCGGTATTTAGTTCTTATGTTTTACCACTTGCACCTCCACGGACGCGCAGATCGCACAATGCGGCAACGATCCTTAGCCTTCTGCTTCGTGGGATTCACGTCACAGAAAAGTTTCCTGAAAGAACGTCATGCCACGAGATTGGAGCTAGGTTGCTCATTCCTCTAGAAAAATATGGTCGCCTATGGCACAAGATCTTTTTTATCACCTCCCACTATTCGCACTTGAGTATCAGCCACGGCCTTTTCTGCCAGCTTGGGCTAGATATAATTAAATGTGATTCCATTCCCGCTTCTCAACAAGACTCACTACAGTAAGCAAATGGCGCAAGAGAGAAACATTTTCGTTGACCAATTTCGAATGATTCAGAAAGCAAGCACTCTGCGTTCTGTGCGCACGAGAATACTAGTATTATTCATGAGCACTGCAAGAGGAAATTTTCCAATGTTACTGCTGCAGTTTCTTTCACTACCCTAGACCACGTGAACACAACGCACATTTGTCCGGTGCGCCCGCTGCTGCGATGCCGCCGGCGGGCTTCACCAACCTGCACTTTAAAACACTTGAGCAAAATGATACATTTTCAAGACACTACACATGTCTCGCTGCGAAAAATTCCTGGTAATGCTGGCCTTGCCAGCAGTTAATGCTGCCCCCACAGGGTAAACAGGGACGACCACTAGATCTCCCCATGACAGTGTTGATTGCGTAGCGGTCCTGATCTCAAGAAGAGCCCATGCAACGGTAAAGTTCCAGGCGTTTGAACGAGAGCTTACGTAGAGGCCCAACAAAATTCGGCAGACTTGACATCACAGTGCCTTACAACTAAACCAAGTTCCCTGATCAATTCCCATTTAACACTGTGCCTTCCACATGGCTTACCACGTCAGGCGGTAACTCTCATTCGTCGTCTATAGCTTTTCGTATCCCACACTAATACCTACTTCTTCCTTATCAGATGGACTAGAAGTCGGAAATGTGAAGTTTGTGGGTGCAGAGAGACGACTGCACACTCTCTGCGACATCGTCCTCGTCTCAATGCACAATGAAGCGTGCACTACACGACAATCACCAAGCTTGACAACCACCTCTTACGGAAAACAGAATTGTTGGGCCCTGGTTACAGCCGACATCCACTCGCTATATTCTAAAAGCAATTGCCTGTTTTGAAAAGCACCTGGACCGAATAAAAAGAACGTAGCCATTGTCTTCCTTATTGTGTTTGTGCAGACTGATCCCCTCTTTATCCTTTTATGATTTTTCCTCATCTTTTCCACTCTTACCCGTACGCCCAGCGCAGAATATCCGACGGCACACTTATTATGGTAAACACCTCATCATTGCATCTCTTTTTGTCTTTCTCTCTTATTGGTTCCAGCAGAACGGTCACGCGCAAGCCGCAGTAAAGTAAAGCTGAGCTCGAGGCAAGTGTGGATTTTTTCCAGCGAACGCAGAGCACGCAGCTGCAAGACAACAGAGAGGACACATTTGATCGTCCTGCCTTCTCTCTGTCATGGTATTCGTCTCAGACTAAGACTCAGTATTTGTCATGCTTAGTATTCTTCGTGTCTCAGGCTCAGTATTTGTCACCAGTCTACTGACGTCACATTTCTCAATTCCTTTCAGTCCGTATTGACAGGTGTGCTTACTTATACTTTTTCCGGGGACTGTATTTCACCCGCAAATTTGAAGTTATCGCTCAGCGCATGAGGCGGCTGCATGGTTCGGAACTTACTAGAATGTTATAATTGATTTCATTTGTTGTGTGGTTTCTCACCGAACTTTTTGTATCCAGACTGTATGCACGACAAGAATAGTGTAGTACGTTCTGGAAGGCATGGCGGGCAGCAGCGAATACGCTGGAACGCTGCACGAGTTATGACTAAAAGCCGACGCGCTTGACCCGCAGACCCGATTCCGATGATCGTCAACTGTGCTCGTCGCCATCGTTGTGGTTTGAGTGTAGCCTGTTTTCTCGGCACAGGCTCGCCCAATACAGAAGTAGTTTCTTGATTCACAGTTTTTGCTATTGTGTTCAATAGCAAAAACATACTGTCACGTACAATAACGTCACAGTATGTTTGAGTGCGAGAGAGTACAGAACAGACTGGAGCCAAAAATTTCGTTTGTTCTTTTGTTCTCTTTTTTTCCATAAATAGTTATTTTTTATTCATATTGCTCCTTATTTCATTTTTATTAATTTATGTATTCATTCATTCACTAACTTGCCTTGTAAGTGATAATGCTATCGCTAGTAGGTCTTGGACACACAAAAGATAACGAGGAGACTTGCTGAGTTTACCAGAGCGAAGAAAGTGAAAGAACACTTCGAACATCTCTGCGCACCAAGAAAAAGTTGTGGGCTTGGTGCGGTGACTACTGATCATCATGGCTTACAGCCAAAGGAAATAAACTTAGAGACTTGTTATCAGGGTTGTCACAAAATATGAATCCATTAATAAATTTAATGCCGTCTTATGCGCACGCAAAGGAGATTTTTATTTATTCATATAATCTTATGCTCCTGATCCCTGAAGGCATTCGTGTACGTGTGTGACACAGTACTTACATTAGGTCGGCTACTCCAGTACACATTAACGGTTGAGCTTGCCTGCTTACCCTAAACTTCTCATCCCCTTTGTCCATCCGAGTGTATAATAACCAACCGGGTTTGGTCCTGGTTAACCTCCTTTCATTTAGTTTATTATTTGCACGATCTATTTGCATGCACAATATTTTTATGCGAAGCATATTACGAGGGCTCAACCCAGCTCCTCAGGCGCGGCGGTGTCGCCTTGAAACCACGTGACACCGTGACGTCACGACAGAGGAGAAGTGGCTTTGGCTCAACTCTTGCAAGATGGGCTGGGTGGGAATCGAACCAGGGTCTGCGGAGTGTGAGACGGAGACGCTACCACTGAGCCACGAGTACGATGCTTCAAAGCGGTACAAAAGCGCCTCTAGTGAATGCGGTGTTGCCTTAGAAACGAGCTGTTTCTAAGGCTCAGGCGTGCGTCGCTTGCTCAGGCGCACATTTCGTTGCCGCGCCGAACGCTGCGTTGCTCGACGCTCACCGCGTCCAATGCGGGGCGTCCAAGGCTAAGCAGAGTAACGCATGAGTTGTTTCTTCGTCTAGCCGAACCAAATATAGCCAAGCAACAGCAGTTCACCAAGCTAAACAGTGGTTCAACAACTAAAATAAAGGCTAGTATGCTTCGCATCCTGGGCTTAACCTTACCTAAGCCACAGCCATTTTTTTAATGCTGAAGAGTAAAGGATGAGGGAGCGACTGGAGATGAAAGGAACAACAGCAGCATCAAGAATAACGCGAAGCTTAAGCTAGAACGGCTGGCCAAATGCATGGCATTCCGTATTCATCTCATTTACAGATGCTACTCGGACGATATACGCTTGGCTGCTCCTGAGCAGTGGCATATCATTCATATGCAAGCATCACCACAGTAATACCTGGGAACAAAAAGAGAAAAAAGAAAACATCTTGCTGTTGTTTTTTCAGTCCGAATACCTCTATTTTCCTTTGAGACTGGTCCACTACCGACGACCATCACTTCGATTTCGAGGAATGCTCGAGCAGCGATGGTGCACCGTAGCCGAAATTCTGAACCAACCCGTATAAATTATGCTCCGTGTGCGACCGATGATCGATTTCTAACGCAAGCGATGCGCAAGGCCATTGAAAGGGAAGTAGTGCGCGCCGTGTAAGGAATAGCCCCCAAAGAGCAGTACGCAAGTGCAGGGCTGTTTGTAATGGTAAAAACGCTGTGCTCACGAAGGCTGCAGTGCACAAACTATTTTTCACTGGAGCTGCTATTCCAATACACTTGAAAGCAGATGTGGGGTAGGTATACTAAATTAGCACCACTAGGGCAGATACGAAATGAGGCAATCAGTATACGTACACTTTCTGGTTATAATACACACATGAGTTCAATATTTCAGCAACTCTATATTGCGCATGAGAGGTGTCATTAAATGTAATCTTTCCACTATAGTTTTCTGCATAACACCTTATCCCATACCATGGTTTGTAATTGGTTGAAGTAACCTAGTCGATCCGGAACTTACATTTTATTTAACTCATAATGCGTTATTCCCTATAAGTCAGCACCTTTCGGCAACAGTATGTCCGATGTGCACGTTTGAAGCTGTGGAGCTCGCTGCCAGTGTATTTATTTATTTATTTATTTGACATATCCAATAGCGCAGTAGCATTATGGAGAAGAGTGGGTTACATATTAAAAAGAGGAACGATAACAGAATGAAACACGGTAGGTTTACATGATATTAACGGCAAATGATATAATACAAAACAAATATCTCACAAACGGTAGATATCTGGTTTTCGCACGTAAAACCTCATAAATCTGCAGATATCGCAACACATATTAAGGAAACAAGAGGAAAACAAGAACAAGTGCAATCTTTTTTGGAATATTATCTTTATAGATATATTACATATGGGTAATACGTTTTCATTCACCCCTCCTGCCTATTTCTTTTGCCTCACTTGTGCTTTACTTATTTTACAAATCCATTACTTCTCTTAATATTGATGCGTTTCGTGTACTTATTGACAAACCCCATTTCAGTGATACACTCTGAGTCTTATTACATATCTTCTTTGGTAGTAAGCGTAATTCTGCCGGATCAGCTGTATTCTATGAATATTGCGTCCGCAGGAAATGGCAGTAAGCTATTAATCAAATATTAGTTTACTAAAGTCAAGTTCATTTAGCGGAGATCCGGCTGACGAAAGAGATTGCGCTATCTGCGCAAGAATAACTTTGAGCAAACGGATCTTTGCCGACATTGCCTAATAACGAACTGGACAAACAAGTGGCTATCGCGCAATCATTCAGCGACACAAAGAGGGACGTCTCTGCTGTTCACAAAAGTGTCCTTATAGCTGCTAGCGTGGCCTGCTAGAAATTAGCCTTGCTGCAAAGTGAGCCATGCACGTGTAGCTCTGCAGCACTCATTCTTTGTGCATTTACGGCAGAGGTACGGTACGCAGGACAGTCAAGCAGGTTGAAAATCCTATGCGATTCTAGGGATCTCTTTGTATAGGTGTACGTGTGTTCCCCTTACGGCCTTCTCCGGCCAAGATGACGCAGCGCTTCCCGTTGGGATCCGTCTGTCTGATCCGACTAGCAGCTGGCCTGTTCTAATATTGCGTGCCATGGTAGGAAAACGGGGAGGGCGGTGGAGGAGGGTGCTCGTTCTATCCCGCTGACCTGAAACGCTGGCGCCCGAGTAATTTTTGGCTCCTCTACTCTTGCTGATGAAAGCCTCGGTCTGTCGCTAAACCAGAGCTCGTTGCCGTGAGTTCGCGAGCAGCACAGTACACGCAGATAGCACTGCTTTTAGTGCGGTGAAGTCATGACTTGAAGAAGGAATAAGGTGAAAAGAACACTGTTATTGGAAGAGCTTTCGTTGTCTCGGCCTTGGTTTGTGTATAGTCGTCGGCGACCTCTTGATGACAATGATTTCGCGGTTACTGCTTACTATGTGATACAAGAAAGTCCTCTTTAATTAAGCCGGCGTATGTCAATACGAAAGAAGCACACTCCGGTTCTTCAGCGTAACTGAGACACGTGGGTAAAGTGTATAGGGCCACGTTCGATCAGAAGGTAGGCCTCAGGTAAACTACATGGCCATGTACTTTGATGGCGGAACAGCACTCTTCAATTAAGGTCCTCGGAGCTAACGAGGAGACATGGGATCGAAAGGCATGGCTTGCGCCTTCACTGCTTCTTTAATCATTCCATCAGAGCATTTACTAACGTACCATTCCCTTGGGGTTCTGCCTACATGGAAATCTCTCTCATTAGGTGAAAATGCTCGGTTCTTGAGGTCTGTCGATGTAGTCGTTGAAATAGTATGGCTACTCGTTTAAAATTTTGTGAAGTTCTTTTTAATGTTGGCTTTTGCTTAATGCTACCTTTTGCTCTTTCGTTTGTTTCTTGTTGGAGAAAACAATGTTAACCTGGTGCTTGGGAAAACCTGCAAATCATTTTCTATTTTTTCACAGTAATAGTAATCTACAAGCGTAAAGATATAACATAATCACAAGTGAATGATCCGGAAACCGCGCCCACAAACACACACACAACACACACACACACACACACACACACACACACACACACACACACACACACACACACACACACACACACACACACACACACACACACGTTTTTTTCATTGAGCTTCGTACAATAAAATATTACAAATTGATATTTTATAAATTCGAAAAGAACGCAATATAAGAAAAACCGGGCGCAGCAATTCAAACATGCTGAAAACTTCTTGTACTTGTAATTCTCATGGTATATATATATATATATATATATATATATATAAAGAGACAGATGGTTGCACTCTTCATTCTTGCTTGTGTGTTATGTTTACTTCAACGTGCAGTCTTCCAAAGAGTCGCCTATGGATTACCTCTACTCATGTGTTGGTGCTGTTCCTTGAAGTGTAGATGGACGCCTACACTTGTCTAGGAAGCTACAGGAACTTGTTTCAACCGTATAGGCAGACTCGGTTCTGTCCATTCGCTTGGATTGCAATTCTTCTTCTTCTCTTTTATTCACTTTTTTCGTTGTGGTGTCTGCCAATACCAAGGCATCCAGCTCTTCGGATTGCCTTCTTCTCGTGTTCATTCACAGAGAGGGTCTCGAATATTGTTGCTTCGATATCCTTAGGTAGCATACGAGGGCTTTTTACCAACGTGCCTCCTCTCCTAAGTTTACGTGCTACGTGATGCCATGTGGCAAAAATGGATGTTCCACGTCGGCCCACCATAACTTTGGGTGGCGCTGCCTAACACTCCCAATGCTAGATCAAGTAAACATAAATGCCCGTTGCCGTAGCACAATCAGTAGTGCAACGTACGCGTAATGTAGAGGTGGTAGATTCGGCTCCCATTGGCGACGAGTTATCTTTTCGTAGACTTTCGTTTCCTTTTTCTTTACTGCATTGCTATTGCAAGCACACAATGTCTCTCTCTCGCTCATAATATATATATATATATATATATATATATATATATATATATATATATATATATATATATATATATATATATATATATATCCAATAGCGCCACTGAGAGGGGTCTTCTGCGAACCACCTTCAATTGCACTTAGGTCCTCGAAGAGGCAAGACGTAGGTGTGCCCAGTTAGCTTCTAAACGCCCTTTTTAAATGGGGTGAACGCGGTTTAGTACATGGATCGGGAATCTCAAAGAGATGGGACGTAATTCGAAAGCATATCTCTCGCATTTACCGATATATCACCTCTGGATTGCATCTTTTTTTTTTTGTTCAGCTTCAAACAATTCTAAAAATGTCTACAAGATTTATTCAAATTACATCACAAACTGAAAAATTATCTGCGCAGGCTTACAGCATTTGCAAGAACAACTCAAGTAATTCGTTCAATGACTAACCTAAATGTAACTTCTACCCTCTTAGTTACAATCTTCACGCCACATGGGAATGTTAAAACGTTCGATAGGATTGTCCTCAAAGCACAGTCATTGTTTCTACGCTTCAATATGGCCATGTAGATTGAGAGAACTTGTGTCAAATCAGTCGTTCAATTTACCTGATTACGCACGTGGCACCATGAAGCGAAGCCCCTTATCAAGCCCCCCTATGACGTAGAAATGGGGCAGAAAGTGAAGCAGCCGTGGAAATTCTCTCTTCTGACGTGCTTATTCCTATTGACGCTTTGCGCAACTCTGGAGTGGACGCATAGTCACGGCAGCAGCAGGAACGAAACCGGCCACTTGATCACGCGGTATGGTTAAGCGTCGTTTTTCGCCACCTTACTACGTCAGGGGGACTGAACCATGTGCCACGTTTCGCGGTTCTGCTTTCTTTTCGTGTTTATTCAGGAAAATAGGACAAATAACTTGACGTCCGTTATTTTGGCCTACAAAGTCATTTTGAAATCCTGAAACATTTATTAGCCATTTATGACCAAGCCGTTCAACTACCCCACATAAACACTGTGTTCAGCAATGTAATCAGGGACCCTGTAACGTAAAACTATTCCAATGTGTTTTTATTCCAATCTCCTGATGTTAAACTTGCGTAACCGCCGACGCAACTATCGGGTGGTCACCCGCAGGGTTGTCTCAACCGACCAATCAAACACTCTCCTCGTCCATAGGAGATCACTTTTGTTTGCTTGAAAAACGAATAACATTGCCTACACTGAGCCTACAAGAGGCGTGGAGCACGCTCAATGGGAAAGCGATTCAATGGGCCCGATCCACTGCACTGAAAATCGATAACCAGACGAAGCGGGTGGTGCCGGCATCTGCGATTGGTCCTCTTGCCCATACATAGCTTGCGATGGCTCGTCGACAATCGTGGTGGCATGCAACGGAAGCTTAAGAATGACGCCAAAACATATCCTCAGCGAAGAAGAGTTGCCAGAACGAGGTCTCAAACGTGCCGAAAGTGCTCGAAAACGTTACGCGGCCATGCAAGAAGTTTTATTACACGCAAGTAAACCCATCCTCTCCGGCAGGTGCGAGTAGCCAGTGCCTGAGCGATCGGTGGAAGCCATTTTTTTTTTCCTTTCGGAACGGGGGCAGCCTGCGGCTATTCCGAAGAAAATTCAGTTTTGTTCGGCATACTAATGCATCGCTAACGCCTACATGTCACTTTGACGCGGTGAGTTTTTGCGGTTTTTTGACGTCGCGTGACACGCAGGTGAAGTGGGGGCAGCCCGAAAATTCTGGTCCAATAGCCGAGGGCTAATGGCGAAAGGACGTCGAATGAGAAATGACTATCTTTCTTTTGTTCGGTCCAAGTATGGATAATCAGCTTGTACACGTCATTTCAGAGGGGGGGGGGGGGGGGGGGGCTATCACGGTTTTCATGACGTCGCGCGACAGACAGGTGAAGTGGGGGCGGTCCAAAAAAAGTTTTTGGCCAATCGCGGAGGGCTGATTGCACAATTGGAATAGAAAAGTTTGGAGTAATTTTACGTTATAGCACCCCAGTTTATTTAAACAACCAATTTGCTTTTTTTTCTTACAAATAATGTGTACCTTGGCAGATGATTCATATCTGAGTGACTTGATTCAAGTAAGTCGTGTAGGCTTTAAGAAAATTGTTTTAGGCAAAAAAACAAGCAACTGTTTACCATTACTTACTCCTACGACCATCACACCTAAGCATGGGCGTTGCGTGAGCAACATTGTGTGCAGCGCAACGATTGAGTCACGTGATTCAAACTGTCATGTACTAGGGAGGGCGTGGCGAAGAATCTGGTGACGTAACACGCGGGCCAACAGAAGGAGATGGTGCCCAGCGGCAAGCAATACCGGATGCGGCTGAAATTGCTACTGCCCAGAATAGACCTGCTAGTTCCAACAGTATCCTCTGTTTTCTACGGCGCCCGACGGACACGAATAATTCACCCCCCGGAAGTAGGCATGCGATGTGGACCTCTGAGTTCTGGTGTTGTCAGTGTTCGCGTGACATTCTACTCAGGCCGGTTTTTATAGAGTCACGGAGTTCGAGTAACGTGGGAGAATACCAGGCACTGGTAGAAAGCGGCTGCCTGTAGAAACCGCAGGGTTTTCACTGATACGAAATGTGCCTAACAGCATCGCCAACTTCACCACGAACCAGCGGTCGCCCAGCCCTCCGACAAACGGCCGACGAACACTGACTCGTCAACGCCCACCGCACCCGCCCACTGTCACCAAGCTCGACTGCGATAGCACACTAAATAACGAGCTTCACAAACATATATTTCTGCGTGACTTCTAAATTATCGAACCTCAACTTTTCCTTTTTTCCGGCTAGTCATTCTCTCTAGTTTTTCCTGCCATCAGGTTTCCTGCCGGAAACCTGTGTTTTCAGCCTGAAAAATAATGTTAGTGCCCTGCGGTTCTTATTAGACAATTAGACCACGCATCAATGGTAAAAAAAAGGAAAATAACGCATTACCAGCTTATCCATCACTTTAGAATCTGATTTATCTGTGAATATAGGTGTGGAAAGAAAAAAGACCAATAGAGAACTAAATAAAACACTGCATTCCGACAACCTCATTTCAGAGGAATATGCAGAAGTGATAAACACCATGTAAAGGTCGGGAGTCCAAGACTACGCCTCGTTTTCCCACTGGGCAGATGTAAAGCAACCAAAACCTTTGAACAGATTGAGCTGCTAAGATGCCAGTCCTCTGTGCTTTCCCGCTCACAAATAAATCAAGAAACGAACATGCATTTCGACACTGAGCACCAGGTGGACCCAGGTGCAGGTGCTGGTAGTGAGGCCCATGCTTCTATAGCGTTCCGAACTCGTAGTCACGTCCTTGAGCGTATGTGTAATGTGTCCGGAGAAAGCATAAATGCCTCCAGGGGCACCTTCAGATTAGTGTGTGACGAGGCTTTACCTCGCGAGGTGACCTCTGAGCTTGAAGGGATCAGCCTGTCAGTCAGGCGGCGCGCTGTTTCGCCTTCAACGGTGCTTCTTAGCGCCTGCTTCTTTTTCGTCGCTGTATTTGCCTAACGGCGCTCGGCAGTTTCTGTCCTGCGCTCTCGTTCAATGGGACGAATTTCAATTACGCAATTTAGTTGCCAGTGCAATGCATTGTGAGTGAAATGGTTATATCTAGGGGTGTGCGAATATCGAAATTTTCGAATACGAATAGAATACGAATAAGGTGAAAAACTGTCTTCGAATATCGAATCGACTACCGAATATATCTATAGCATTAAAAAATTGCACAACGAGGTAACAATAGCTCTATTACCCGTTTAAAAATAATATTGTTTTTTGCAAGGCTGCTTCAGGTTAAAGAGGCAATCATTATAGGTAATGCACGCAAATAATGTCACGTAATGCTCTCGGTCAGGTAAAACGCTTGTTACAGATTATCGTGAAGGAAAATTAACTACTGAACATGTTCAGAAAGTAAGCGCTCTGAATGCACTGTGACAACATTTCCACTGGTAGCAAAGACTCTTGCACAGAAACTGAAGTGACAGGGCTGGCCAAGTACACCTGTGCGAGTATAGCTAATAGCGGGTACTTGAAGCGGCCAATGGACTGCCACACTCACAAGGATTCTTGCCCCTTTCCAGAATAGGCTTTTCCGCATAGTCTGTAACTTCCCTCTCAGGCGCAGATGCCAAATGTGTCTTCTCTTTGTTCACTAGATCGTGAAAAGCATTCCATATGCTGGATGGCTAGTGGCTAGTGGACACAAAGTCGACGCTGGCACGGCAGTGTCCCTACTGGTTTCCACGTTAGTTGCCTGGAGCTCCCTTGTCACAAGGTCTTTCAGGCTGATCATCTGACCAGATGCCTGATGAACTGTTACGTTAAAGCGCGGATCAAAAACATGGCCAGGCTGGCCACTTCGTCAAATTCGCACCCCGCAAAACGTGTCTTGATACATTTTGCAAGTTTCTTAGCAAACCCTGACCTGCCTTTGCAACTTTCGAGGCAGTGCAGCATTCCAAAACTAATTGAAATTTGACATGACAAGGAAAGGTACTTTTCAGCACTTGAGATGGCAGTTGTATCAAATGAATGTATCTATGCTCGTGTCCGAAGTGGTGAGCTCAAGTGTGATGGACTCTTTGAGTTCGAGGAGCCTCGAGAGCGTAAAGTACTGACTGTTTCAGCTGGTGTCAACATCCTTCACAACATGGAGTACGTCCATGTTCAACTGCCTCTGCAGATCGCTCAGTCTTTTCTGCGCACTAGGGCTATGTTATTAGTGTCCTACAATCGCGCTACAATCGAGCTTTCGCCCTCTTGCAGAGTCTGCTGATTACCGGAGTACACGACATCGCATTACTGGTCGCCAGCTACAGTGTGTGCGCATATCATGCTCGCTGAAGCCATGCAATCTCCTGGCAGCCGCTCGGATATTGCGGCCGTTGTCCGTCACGATGTACTTCACGCAGTCGATTGCTATCTCCCAGTCGGTGCATAGCTGCTCCAATGAGGCAGCTACGTTAACAGCCCTGTTATTCTCCGGCATATGTTGCGTGTTCAAAGTGAACTTTTTTTACCTCGAACTTCAGCGTAAGAAAATTACACGTGAAGCTTATAAAGCCCTCGTTGGCATGTGACGTCCAGATATCGCTCGTACAAGGGAGAGTGCTTTTTCCTTGCTCAAGTGCTTTTCGGAGCTCTTATCGTACCTTTGTTTTTGTTTCGTCGTACAGGCGCGGAACGAGCACACGCGACAGTTTTCTTTGAGATGGCAGACTGTAGCACGCCGCAGCTGCTTTCATCAGTGCTTTGAAACCGTGGTTTTCTACAAAGCTGTAAGGGAGAAGATCTGAGGTGACAATTTCTGCCGCTTCCTGGTTAAGTTCGTTTTCTTTCTTCTGAGCCAATGCCTGCTTTCTCTGTTGTAGTATATCGTCCAGATGTTGGTTGATTCTTGAACGGCGCATCTGCAGCGCCGTCTTTTTGTACTCTTTCATCAACAAAGGGTGTTGTTTCATGTGATCTTGAAGAGTAGTGGTCGTTCCCGTTGGCGTTTGAAGATCACGTTCGCACGACTTGCACCGAGCTGTCGACGGCGAGAGTATTGTGTAGTACCGCCAAAGAAGACTTCTTCAGGCTTACATTTCTTGCTTGCTCGGTGGCTCGTCTTCCGCAGTTTATGCCATTCATGGAGAACGCGCTTGAGCGAGGGCTGTATCAGCACTCAGACAGTTACAAATAGCGCAGAGGTAAATTTAGCGTGGTTTGCATTTGCCTCACAGAGCAGTAGTGCAGCACGTTGGAAAGAACCGGCGACCACTTTAGAAAAGCGGGAACACTAGGCGGGATTGTCGATGGCGATGCAATGTTCTTCGCGGACATATATTTTTATGTAAAGTATGCACCAACTCGCCCAGAAAGAAGTTTTCATGAATATATTTTCTCCTCTTTAATTTCCAAACCTATAAAAATTCTCCAGGCAACATATTCTAGATTCATATTTTATTGCGTATATTTACAGAGCCCGAAAGTAAATCATATATTGTTACGAAAGAGCGCTGGGATAAAGCTTGGTAAAAAAGAAACCCAAACTGATGGGCCTGATGCAGATAGACTGAAACAGAGTATATAGATACTGAGTGGATTACGCGAGGTTCTCAGCGAATAAGCATGCTCTTAGGAGAATGTGGAGCGAGCATATAATTCGTTAATTGCTTAATTGTTAATTCACAGTCTGTCCGAATATTCGCCGTTTCCAGCGTCGAATATTACAGAATTTCCGAATATGCATTTCTCGAATCGAATACGCTTCGAATAAGGAAAATATTCGATTCGTATTCGAAATTTTGAATATTCGCACACCCCTAGTTATATCCTTTGTGTGGTTTTAGACTTTGGTGTCATGGATGGAGCGTAGCGCAGACAAGAGACGCCAGGCTCAAACGAAAACAGGATTTTTTGCACGCCAGCAGGGGCGAGGAGCGCCGACCGCCACGAGCACGATACCACGCAGATCGATGCCGCGACTCTCGGCCGCTATGACACGAGCCTTTTCTTTACCATGGTGCTTTCACTACAGTTGCTCAGAGAAAGAGAACGGGGGTGGTGTTTTTCGCGCGACCAAAGATCTTTTCGATTTCGATTATGAAAACGCTCTATTCTTTGTTGTAGCTTTGCATGGCCGAGTCTCAGAGTTCGTAGGGTAATGACGCAGTATTGCGCAGCAATACAAACAAGAATAATAAACACGGTCAGCGAAACGAAAATGAATCCTTTTGTGGAAATAAGTCGAGGCGCCACGCATAAATTACGATTGTTTTAGGAAATTTCTTTCGTACATCTGCTCCATTTTTCCTGGTAAAACACAGGTCATCTACTATTTACTCGCGACACCTCTGACAGACACCTCTGACCTCGGTATCACATCACGTCTGCTCGCATCACGTCCCGAGTCGCAGTGAACTGAACCTTTTCTTTTTCCAGCGCCAATATTTTTGTTTAACCTCATGGAAAGTTTCTGCATGATGGGACGAACTGGCAAGACAGATTTTCTCTTGGAGTGATATATGCTGTCACCCTCGCAAAGCAACGGGGGCTTTGCCAGAGTTTCAAAAATCGACTGGCCTCAGTAATCGATTGATTGATGGCGTGATGCACCGCACATTTGTTCACAATTACAGGGTCGCCCTTCCTCTCCTTTCTTTATTTTCATCGGTACACGGCCTTCCCCCTGCGTAGGGTCTCAAACCGGACGCACGTGTGCCTGACCTGCAAACCTTTCCTTTCTCTTCTCCCTCCTCCTTCTTCCGCCATAATCTCGCGTCCGGAGAAAGAATTAAAATGTGGAAGTGGCAGAAATACTTTCACAGGTGCGCTTTCCTTCAGGGCGACTTTGCGCACGCGAACAGGGCAGATGTGCCACGTGGACGTGCCTTCTTTTGCCAGATGTAGCAAGTTCAGTCAAGCCCGAACGTATGGCCAAGAGAGAACATCTGGGCATATGCCTATAACAGACACCAACAGGCCTGGTTTTAAGAAAGAAATAGCTCCTTTACGAAGCTCGTGTTTTGTTTTCTCTATATTCGGGCAGGCGCTTATGCCTGTTGCACACTATCGGCCGTAATTTTCTTGCTCCTTGATCTAGTTTTCGCTGACGCTCTTTTATCGAGTGTCCGTTGAGAATAGGTGTACGGCAGCACTTTGGAAGTTAGCGCTGTGTGTGTCCCTGTGTGTCTTCTTTTGTCCTGTCTTCTAATCACGCTACCGCACACCTATTCAAGATGCGTTACCAACAAGCCCGCATTGCAACCTTCGTGACCATCGAGAATCCGTTATCGGCTTATGCTCGGCACTATGCTCTTTCACCTGTTATTTTCCCAAGCTTTGAGTAATGAATGCTTGTGCGTTATTATCCTTTAAGAAGATGACGTTGCATTCGACTAAAAAGAAGTGCCAACCATCTGATAAGCTTGTCTTCCGGTGGTATGTCTTGGAAGGTTCCCATAAAACTAAAGCGTCTTTGGCGGTTTCAGCAGTTAGCGCTATGGCCCCCATGGGCATTATTTTTATTATTTATCAGTTCCTTTTTAAACAAACTTTTTGAGCGCAACACAAACAGGGACAAAGAATAAGAGCAACACAAGGACGAGCGCTTACTAACAACTGGTTTTATTTTCGAAGAACCACCTCCTTAAACACCCACAGATCTGCGCGATCCCGTCAACAAAACACGCCAACAGCACATATAACAACACTTGTGATAAACTGACTTGGACCAGCGCTACCTGGCCAACATAAAATCAGCAAAGCGCATAAAACGAGCACTTAAGATGAAAATGAGTTAAAGATATGATGACAGGACCGAAATCGCTTTATCTAGCAATGAAACAGAAGGATGACTGATGCATTTTTCCTCAGTGTTGCAATCCAGTGAGCTTCCACAATTTCTCTCGCGGTTTGATTTGTATGCCTAACCAATATGTCGGTGCTTATAAGGCAAGGTGAGCAAGCATGTTCTTGACAATGCATTGCCAAATGCGTACTAGGGCGACCTTTCACAGACTAGACGCGTGTTCCCTTAGTCCCGTGGTAATGCATCTCCCAGTCAAAAGAGTTTTATGAAAAGCACCAGCATAGAGATAGGGAAGTCGATCTAACACCAGAAACAGAACCCTCGTTGCTGTTCGAGGCGGTGTAAGAAAGGGAATTGTATGATAACGAAAGTAGTGATAAAGGCTTGGGGCAGGGCGATGCCATGGCCTGGACAGCGAGACATTTTTAACGGAAAACGACACCAATAGGCGTGAGCAAGGGAGTAGCGAACTATGTTTTGTGGCGTCAGTGCGGTATCATATTTGCAATCATTTTCTTTTCTAACACAATACGTTTGTCTTTCTGCGTCAATTCTAGCATGTGTGTCGACACTCTCCACACGCGTCGGTCATGCCATCTCGTAGCGTTACACAATTTTAGGCCTACTACATTTTAGTCTTTGCCAATCTGGTTGTCTAAAAACCTAAAGGAAACATTCCCACGTTGTATTACCACAGATCCTAAATGTTTTTTTCTTGTTTTTACAGCGAAGCTGTTAAGGGCTGCTTTCCCCACTATCGTGTCCGCGCGTAGAAAAACTCTCGAAGATGGTGCAATGCCGGGCCTTACCCGCGGCAGAGGTGAAGCAGGCGTTAAGCGGGAGACACATGGGCGGAACCTGACCGGCGCGCCGCACCGGTCACCGCTAGCAAACTGCCGACGAACTGCCGGCGATGACGCATGGGAGCGACAGCAGCAGCGGCGTGCCGGCGGTGCTGGGGCTCTATTCTGGACACGCATGGCGGCTGCACGGCCGCCATTGTCCGCCATGTTTACTCTCTGATTGGCTGTCGAGAGGTCACGTGTTTTGAAATTTGTGCCGGGAAGCGGAAGTATTGCAAAATGTAATTTTGCGTTTTCATCAAGATGACGAAACGTGACGTGGAGCTGCAAATGTTATGGACTAATACATTTTTTTGGTCCTTGGCAGATATATTGTGATGTTAGCGCTTCAAAAAGAATGTGAGCGGTAGCGTGCAGAAGCCAGTGCAATGCATCTGCAATTGCGCGAATATGTGGTGGCGATTCAAGATATGCGCCATGCCAGCTTGCTGATTGGCTGAAGGAATATCTCATGATGAGCGTCACAGGAAGGGCTGTTTCGTAAACGTCATTTTGACGACGCGTGACGTTTCGCAGGGCCGCCATTGCTGAGATTTTCCACCATAATTTTTGCTGCGACGAGCCGCGCGAATTATGCTAATGGGAAGCCATATGCAATGGCAGCCGAGAGGAATGCGTATCGCCACATTTTCCCCGTCGTTTGGCGCCACGAAAATCTTTTGTTCATAACGCGTGCTCATAGTATTTGCATCGCTCTCGGGTGGTGTTGGCATTTGTGTTTTGGGCCATCGTTTTTTAAAAGAACGCGTTTATACGAAATAATATTGGTTGAATATAGCAAACTTTCAGCAATGTTGTCCACTTTTCACTGCTGCATTTGTATTGTAATCGAGATTAATGCCTTTTCGCACAATCAAAAGTTATTACAACGGCCTTTTTCTAACTTACAAAAAGAAATGTACGCAAGGCGGCGCCTTGAAGTTCCCTCCCGCGGTGCGAGTAACCAGCGAAATGAACAAGAGATGGCAGCGCCGGCGCTTGCGTCGCTCTAGTGGATATCTCTGGCGCGCGCAACGCTATCGGTGATATTCGGCCGTTTCTAAGCCAGCCGAGTCGGGCTGAGTCACTTGCGTTTCACGAAATAGCGATAACGTGGCCTAGAACGTGCGCGCATCACCACTGGTAGGTCGCGTATGTTGTCTCAAGAAAGAAAACAAGCGCGTTGGCGCCAACATGCGATGACTCATTCCATTTTCCAGGGACACGCATCCGAGGTACTGAAGCAGACGACGGCTTGTACGCAGCAGACGACGGAAGCGAGAAGCGTTTTCGACAGAATAATCATACGCTTTGAGATAGCTGCTTTATTTTTACTGCGGAGGAAAACTTTTGCTTTACCGATAACGCTACATTCAGTGCCTTCATTTCAGTTTCTTAGGCGAAACGTCAAGTTGGCGTCACGTTACGTAAGCAAAACCGGGCCACCAGCGCCATTTTGTTTGCGTCGCGCCTACGTCACGCATCGAAGAAAATGGCGGAATGTCCAGAATAGCGCCCCTGGTCCGGTGAAGCTTCGCCTATACTCAATGTTAGTAGACTGCTCTTCACTTCTTCAGAATCCGCGGGAAGAAATCGAAAACATATGGGCAATTCACGTTCTTTCAACGAGTGGTACCATCGTCTTTCATATTAGATTAACTCCCCTGCACATTATGGTGTTCCATATTTGCTGTAATAAAAGAGTTACAATAGATGTTCAACTTTAGCGCAAGCTTTGTTATGACGCTGGCAACATGTTTCTGCAGTGGGTTTTGGTTTCCTTTTTCTTTTGATGAGGTCTGCTGCTAAGTTGGCTGCAACGTCATCGTGACGTTTGCTACTCCCCGCTCTCATTGGCTGCTGTCGCTCGTCGGTGCAGGGCTTCGCATGAGGCATGCCGGTCATATCTACTCCTCTGGACGCAGGCGGCGGCCGCTGGTCTGCCGTTGTGACCGCTCGTGAACCGGCGCGACTTTGCGAACTTTCCAGCGCTCTCCGCTCATGTGTCCGCGCCTTTGAGCACTCCCCGAACGTAGGCCGATCCCGAAGATAGTGCAATACCGGGCCGACTCGCGGGGGGGGGGGGGGGGAAGTGCTGTTTGCCATTAAAGGGCCCACATTCACAGCTTCGCTGGTCGTCCTTCTTCATAGAGTGGAAGCGCGCTGCGATTTTATGTCTCCCTGTTCTAATACATCGAATGATAAGTACAAACTAGGCCATCTTTTCTGAGGAAAGATAGATGCATGCTTCAGCGCGCTAGCAATAAGGTACCTCTTATGGAATAATTTATGCATGCTGCTTGACAAGGGGCAAACAAAAAGGATGGCGGAGAGGCCTGGGTGTACCATGCGTGTACGGCGGAAACCATGCTCTCGAAGCTCAAACGACTGGGACAAGCATCAAGCAACGAAGTAGTCATTCATTGTTCCTGTGACCTACCCGTTCACGTATATTGTAATTTGTCGCCCGTCTGCCTGTCATGCGTACGCAAAAAAAAAATGAATTACTCAGTCTATATATATATGTATGGTCATGCGTATAGATTTATACGTTGAGGAAAGTGCAGGCTCAAGTGAATCGGCCGGGTTCCGGCCTTCACTCTTGATGAAGGCCGGACCCCGGCCCCAACGTCGAGATTAAATCTTGGTTTTGATTTTTAACGTGCTTCTGCACTTTTTTCAAATTAATAAACACCAGATCTGAACTACTTTTTAAATTCATTGCGCGAGGTAGCAAAAACAAAGCGCTTCCGCTTTATTCAGCCCTCTCTCTTTCTTGCTTTCGCAGTTCCAGTTTTCTCAACTTCTCATTCATTTCGACTTTGTCTGTTGCTCCTGCTGTTGCACTTTTTGTTTAGATACTCCAGCTTCCACCAGAAACAAAATGCAAAGAGCCCATAGCTGCGCCAATCTTTTAGCCCTTATAGCAATCAGCGTACTCTTCATTCTCTTTTTTTCGCGAGAGAATGCCTACTATCTTATGTTTGCTTCCTCTCTTCCTACTCTTCATAGACTTCCAGCTGCTCCCTTTTTCCCCGCGAGCCAACGCCCGAACTCATCGCTGCCAACGACTGATGCTTACCAGCTTCGCAGGATCGTTCCCTCAAGATCGCGTTATGACAGCCGAGCAAGGCCGAAACAACGCAGGCACGACACAGCAATTCAACCCGTCTATCTACACTCTTTTTGTAGGTTCTTTGGCTTTTCCTTTCATCGAGTCCTTCCTGCTGCCACGCTCGGGTGGATGTCGTCGGGAAGGAAACAAAGATACGTGTGCGGGTGGTCTTTCGATGGCAACGCGCTCCGCTTCCTTCCGGAGTCGCCTCCGCACTTCTCCGCCGGTCCCTTTTCACCTCCCCTCCCCCCTCCTCCCTTCCCCGCCATTCAGCGAAGGCGATGATACATCCGATACAGGCTCGACGATTGCGCGCTCCCTTGGGTCTTCGCTAGCGCGACGCTTGCACATCGACGTCGTAGTTGCGGCCAACTAATGGCGCTGATAAGCGTC
Source organism: Dermacentor albipictus (assembly GCF_038994185.2). Taxonomy (NCBI): domain Eukaryota; kingdom Metazoa; phylum Arthropoda; class Arachnida; order Ixodida; family Ixodidae; genus Dermacentor; species Dermacentor albipictus. The sequence continues at coordinate 358,013,098 of NC_091821.1, forward strand.
TTCGGTTTTGTGTACACCCGCCTGTCGAAAGCTTTCGTGGGGAAGCAAAATGTTGTAGTTACGGCTCAGCCCTTCCAGTGCCACTTGCTTCAGAGTAACCGTTCTATACTGCCCCGATGATATAGGGGGCGATAGAAAAAACACGATGTTGTATACTCGTGGATAAAGTGTCGTGGTCACCTCCTAACAGCTGCAGTTACGGCTAGTCACGACATGCTGTATTTAATGGAGTGTTTTCTGTCGTACGTTGAATCACTGTCACTGACAGAAAATGTGCGGACGCGGAAGTTTGCCACTCTTTGTCGCAAGTTTCTTTTCAGTCACGAAGATGTTGCTAAGTCGTTGCGTCTGTAAGTCATCCCGTCATGTTAGGGACAAAAAAAGCGTTCATATCAATCCTATTCATTGATGTGCAGAACCATAAGTAGCGCGCAAAACGTAGTTTCTCTCTAGGTAGCAGATCTGTTTTTTAAATATTGACGGATTGTTGCGTTTAACATCTCGAAATGGCACAGTTTGTTTTAAAGGACGCCGTAATAGAAGGCTCCGTATATCTGTCCTTGACCACCTGGATTCTTTAACACCCGATTCACGGTACATCAGTGTTTCCGTATTGCTAACCCATTGGCCAGGAATCGAACCCTGGATCTAGAGCTCAGCAGTGCTACGCCATAGCGAGTGAGTAATAGCCGCCGCGGTTCAGCACAACATTTCACATTAAAAGATTCGTAGCCATTCCACTCTTTGAATGTGGGCTACTAATGGAGCTGTAAAAGAACTAAGCAAACATCACTGTGCGAGTAACTACGAAAAGGAACGTTTACCAAAGGTACCCTCCAACACGTCAATCGTGCGTTCACGTTTAGTCACTTCACGAATGTTAGCGATTACCGATAGGTCATTTTCAAACCGCAATTGGTCACATACACCACAACTGAAGCCATACGTCTCATCGACGAAGTCTCGGCGGAATCACACATCTGCACCACTCTAAGTATCAGCCTTTCAGAGCCTGGTACCTCCGTCACTGCGCTGCGGTAATCGCTTCGTGATGTCGCCGGCTTCGCGCTCGAGCCAGCCGCTTAAGGGCAGTCTCATAGGCACGCTCCTGGCTGGTTCACGCCACCCGCCACTCTCGCTCACGCTCACGTCTGCGGTCCCAAAGTTGGGTTTCGTGAGCTACTTATTTAGGCACTACACGTGGGTTCCCCATACCTGCGCACGCAACATACTAACTTCCTATTCGGTACTTTGCGCAGGCGCCGAAATGCAGAAGATGGCTTGTTAACAACCAGCTGTCACACCAAATGATCGATCAGCGCTACGGCCATTAGCGCTCCCTGGACGCAGCCAAACCGAGGAGTTGGCTAAGTCAGGCTCTGGGGTAGCTTTCGAAACCGCATTACACGCTTCACATCTCAAAGGCTACCAATCCCCATCAAACCATTCTCGAACCACAGCATGGTGCACACCGCACAACTTAATCCGAAATGTCTGTCCAGAAAGCCCATCTGCAATATCGCACACGCACCCTTGTGCTCGTGCAATTTACTGTCGTGCACATGGTACCTGCGTCCCTTTGCCGAATTCCCCGCTTCGCGGCGCCCGTCTTCCTGTCGAGCCCGCCGCTTACGGGCAGCCTCTTGGGCACGATCTTTGCTGCTACTTACCGCCCTTTCCTAGCTTTCCTCTTGTTACGCCAGGCGTCAGCACATGCCTTACTTGTTTGCCAAGCCTCCTCATAGAAGCGGCATTAGGTCGTATTAGCTGGTGTACGTCTTTCTTCTTATTAGGTCAGGTGTCAGCACATGCCTTACTGGTTTGCTTTGCCTACTCCTACAGGGAGGGGCAGTTTTGAGGTATGGACATTGAAAAGTCCTTAGGAGGGTAGACATATACAGCTCCGCTGTAAAATGTTAGCCCCGTGGAGAGTTTGGTGGTGGGGCATGCGCGCCGCTGCCTGCAGTGCAGATTTGGGTACGAGCCGTCAACTGGCACAGCACGGCGCCTCTCCGAACAAAGTAACCTCAGTACAAAACCCTACTCTTGGCTCACGGTGTCCGTACCATTGATTATGTGCTCGAACAGACAACTTGGTCAATGGGTGCGTGCCACTAAGTATGTGTCTCTTCCTGGACAATCCCCCAGAATGGATCTGTCACTGTGGCACGAGGTGTATGAAGCCTTAAATCTATTTAGATATGTATCATATTTCTTTTTGGGTACACTTCTCACAAGCATTGTTCCCTCGGCAAGCTTCATATATCCCCTTCGTCCTTGTGACGCCAACGGCTGCAGGCGCCGAGGCTGTGCTCGCTACTGCTGCAACCTATCTCAAACAAGCTTTGCATCACTTAGATGCCAACATTGAGTTGAATGCGCGTCTTTTTTTTTTGAATTCGAACCAAAAGAACGCTGGACACAAGGCAGCTAACCAGCATTTTCTCGCCGCTACACTTACCCCCCATTTTTCCTTCCCGCTCTGAATAGCGGATAGCCTTTCAGCTGCCGTATCGTTATGTGTACCTGGCTTGCCTGTGTTTCTTCTGTCCAGTGGTTGCACGGAAAAAAATCTGGCACAGAGCTTCGGGTAAATTTATTTCTACACTTATCTATAACACTACCCAACTTCAATCCAAAGTGCAGTGTACCACATTTAATGACTGCATTGCTGAACGCGTTATGTTTGGGGGGGTTATGGATGTGCTGTGCTCCATAAGCAATGGTGAAACAGCGTTTTGTTGTGTATTGTATAGCCTGCAGCCAATAGAAAAACTTGTGCATACACTGTGATCATTAGATTAATTTCTTTTTCTGAAGAGACACACCATGACTTAATGCGCAATAAATAAAAATTTAGTTGGGGCGAAATTATTAAGACTTACTATATACACAAGGCATCTTCCTAACACTTTGACTTGCTTCCACTGAAGTTCGCAATAAATTGGAATAAAGTTATGTAATTTTGACATATTCATCAACAGTCGGTCACATTTGATGACTGAAGGAGATGTAGCGCTGTGCGTCAGAATATTTTTGTCGAGATATTCTTCGCATTAAATATAGCGCTAAACCTTAATGCGCAATAAATAAAAATTTAGTTGGGGCGAAATTATTAAGACTTACTATATACACAAGGCATCTTCCTAACACTTTGACTTGCTTCCACTGAAGTTCGCAATAAATTGGAATAAAGTTATGTAATTTTGACATATTCATCAACAGTCGGTCACATTTGATGACTGAAGGAGATGTAGCGCTGTGCGTCAGAATATTTTTGTCGAGATATTCTTCGCATTAAATATAGCGCTAAACCTCATAGTTCTCTGGTGACACATTATGTTGCATATGAAATGCGAAACTACGCCATATGCAGCGTGAAAGCTGTTAGTGCTATTGCCGTGTCGCCGGAACATTAGCTTTCCCAACCTACGAAACATGTCTGGAGAACGTGCACGTATCGTAAAATTCTCTTATCGTACATATTATAGAGCAACGCATTAATCTCTTCCTGGTTGTCTCCATCTGTACACAGTTTTAAATTGTGCTTCTTTAGCAAAATAATTCCTAAAGAATGCAATTTAACGCAAGTGTTGCATTATTCGAAAGCAGGACAGTGTGAACAGAGACATCGGCTCGCATTTTCCTGCGCTCAGGCATAGACGGAACATATGCGCCGCGTCAAAACGAGCATGTTTCATTTTACGTTCGTCTTCACGGTAATTACGTGGGAAACACAGGACTATTGGCAGAACAGATATGATCAGTCACCCAAGGCTTGACCTTTTACGTGAAGCGTACATCCATGGAAGCTGTTGCAGACTCAATCAGACGTCCGCGCTATCTCACTCAGTTCAGAATTATTTACCAGCTTATCAGTCTAAAGCATTTAATAGACGTAATTGAAGAAAGCGCTAGAAAGTTTCTACATGGTCCACGTCTGAAAAAAATAAGCATTATATGAGTACTAACTTAGGAAGTTAGGAATTTTGCTGGATGAAAGTTTAATTATTGGCACAAGTTACAAACTACAGGTGGTGGAATCCTAATACCAAGACCACACCGTCTCTCATTATACTGCAATTGTATCTCCAACAACAATTTATTTCGACTCTTCTTTTTTTTTTAATCTTCTCTTAGATAACCTTTCGGTGCATGTATTTGCTGACAAATCGATTCAAGTATCGTGAAATGAGACATTCTGGGTACTATCTGCTTAAAAGGCTCACAGCTTCACACGTAGCCCACGTCTCAACGTGGCGTCATTCAAGAACCAAGATAGGACGGTCACAGCGTGCGCTGGCACGACAAGTTATCGTTAGAAAGGGAGTCAACGTTAAAGAAAGCTCGATGCAGACGTGAAGGCTGTTAGTGCTGTTGCCGTGTCGCCGGAACATTAGTTCATCACCAGAACATCGCCCGAACATATATTGTCAATCGGTGAGGTTAAGGCAGTGGGAATTTGGCTAGGCTGTCGTCACGTTTGTCTGCCTACCATTGCCACGCTCTCTCAACGTGGGTCTAGCACAGCAAACCACGAATACTGTCTGCTTAACCCGTGCCACCTACATGCTGTTCCTTGATGGGAACACTATTATGCGCACGGATAAGAAAGATGCTCACAGGAACCCTCAACGAAGCTTGCGTGGTTGTGAACGAACTAGGAGGAAATGGGAGACGGCGAATTCGGGAGTCCGCAGGCGACGGCAAATGATGCCGACCTCCCTGCCAACAACATCGAGTTTGTGAGTTCTTTTCCTTTTCAGTTTCTTTCCCTCTTTTTTTTTCTTTTTTTTTTTCAGAGAAGCAGGCTGCGTTGTATGTATGTGAATGCGCCGTAACTCGCATGCATGATTTTAGCCCGGAGCTATGTATCTACGAGTCGGAATCTCGGTGGCGTGGAAAATCAACTGACTGTCAGCGTAGAAGAGATTGCGGGTATGGCACGCCTACGGCAACAGCCATGTCACCCGTCCTTCTTTTTATCACCGGTAATGCTAGGACATCGTTGCCCAAAAGTAAACAGAAAAAAGCAAGATGTGTGACCAATGGTTTATAGGCGTTATAGTGAAACTGATCAGCGAAATGTCAGTATTATTGTCAGTATTATGTCAGGATGTCAGTAATCACGCTGGTGATTGTGTATTTTGCATACTTGTTTTTTTACTAATGCTTTGTTTGACTTTGTATTTGCTGTCGTGACAGAAGTGCCGTCGCATGCCACTGCTCACCTGCTGTACGGGGGGTGGGAACTTAGTCAAGCGTCAATCGCGTTTATTCCCATCCCCTCCATCAATGTAATGGTGATGGAAAATATTATTATTATTATTATTATTATCATTATTATTATTATTATTATTGTTATTATTATTATTATTATTATTATTATTATTATTATTATTATTATTATTATTATTATTATTATTATTATTATTATTATTATTATTATTATTATTACAGCGTACGTTCCAACAGAGTTGGTAAAGAAAAACCCGGTTGCGTTGAGACATGTCGAAATCGAATAATAAAGTATGGTGGTTGCAACTGCTCAAATCAGTTTATACAAGCTGTGATTAGAAAATGATGATTTTACGGATCACTTCATGTTTACTATCCTTGATACGCTTAAAAAATACTTTCCTGAGAAGAAACCCTGAAGATTAAGAGCAATGAAGAGACAAGAGAGATGATTGATTCGCAGAAATTAGGAGACATTTATTTTTGCTAGTATGGTATTTAGGCTTACTCATAAAGTTCAAAACTCAACGAACAACAGTGTCTGAAAAAATAAACTAACTCAGTTTATTTCAGGCTATATTTTTTCAAACCTAAGACTGCTTACGCAAAACGATAATTCGCCCCACTAGTTGTGCATTTCACATTGCATAGCATCTTTCATCGGTGCACGCTTGCGATCTTGTGCTTTTGGCATTCTGAAAAGTGTGGGTGTGGGTGGTGCGGGGTAAAGCCCCTAAATTTTCCAAAAGTAGCGCCATTCTTAGATCTTTCCGCCACCCCGCTCACCCAGGCGCTTCCTCCTCCACCCCTCCTGTCGCCCCAGCCTCCTCCGCTCCCCCATTGGCCAATCTGTGTCACGTGAAAGCATGCCCCGCGCTTTTGTATATTTTTTTCTTTCCGGCGCAGAGCAGGCGCCGCGCTTTTGTATATCTTTTCTTTCCAGCGCGCTGCGACCCCCATTCTTGGGCCTACGCGACGAAAGTACGGCAGGCGGTTTGAAGGAGCGCGGTAGTTTTATACAATGTGTTAGGGCCGAGTGCTTAATTGCGATGCCGTGCTGCTGCGCCTACGGTTGCCACAACAGACCCAGTGACGGCAAAAAGCTTTTTGCTTTACCATCCGCCGGGCGCAACGCAAAACGAAGAAAAGTGTGGATTCACAAGATCGGGCGGGCTGACTTCGAGCAAGTGGCAAAGAACGCGCGGCTTTGTGAAGTAAGTGCCACGGCTCCTCCAACCTCTTCTTTTGACGCCCGTGTCAAAACGGGCCCGTGTCCAGTGCATTGGGGGCGCGTTAAAGAACCCCAGCTGGAAAAAAATTAATCCGGAGCCCCCATTATGGCGTGCCTTATGAGATCGTGGTGTTGGGATGTAAAACCCAAGAATCAACTTTTTTTCTGTCTTGTGTGCCTTGACTGTTCCAGTTAACGCAACACTGCTTCCTTGTGAAAACTTACAACGCAAAAGAATACAGACGCACGTAGTATACAGAGATAAAATTAGCACTTCAACAAGAGTGTTGCTGGTGCCAATGATGGGAGGGGGATAATTATTTTCTGAACCTCTTTCCAGTTGTCCCATCAAGTTCCTTCTTTTTTTTTCTACCAAATTCTAACCATTTGCACTGTAATAAATAAATAACGATTTCATATGCTGGTACGTTGTTCAAATTATCTATACCGCCTATGTGTGAAAACGTTGCTCATGGCCACCACAACCTGTGCATGAGCTACGTACATCTGTAAAAGGCGCGGAACAGAAACGGCCCTGCTGCCAGGCATTGCTAACCGCAGACAGTCGGAATCTCTCACGCGCCGGCCGAACAAAAGCATCCTGCAGGTACGTAAATTAACCTACGAAACCACGTGCACATACTTTCACGCTGTCAAAACCTGAAACTCTGGTAATTACTCGCGTGTCTGAGCACACCGCGTGCTTTTGTCGTGTTTCAGCAACACGAACTTTCAACGTGCGCGCGCTTTACGCCTTAAATGCGCCTTGAATAATAGTGCTTTTCTCTATTTCTTCCGAAAATCCGACACGACATTCTTAAGGCCAGTTACCGACTGACAAAGCAAGATCTAGATTGAAAAAACTGCTCCGCAGGACTCGAACGAACTTTTCCGCGGATTTCCTCCCGTAGCGTGTTAGCCGTCGTCTGCTACGGCAGGCCCACCACCGGCGGCGCCACCGTCGAGGCCGCGCCGAGCGGAGGAGGAGGGAAGTGAATGGCGCTACTTTGGGAGATTGAGGGGTTTTAGTGCGGGGAGGGGGAGGTATGTGACTGTGCTTTCGTTCATTTTTTACACGCACGCTGTTATTTCTGCGTCTTCGCACATGCTTGTGCTTATAGTGCGTGGACGCATTTTGCGAGTTTGTGTCTGAGCCCATGATACAGGGAGCCGTCGTTCACCTCAGGTCAAAGTTATCGTGTTTATTGAATTCCGCTGCCTGTCAGAAAGACATTTACTTGACAAGAGTTAACGAGGTATGCGGCATTTGCTCGTCAGCGCCGTCTATACTCTGTGCCGTCCTGCACATTAATTAGGAGACGTGGACACCTTGCAAAGTAGACGATATATGCCTAAGAAAAAGAGAGTGTCACAAACGGTTTCACACACGACGCTAGTGCGCGGAAAAGCATTTGCTTTTAATCATGAAGTACCAGATGAGAAACTCAGTCGCGGCTCGTCGCACACATGTCTACAGCAGACTTCATGCAATATTCGCTGCTGGCCGGCCAAAAGTGGAGGCCATCACTTTCACTTTCCTTCGCGCGACGGGGCGGCGAACAAAGCGACAACGCTTTGCTCCACGCTTAATCGCTGTGATCATCGGGGCGACACAATGCACGGACTTAGCGACGTGTGCGAATGACAATCAATCAAGTGCAGTTCACAAGCATGGGCAGTAATTAAATTTCGATTCAGTCCACTGCGAGAAGATCAGCTTGTGAATTGCTGTGTGAAATTGCAGTAATACAGAAAGATAGAGGTCTCTGGTTGTGCAAACATGCAAGAAGAGTCGCATGCACGCGTGCCCCTCTCTCTCACTCTATGTGTGTGTTAGAGAGAGAGTGTGTGTGTGTGTGGGGGGGGAGGTGTACGCGTGACCGGTGGGTTTTCTTCGACCACGCAAAATGGTGCGCGATGATTTCGATTTCGCTGAAGCTTCTCGTAAGTCAGAAGTGTGCGATATCACTTCGCATGATGCTCAGAACATTCCCTAGACGCTACAGGGTTGTGAGCACTTGCAACGCTCCGAGCACCTTTCACGTACGAAAGGACTAGGTGCACCTATTTCAAGATTAACCATTAATAAAACATCGCCTTCTTTACTTTGATGTTGGGAAGGATGGAACAGGAATCGGTCACTTTTCCTTGCTTTGAAATGCCACGAACTGTATTAAGCAAATAGTCGAGTTTTTGGCAGAAGGTGGAAGCAGTGTGCAAATTCTAAGCGAATAGTAATGCTTACCTTGACAGGCTTTTCTTATCTAATTGCCTGACAAAAGCCGAGAAGCATGCAGAAAGGGGAAACGCTTTCGGTGTGGCCGAGCTAGCACAGTGAAAGTAGATTGCCGAATCAGGAGCGTTGTGCCGGCGTGTGGGATAGGCCCACTTAGCCTGGCTCAGCTTGCGGTGATTGGTCGAAAATTTCGGTGGCATGCAACGGAAGGTTAATAATGACTCTGTAAGGGATCTCCAGCGAGGAAGAGTTGGCAAAGCGAGTCGTATACGTTGCGAAAGGGCTCAACAATGTACCACATCTAGACAACATTTTTTATACGCAGATACATACATTCTCCCTAGAAGCTCCGAGTAGCTAGTGCCAGAGCAATCGGTAGGCAGCCATCTTTTATACTTCCGGAAAGGGATAGTCTCCGGCTATTATGAAAGAAAATGAGTTTTGTTCGGCATATTAATGCATCTCTAATGCCTACACGTTACATTGAGTGGGTCAGTTCTTGGCGCTTTGTAATGTCGCCTGGCAGAAAGGCCAAGTGTGCGGTGCCCGAACTGTTTTGACCAATAACGGAGGGCTAATGGCGAAAAATGAATAGTAAATAATTAGTTTTCTTTCATTGTTTCAATGTTGGGCTTCCGGAAAAATTTGTCTACAAAAAATGCAATGCTCCAACTTAAGCATAAAATATAGATAACACAAATCGGAACACCAAAGCTATCCTAGGACTGGGCATAAAGAAAGCTTTTGACAGTGTTAACCACGAAACAGTATTAAAAAGAATAACTGAGCTAAACCTGGGCCAGTGAGTATACAGTTATATACGAGACTTCCTTACTAACGAAAAAGCGCACATTAAGATAGGATACCTTAACTACGAAGAACTACAGATTGGAGGCGTAGGTACGCCCCAAGGTTCAGTAATGCTGTAACCGATGCTGTTAAATCGAGCTCTTATTGGATTACCAGCAAAGCTACGGGAAATCGATGGCCTCAATCATACCATCTACGCTGACGATATCGCCCTCTGGGTTAGCGATGGCAACGATGGACAGGTTGAAAACACATTACAACGTGCAATAGAAGCAGTTGAACAATACCTAGAAGGAACCAGACTGGCGTGATCGCCAGGGAAATCTGAGCTCCTTATTTATGTACCATCGCGACCTGGCCAAAAACCACGTAACTACGAGGGACGAAACAATCCAGAAATTCACCTAACTACGGCACATGGTACGCCATACCCAAGGTTGACAAGATCAGAGTATTGGGCCTCATCACTGAAAGTAACGGCTACAATGGAGAGACCATACGCAAATTAGACAATATAATATCTCAAATCATGCGGCTAAAATGAATAGCCAACATAGTGGAATGAAAGAAAGCAATATGCTTAGACTTGTCCAGGCGTTCGTAATAAGCAGAATAGTATACTTGACATCGTACCTACGACGGTACTAGTCCGAAAAATACAAATTATACTGCTTAATCAGCAAAATCCACAATGAAAAAATTAGACTCTCTATCACCACCAGCAATGATACACTGCTGCAGCTAGGTCTCCACAATACAGTGGATGAGCTAACCGAGACACAACGCATAGCACAATAAAAATTAACGCATTACCAAAACTAAAACAGGTAGGCCTATATTGGATCGCTTAGGTATAGGGTATCATACCCAACATGGCGTGAAAGTAAACATACCCAGACACCTCAAGGGCATGATAACCCTACCTTAAATACCCAAGAATATGAATCCCACCCACGATCAGAATAGACGGGAAAGCAGAGCACGCAATATACAGGAGAAATTCGGTAACAGCAAGAATACTCCATTTGTAGACGCAGCTAGATATAGACACAAGCGCGCCTACGCAGCAGTGCTGATGATTTACGAGGGGAAATGCACGAGGAGCGCTACAGTCAACATGCTACAGGTAGAAACCACAGAGGAAATAGCTATCGCGTTAGCCATAGCACAAACACAAGCGGGCCTAATCATCAGTGATTCCAAGACGGCGATACGAAACTTCGCCAACAGTGGAATCTCCCCAGAGGCACTACAACTCCTAAAATTAGATAATAACCCCGACGAAAGTGTCTATCTCATCTGGACACCCGCTCACACACTACCAGACGGTAGCAATGAGGCGGCGCACAGGCACGGCTCGAGAGCTTACGGACGAGCCTCGGTTAGCTCCGCCTTACCGACTACCGATGAGTGGGAGTGGGAAGATCGAATGACCAGATTTCACCAAATTACACAATACCATAGATTGCAGAGGCACACATACCCGCCGCCGCACCCAAAAATAAGCAAAAGTCAGTCTGTCGAATGAGGGCAGTTACAGACTAGATTCTATCCGAGTAAAGCTATCATGCACCTAATACACCCAGATTTATACATGGCTGACAGGTGCAGACATTGCGACTCTAGAGCCACCCTGGAGCATATCTTACGGGAATGTACGGCTGTTGTAAGCAATAATGGTGATGCAGCACCAACTCTGGGCCGTCCAGCGAGCCGAGGAAGCCGCGAACGGCCAACAACCTTCGGCCGAAACCTAAGTGAGGTCCAGGCCCACCTCACCAAGTCGGTATATTTTCTGTATATTGTCTCTTCGTCTGTATATTGTCTCTTACCCATTCATTGTATTTAGAGAATAATAAACTGAAACTGAAACTGTACGATGTCATATCAAATGCGGAGTTGTCGCAGTTTTCATGTTATCGCATGACGGTCAAGTGAAGTGGTAGTGGCCCGAAAAATGTTTGGCTAATCCTGTAGGGCTGATTACAGCAATGTAATAAATCCAGTCTGGAATAGTGTTACGTTATAGCGCCGCAGTAAAAAATCCTGTTCTCCAGCATTTCGTGTTCCTGTATTGTGACCAAAGTAGGGAGGACAGGTTTCTAGCGGATGCTCTTCGGTAAGCATTTTTCCTCAGAGTAAGTGGGCCTTAAAATTAAGCCATTCATTCCGATTTCAAGCATTCTGGCGTAGTCACTTATAGAACTCGATTTCAAGCATTCTGACGTTGTCACTTATAGTAGCATACAGTTAGCAAGCTAACTGTATGCATACAGCACACAGCATACAGTTAGCAAGCTAACTGTATGCTGTTAGCAAGCTAACAAGCTAACTTATGCTGCTAGCAAGCTAACTGTATGCTGCTAAGCAAGCTAACACATGTGCAGCATAAGCAAAGCCTGAACTAAGAACAATATGTTTTCTCAAAGAAGCAGTACTTGTAGTCTTAGGGACGCCAAAGTTAAGTTCTTTTTTTTTCTGAGGGACTTTTACAACGCTTCTTATTAGTGTTCTTGATGCTTAGTAACCATTAGTGGTGTCATACATTTGGTAGAACAGACTATTATAGTGCGCTAATAGTGATTTTATTACATATCCTCAAAATGTCTTGCCGACAATGCCTCGCAAGGTTTCACGTTCCCTTAGGTCTCAGATGACAAGCATACATGCTCATAGCGTCGTAAATATGCGCGTGGTTCCCGCAGAAAAACGGTGCTGTACTTCTTCCTCTCCCTTTGCACCATCCTGTTACTCGTCCCTAGTGTCGCTGTCGTAACGTAAGACGCCGGGGCCGCCGAAGTAGCGTCGATGACAGCAGCGTTTCCGAAACGGGCTATGAAACCGGATGCCAGGACAGTTATTCTTCATTTCGCCGGGTTAGTGTCTGGGAGATGGCGGTCGCAGGCACAGTACTACGAGAACACAAACCCTTGCAAACCTGCAGAGTTTGCACGCAAAGGGACACATACGCAGAATGGTGACCGCGTAGTAAGACGACGTGCTGCCGGTGCCTAAAAGCAAAACTCGTTGGGAGGCAAGTGCGCAGACGGAGCGGCAGGCACCTCTTCGAAGACAAAAAGTCATGACTTGGGCGTTTCTGCTAATCCTATAGTTTAAAACCAGCTAGCAAAAAACAATGTCAACATACTATCACCAAGTTGACATGCTTCTAATGGGGGTATAATACACTCCTTCATCCGGCCAGAAAGTTTGATCAGCCATACTCAATAAGTGTGCTAGTTGTGCTGAAGTAGTCGACAATTCGGAGGAATACCTTCAGGGAAAGTAGAAATATTATTGCTAAAACATACAAGTGACTGACTGATTGTGAACAAGGGGTCTCTACGGATCTCTAAACACGTTTTTTTTCCAACTTTGGTCATGCTCTACACCTTGTATGTCTTAGGACAAACAGCACTAAAAGTATTTTGACTCCATTTAGTAACAAAGTGTCCACTTTCAGCGTCTAGGAATAAGGTATCGTCAAGTGTAGAGGCCTTAAAACTTGTTGCAGAATTGGGAAATTCAGTGCCCTGTCAGAGCGTTTTCTGCTAGGGCTGATATGCAGATTGCTATTTGGAGAACGCAAATTTGCACATTAGCGCCGCTAATACCTATCGGCAATGATAGCTTGCTTTAAATTTCTTTATGTTAAGCATGTACTTATAGAGTTACTAAGCACGGTGTTAAGCGAAGGTTATAACTGTATCCATCTATGGGCAAAAAATTGCTCAACCTGCACAAAGCACCTACAAGAAACATTTATTTCCACTTTGCGATGCTTCGTACTCGCAATTCGGTTGTAGCACTGGGTACTCTCAAAATTATTCAACTTGAATTGTTACTGCGAAGCCAAATAATGTACTCTTGTACTTTGTCAATAAAGAAAGGCTTCAACCACAAGTGTCTTGACAAAGTCAATACCGATACTGTTTAAATCAGTAGCGCTGAAGGCAGTGAAGCACAATTGTGGCTGTAAGGAAACCACTCATCCTGCACAGTGGGAGTCCGCAGTCTTTGTCGCGATGGTCTTGGCAAATGGTGGAGCGAAAAATGCACCGCGAAAACCTTTAGCGCTCTCTCATTACCTCCACATCTTACAGCAACACCACGGCTAACGTGAGAACTTCCTTCGCTGCAACCCTGATTTACGATTAATTGTTCTCGGTGTCTGGCAGCAATAAGTTCTGTGTGCGAATAAATGAGGCTCAGCCTGGTTAACCACCCGGCCCTTCTCTATCTCTCAAGATGAAGTATTTGTGATAAAGACAATGTTTCGATTCAGTAAGTTGTTTTCGTATATTTAGTTGGCCATCCAAGAAGTTGTTGCCATACCTCATCACACAGCTTGATTGAGCAGACTTTTATTTAGGCCACTTCGTGACGTAAATAATCATTACATGGGCATATGCCGACCACTAGCTTTGCATGAGTACCGCTAAAACGCCCCTTTTTTTCTGTTAATGCTAAGAAAGAAAGATGATAATTTTAGTGGCAAGAACGCAACATGCTCCCATCACGCCTGTCATCTTTCCACACAATGAATTGCGTGCAATCAATTCGATAATCTTCGTTTTCTACATATGACAAATATATAAAAGCTTGATAAAAGCTTGTTACTATGGCAAAGAAAGAGCCCCAAAGCGTATCCTCTGTTGTAGCTTCTGAAACGGGGCAATTGTTTTTGTTCATTCGTTTTCAATGCCTGTATTTGGACATAATCATCATCATCTTTGATGGGGCCAGTCAGACCTGACGCCCTAGCGTACATGCCAAATTTAAAATGACAAAGCTGCGTTAACACTGCCCATCAGCTGTCTCGCTCCATAAAAAAAGTATATTCGCATGAGCTATATAGCACACAATTGTAGCTGCAAATAAGAACACGTTTCTTGCCGACCAAGCTCGCCATATTTGTTTGCACTGAATAGTAACCGGCCCGTCACCACTCCTGAGACTGTTCCTGAAGAAACACATGCTCGAGCTAGAGTTTCTCATGGATCCCTTAAATTTTAAGCGACGCTGAGCCCCTTTCCTATCCAAACAGTAAGCAGATCTATAAATTCTCGTTTCTCGAAGTTTCAATAGCAAGCGGACATTGAAACACGTGAGATACTCGGTTCCACTCTTTGCATTTCATTTTAGTCATCCTGTACAAGAGAAACATTTTTATGCATTAAATTGCCTCCAGCAAGAAGAAGAAGAAGAAGAAGAAACTTTAGTAAAGAATAGTCCGGCAGTTCTTGATGTGGTGGCCGCAGGTGACGGCTCGAAGTTCTTGGACTCGAGCGGCATCTTCGGCTTGCCGGACGCATTCATATGGTAAACTGCCAGTCCATACACTGTTGCGGTTCCACCCATCCACCACTAATAAAAATGCATCGGCACCGACAATGAGAACGAGCATATACTGTGCACAGCACCAGTCATTCTCTTCTTTCCTTAGCTTCTTCTTCTTCTTGCTTTCTTTTTTTGTGGGAGGAGGGGGGGGGATGCGTATAACTGGTCGAAAGTATCTAGCACTCAGCAAGCATCTGCAAACCTAGGCTGCGTCACACGTCTACGTAAGTCCCTTAGAAGTCCCAGACGAAATGTCGTTGTCGTAATCACGCTGCCGGAAGCGGAAATAAACTCGCGGTGCCGTCATGGTGGTGGCGGGCCGACCTGGAAGCGCTTGTCGCAGCTACATACTCCCCGTTTCCTTACGTTTATCTCTTCTGTATCAGCCGCGCTATACTTTTCCCGCAGCCGGCGATTCTTTGATGTAGTATGCAGGAAGCCTTCGGTCTGGCAAGTACCTTCGATGCGCCGCGTCTTTCAGATGATTGGGCGTCGTTCCCGACTGTAGGAATTACTGTGCCACATTCGTGATTTGTTTCCTAATGAAACAGAAGAAGAAGGCAAAGTCTGCCACAGGGTCCATTCATACAATTCGTATCACATAGAAACAGATAATACATATTTCAGAATACGCTGGCACGGAATCTTGCTCCATGCATAATAATATATGGTCGTATATAGATCGTGCGCTGAGACCTTGAAAGGAGCTGTTGTGCGATGCGGCAATGATGACAAGCAGATATACGATATGAACGTAAGTGAACCTCGTATTAAAGGTTCAAGAAGAAGTCTAGCCTTTTAAAGCTATTGATAGACACTCCTTCAGTATACGTGCAAGAAATGTAGAAAAGATGAAAATTCTAATCCCTCTTGATTTATCCGAACTGCAAGGGGGCGTTCTATACCGTATACAATTTCGCATGCAAGCTGCTCCTTCAAACTGGCCCTCTGTATTTTCCCGGACAATATACTCTCCCTGCTCTCTAATTCACACAAGTGGTGTTTTTCTCTCTTTAGGCACCCGTCTCCTTTCCAGAAATCTTCTATTTAAGAGCAGTTTTCTTCAACTTAAGATTTTGTCACTAATGCAAACTTTTCCAGTATATAATAATTGGGAATAATTAATGACGCCAATGCACTTTCAAAAGGAAGTCTCTTTCACGAAGAATAATGTGATATTCGTACGCACCGGAAAATAGAATAAGTAGAACAGTAATAGTGGGCTAGGAGCATAGCTGTGCAAAGTGCGTCAAACAGTCGACATCGGAAGTTAGCGGACGACTTTGATGGTTTCGGAGCAGGGATCCTATTCGCATAGATTTTTGGTTCGTAAGTGTTCTTTGCCATGGGCTGGTCGCCTTCGCTAGTTATGTGTCCAGCGTTGTTATTGGTTCAAGTTTTATCTTAAGAGGAGTTCTGGAGTAAAATGCTTCTGCGAATACGGGCCCTGAATCGATGCCCATCCTATGATTGCAGCGCATACTGTTGAGATAAAAGCTTGGGCTGGCATGCATCCTTATGCAACAAAAAAATGAAGAGAAAAGGTAATGAAAACTTTAGAGCAATATTTCCCATGCACTGGAGTCAGAAAGTTATCTAATTGAGATTTCTGGGTCTCTGCCTCTATTTGTTTTGTTTTGTTTTCCGCAGGATTTGCCAAAAGGCATATGGGAAATAAAGGAAAATCAAATAAAGGCTTTTTGACTCTATATCGTGCAGGAACTGCAGCAACGTCTTTGCAAACTTATTGTCTGTCACCCAAGTACTGTATCTTTCAGGTGCATCTAGTTTCAGTCCACCCTTTCATAAGATATTAAGTCTGATCGCCCACGTTCCAGCGCACAGCCAAAGCAGCTGCCGAGCATGTGAGGTTACCATAGAAGTCGAACACTTGTGGCAAGTTTCTTGGTGGGCTTTGTCGACCTCGACCTCCAAGCCTACGTAAAGGAGGTGCAAGAACCACTTACCTACGTCCAACTGCCTCCTGGCACCTCGTTGAAAAAAAGGAAAGAAAACGTATGATTTCAGCTTCCTAAGTGAGCTGCCTAACTGTTTGTGTGATATGAGAAGGCGCAGGCGCAGATGATACTGTCCTGTAGTGTCCAAGCATCCGCTACATATGTGGAAGGTACTGCTTTTGAATTCCAGTCCCATCGAGTCCTCTGGTTTTATAAGAAACAGAGGCGTGCCCCGGAATGGTCCTCGACTATTTGTTTTAGTTCGCATCGTGGAAGGGTGTTTTTTTTTCCTGGGCAATTGTCAAGCTGCTGGCCCAGCTTTCTGCCCAGGTGGCCCAGCTGTTGACATTGTTTTAGAAAATAAAATTTTAACTGAACAAGGATACCAAAGTATGAAACAGTATATGCTACCGAAGAGCTTGCTCTGCCATTATCATAAGAAAAATGCCCTCCCACCGCGGTGAAGAAAGATGGCAAAATAAAGGAAAATGAGTTCAACAGCAAGATTAAATAAACGTCTGTTCATGTGTTCGCACTAATACACATAGCATTCGTGCTTCAGCCTTACATGCAGAAATGATTAGGGAAGGACGTCGGCAGTATTACATAATAGAGACCACAACGCGTCTTAAGGCACGAAAGGCTCACTCGGGAATTTTATGCGAAGCATATTACGAGAGCTCAACCCAGCTCCTCAAGCGCGGCGGTGTCGCCTTCAATGACCTTTGACCCCATGCCATACCACGTGACAACGTGACGTCACGACAGAGGAGAAACGGGGCTCCAACTCGCGCCGTCGCTCGCAGCGTCGCGGCGGTACATAAGCAGCTGCGCTTGTTTCTAGGTGGCTTTGGCTCAACTCTTGCAAGATGGGCTGGGTGGGAATCGAACCAGGGTCTCCGGAGTGTGAGACGCTACCACTGAGCCACGAGTACGATGCTTCAAAGCGGTACAAAAGCGCCTCTAGTGAATGCGGTGTTGCCTTAGAAACGAGCTGTTTCTAAGGCTCAGGCGTGCGTCACTTGCTCAGGCACACATTTCGTTGCCGCGCCGAACGCTGCGTTGCTCGACGCTCACCGCGTCCAATGCGGGGCGCGTAGTCGCTGCGCCGTAGCCCATTGTCTTACACCCCTTGGCGGGTCGACGGGAACGCTGTCGCGTTCCACTCTTGAAGGCGAAGCAGAGTAACGCATGAGTTGTTTCTTCATCTAGCCGAACCAAATATAGCCAAGCAACAGCAGTTCACCAGGCTAAACAGTGGTTCAACAACTAAAATAAAGGCTAGTATGCTTCGCATCCTGGGCTTAACCTTAGCTAAGCCACAGCCATTTTTTTAGTATTGACACCACTTGACGTTATTGACCACTAGCTGACACAAACATACGGGTCATGACACACTTGTCCAGGAGCTACATCGATATGCGAAGTTGCCTGCCCTCCGAGCAGCCATCGAAGCATCGAAGGCAGGCAACGAGGAATGCTTGAAGCACACCAGACAAGGCAGGACGTTACTTGACTACATGGGAAAGGATATATCAACTCTACCACAACTGCCATTGGAAGTTCCACCGTGGGGTGACATTACTGTCGTCGTCACTGCGCCAACACCCCGAAACATGGCCGCCCAACATACACACTTCCAGGCAACATTCGCTGCCCGTAACGCGCAGAGATTAGCAGACACACCACCAAGCCAACAAGTATACACTGACGCCGCTTTCTATCCACGCACCAATGAACGAGCAGTCGCCTACCACGTAGTCGGTTCTTGTGCAACACGTTTTACCTTTTCAACTGCTCATGCCGAAGACCCAATGGAACTTGAACACCTGACACTAGATTGGGCATTAGACAGAGTCTCAAGCACCACGCAAGCAAAACACATAGATATATACACCGACTCCCAATACGCGCCGCACGCCTGCAAGTCTCGCCACCCAGCCTCATCAGAAGTGCTCCTAGTCAAGCAGGGATTCAGGCATGCGGAGGCCCACAGGGTCACTGCAATACTTCATTGGAACCCTGGTCACCAGGGCATTGAGGGAAACCGCGTCGTCTCCCGGGATCCTTCAGAAACCCTCACCACCAGCACAAACAGCACGACAAAAGGACCACGGTATGACTCAGATAGAGCTCTGAGAGCAGCAGCCAATCGATGCAAGAGGGAACTCCGTGCGAGTGTCCCCCCAGACTCAGACCCACTTCCCGCGGGCTTTCCCAGGCCGGGGCAGGTGCTGCTGCATAGGCTCCGACCGGCTTCGTCCTCACACGGGATGTGCTCGAGTGGTGGCGGCAGTACCAGCCACGTCGGGAAAGACACCCTCCATTTCCGTCTCCTGACTCCCTTCCATCGCAGGAACCCGGGCCCTACACAGCCTTCGCGGACCAAGAAGCACCCCAGGAGCCACACGGGTGTCCCGACTGTGGCGTGGCCATGCGGCCAGCGGCAGCTTATCTGTTTTGGGAGTGCCAGCGCCATGCTTAACAGCGGGACTACCACCTAGGGCCGGTGCGAGTGTCGTCCTACGAGGAGTGGATTAGACCGTAAACTGGTTCAATAGATTCTGACAGGTCATTCTGGACTCGTTCTTGACTTTCGCCAAGGTCGCGCAGCTCCTAGGACGGCTATCAATACGTAGCCCCTCCCCTTCCTATTCTACATACTAGGCCTTCGAGCCCTCCCCCAATAAAAATATTCGCAAAGCTTTCTGTAGGCACACACCACTTTGCGCTTAAGCATTTGCTCTCTGGGAAGCACACATAACCGTCGCCACAAAATCCAGGCAACATAGGCACAAAAGTTATCCCGTCCATGTGGTCGGGCGTTACGGGAGCTGAGCGCTCGTGAAGAGGGCATCCCCCAACCCAATGTGCGTGTCCATTAGAGCCCAGGGTTTGCGTGTGTATCGCAGACCTCGCACATTGGTAATGTTTCCTGGGACCTGTTAGACCTTTGCATACACTGCATAGAGAAATACGTTTCCCAGGGCATTGTTTCACCTGTGGCAGTTACATTTATGCAATTGACAAAACGCAAACACGTGCTTATTTCCGTAGAAATAGCGTACGGAGGCATATATAACATTGAATCATCTCAATGACATTGAAGCAGATAGCAAATTGAACTTTGAAGTTTTCTGTAGATTTTTATTGAGCGGTAAAATGCACATTGAAAACTTTTCAGGAGGCAACAAAATTCTTAGAAGGTCCGAAACGATCCGAGCAGCATGCACAAAATGTTGTGCATGCTGCATGTTGTAGCATGCATGCAAGAGCAGCATGTTGTGTAGCAAGAGATCAAATAATAAACTTTAACTAAGAACGTGGTTTTGGGAGTATAAATGGTTTTGAGATGCATTTTGTATGCGCAACCCCATGTAGCAATACAGTAGTTTATTGTGAGTGAAAAAATAACGGATTATAAGGACTAATCAGTCATACTGTCGAAAAAAAAAGTGTCGTCGCTTGTAGGCAACGGGCAGTCCATAGCATGATTTCAGAACGGCATGGCGTGCAAACAAAGTAAACTTTATGCATAAATTTGAAAGTATTCCTAAAAACCTTGTGCTATTTGCTTGCTTTATTCAACTTTTGCACTCTGTGTTCGCGTTTAATCTCGCCTGGAGGGGAAACGTTGGAGAGGCTACTGATGTCTGCGACATCATTGTAGTGTCATATTTTTTGTAATGTCATTTATTCACTTATTGAACGTGTAATTTAGAGCCTCATAGCAAGAGAAAACTAAAAGAGAACAGAGATGGGACAGGCAGGGAGGTCACCCGGAAGAGAAGATTCTGGTTTGCTTACCTACACTGTGGTGAGGGTGTAAGCCGGGAAAGAAAAATAGAAAGAATGATGCAAAGTGAATGAAAATGCTCATGGGGCTCATTAAAGTCCCGCGAGAATCGCCATGCGTGAGCAACGGTTTTAATTTATTTTGTCTCTTTAACGAGTCTTAACAAATGCTTCAAAAATAAAGCAAAAAATAACAATAAAGCGTAAGAGAACGTCTCAAAAATTGCTTTCCTTCGATAATTCTGCAGAGGAAGCCTTTGTTTACGCCCGATTCTAAGGCTGTGGGTTAACAACAGTTTTCTGTCTAAAATAACATGTTATATGTAGCTTACAAAAAAAAATCTAAGAAATTACTCGATAAGTGAGAAGTCCGCAGCGTTCGTTTCTCGTGAATTTCGCTTGCATGCGCGTTTCGCACTTTCTTGTAGGTAGAAATTAGCCCAATTTAGTGGATGAAAGAGTTGCCGCAAGTAAAAACTGCGCGTTCCATACCATGTTCAGCGGCGCAGTTCTCTTTTACAGGAAAAGATGCCTTCTTCCCTTTGATGTATACCGCGCTTTTAATAAGCTTAGGGCTAGTGAATATTTATCGTGGAAATCAAAGTACACTTGTTTCACAACCAGTCGTTGTAGCATCAGAAATGAGAAAGCTTCAGAAGGCAAAATACGTTGGCAAGGAAGCAATGAAAAAAGTTGCAGCAAACTTTTTCTAATGTGCACGTTTCAAACGCGACAGAGTTGTGTCTTCATTTTTTGTTTGATAATATCCAATTGTGCAAGAAATGACTTCTGCCAGTGAATTCTTCCCGTTCTTTTCTTTTGAAACGGAAACAAAACAAGAATACGCCTTACTTCATCACTCTAGAGAGCTGAAAGCGTGCAAATAGAAAAAGAAGACGTATGGAAACAAAATAGAGAAAGATAAGGAACACATTCACGCGCAGCCACGTAGCAAACATTAAAATGAACCAAATAGTGTCATTCAACAAGACATCAAGCTTGTTCATGGGAAGTGTTGCAATACGAAGTGTGCAGTCGGTGCATGGCGGCGACGACACAAAAAAAATTGGAGTAATAAATACCAGTAATTGTAACTGTATTTAGTTCTTGAAATATTCGTTTTCCGGCACCGCCGTGGAGTCCTTGGGCCCTTTAGAACACGGAAACTGTGCTACAGTCCACACTGCACGCGACTGTATGTACTTACAATGCAGTATATATACGCGTACTTACGCATGTAAACTCACAGTCAACAAGAAAGCCTTACGAAAATGTCAAACATTTGAGTATGGTTAAACATTATCCGGTGGCATAATGAATCTGTTTAGCGGTGATGATTATTCACAACACTAGCTGCAATCCTAATATCATTACTTTATTACTTTGCGTACAAACTCGTTCAAATGACTCTTCGCTCGTCATTGCGAAGCAGTCCAAACGCAAAGTCTGTGTGATGCGTAAGCGTGTAAAAATATTTGACCTTCCGTGTGCTCGACTGCCTATAAACGTGTCAAGAACTAAAGGTAACTCTAGTGCAATCTGTCTATAAGAAACCAATGGTCTTCTTAATAACATTCACATGTATGTATTTCTGTCTGTCTCTACGATGCTTCTAGAAAACCGAGAATTTTAAGATATTTCAATCTTTCAAAACGTTTTATTTCTTCTACTAATTTCGAAGGCGTTCATTAGCAAGAATATAGTACGCCATACGTTCAGAAGGGGTCACGAAGAACGTCAAGTGCGGATCGTTTTGCCCAGAACCAGCCGAGCTGCATGCACAGCGCGGTATAGGGGCCTACAACATGAAAGCACTTTTTTTTTTGTCTTCACAGAGCATTTTCTGCGGAGGAGCTTTTCCTGCATGGCCGGCACTGGGGCACCGGATGCCCGTGATAGAGGTCGGCTTTCTCAGCAGAAGGCTGCTGAGAAAGCCGAAGGATGACAGAAGGTATTCACAGAAGGCACACAAGATAAATTCTGCAAATATGTCCGCACTTTGCGGATAGATGTAATACCGGGCGTACGGATGATCAGGCAGGCAGTTAGTTTCACACTTCGGTAAAGGGAAGTGGAGGGACTAGGGTCAGCGGCCCTCGGCGTGGTGGCCTACACTGACTCCCCTCCCCGCACCACCCACAACCCCGACTGTATTTCTACAGCAGTTACAATGAAATCTACGCGTGTGCATCTGCGAAAGATGTGATTTATCTCTCACGGAACACGCCTGTAATGCATATTTCATTTTAACTTCCCATTCATAAGCACACTAACTCATTGGGCTTTTCTAAAGGCACCCTAGTACAAATTCCCATTTTTTTTCTTTTTCTGTAGTTATCGCACGGTGCGAATGTTCCAGTGATCGAAAGGCGCCCTACGCACTTTCGCTTATTTGATGCATATCTTTTACTATTTAGGCCTCCCTGCCTTTTCACTGCCCAGGTGCAACCCTTGGAGCTCTGCAACCGGGGCTCGCTCTGCACCCCTCCCCCTCTGCCGCACTTCCCTAGTGATGCCACTGGTGAAGGGTCGTTGTTTTACGCGCAAGCGTAGATGCCCAGTCTGGGAAATTGTCGAGATTAAGACGGAAGCCGCCATTCTGGTAGTGGGAAGCAAGTGCTGTGGAGAGAACGAGCGCACGGCTCAGCGGAGCAGGACAGGCGGAAGCGCGCTGGGCTCACCTCCCCTAGTAGGGTTGCTAAGGGCTATGTGTGCGCTATGGATTTACCGGGCTCATCTGGCAATCGAGAAGCCCGGCGCTGAGCGAGAAGCACGAAGCAGCAACGAAAGCAGCTGCTGGCAAAGCGCTAGTGAACTGACCCTCACGTCATCGGCAAGCGCCTGGCACGAGCAAAAGGCGCAGGCTATGCGTGCCCAGGAGACTCCCGAACAATGCAGGTCAAAGCACAAAAAGTAAATAGTGCACATATACACACCTGCGCGTAACCAGCGTTCACTAAGTGAACTTGCACTATTTTTATTAAAGTGAAGCATTCTTTGCCTCCTCTCCTTACTTTCCGGGTGCTGCTGCTGTGATGAGATTGTCGCAAGTGCCGCTGAGTTTCTTGCAATACTAACACATGGCACTCGCCTCCTGGTTTTGATTAGTAAGAGGCGATTGGAAGATTGATGGAAGAAAAGTAAGGAAAGGACAAACAACGGAGGCGTACAAAAACAAAGTTCATAATAGGGGTTCAGAAACTTTGGTTATAGAAATTCATCGTGGATTTCTTTTTTTCATTTTCTTTTTTTTCTGTTTTTACATAGGTAGGACATTAGACAATAAAATAACAAGAGCTTGGTGGCGCAACCAACCGTCCCATTCGAAAGGGGATGCTCATAACATCCATCCAGCCATCCACGCTCGCGCGCGCTGCTTCGTTTCTGGCAACTCTACCAGATGGCGTTCGCCTCCGCGCATCCCGTCCGGCACCACCGCGGCACCGTTTCGCAGTTTGTGCGCATCACACGTGCTGTTCTTGCTTTCTTACTACGCGACAAAAACGCAGGTGCTGGGCTGTGGAGTCACGTGCTGGGCTGTGATAGTGCAAACATTACAATCGTACACAGCCTGAAGAATGCACTTGGAGCTGGCATCTCAACAGTGTGCTGGCCACATATGCACACGGAGCACGTAATGACACGCCAGCAAAATCGCTGCAAAGCCGTTTTGCGTCGAGGACACCCAGGCCCGAAATAAGTGCCGCACGGAACAGCAGCGTCTTCGCTGCCCAACAAAACGTGGCGCAGACCGCGAATGTATGTATGCAGTGTATGCATGCGATTATAAAAGTTAACTTGATTACGTTCAGCCCCTTAATTCAATTAAAGTTTAGCACTTCTGCCAGGATGCAATGTGCCATGTCAGGCAGTGATAGTGTTCAACCCTTTCAAACAAACATGTCTCCTTCTGTGTTCTGTCTACTACGCAGATAAACAGCAGTGGTGCACGCAAGGTAACGTTTTACATCAACTCAACACTCTGGTATTGGACAAAACGCTGAAGAAATAACACATTCGCCGCCAGCACCACCGCTAACTCCCATCAATCGAAGCAAATGCATTCAACGCTTCTCTTCCATCGATTCCCCACAGTGGGTGGGATCCACATAATAAATTCATTTTTCCTTCCCTTCATTCGTATTTTTGTTGCTGTTTTTTTTTTCCCTCAGAGGTTGTTTTTCAACATTCCTTCTCTTGTTTTGCTCACCAAATATATTTCTTATATTGAGTTGGCTGGCTTCTTACTTCTGGCCGCTCGGATGTAACTTATACTGATCTCTAGCACACTTCATTGAGAGCGCTACCACAATGAGTGTGACGGCTCAGTTGCACTCAATACGTGAGCTCAAAAAAAAAAAAACAAGCGATGTCCTCATTGAACAAACATCTCTCTACCATACTTCATCAAAACGACCGATCGCATGTTACTAACAAACTGCGCACATCCCTTGAAACCTGAAAATAAAAGGACAAAATAGGAAAGGAAATACATTTATGCAAGTCCATCTCTCTGGGGGAGGTAGTCTCACAGGAGAAGAAAAAAAGCTTCTCTCTCCTCATATATAATTATGATTCCCATAATAACGATGGTCAACGCCTTTCTTTTTGCCTCTGATGTAGCAGTGGGTATGATGGGTACAAAGCCTAATTTTTATGTTTTAGCACGTGCGAAAACTCTGGCTATGTAATAGACTTAGTCTCCATCTTCTTTGCTGAACTATAGAAGTAAGCCAGAGGGTAAGCGCGAAAGAAACCTGCTGAAGAAAAATTAAGCACAATAGTATTATTTAAAAAGGCAAACATCTTCTTTGCTGAACTATAGAGGTAAGCCAGAGGGTAAGCGGGAAAGAAACCTGCTGAAGAAAAACTAAGTACAGTAGTATTATTTAAAAAGGCAAATCCTTTAGGCATTTCAACGGCCAGAAGCATGTTGGCAGAACAGGAACGCACCTCTAGTTCCATGCGCTCCCCAAGATTAAGAAGACGAAATAACAAAGTCCCTCGAAGACGACTGCTTAGGCATGAAACATGCCTATGATGGCAAAACAACGGGGAAAAATGTGCTCAGCTATAAAATCGGAAGAGTTAGCCCGAAGGCCGTGAATCCGACAGCAGCCTTCCTTTCCTGCAATAGCAAAGAAAAGCAAGTACCAAGTCGGGATCGATCTCTCACCTGACACATTTTCCCTTGAAGCCGCAACAGACTGCTGCCAGGAATCCCAACAACGTTTCTCTGGTCACTGCCTGATCCTGTGATTGTTTTTTTTTTTTTTGGCCAGGTTTCTTGATACAGCGGCCCGCTCGGAAGTCCAATTTGCGTGTTGTCCTCCGGCGCTGTCGCAGAAACATTGGACAGCTAGCACTCGGATGTCATGTTCTTTTTTTGTGTGTGTGATATCGTAATTACAGTCATGAATGTACACTTTTGCGCTGTTTAGTATATTTGTTATAAATTTTTATAACTGAAATCTTTGCATAGCTGGCCCTTTATGGGGCCCTATTTCCGATAATTTACGTTTCATAAACGAGAAGAATGCTTGGGAAAGGGGTACGCAGGAAAGCCACACAAAAATTTGGGGCAGCTTCGCACTAGCGGCATGAACACTGGGCAAAAAGCGAAGCTGGTGGCCCCACCTAAGTTTTTCTTCGTTTGGCTAAGTTTATGCGTGGTTATGCTCGGAGACTCGGCCAACTTTTCTGCGTGGTGTCGTCGTTAGCCTCCCAAAGAGCAATGGACGCTCGGTCATTAACTATGAACAACGTGTTTTTTTCTATTTTAATTTCTTTCGTCGTTGTCGTCTGATGGCACAACTACACAGGGCAAATCTTCGTCCAGTGCGTCGGTCAACCTCGACCTCTTCTTCATCTGTCCTGGGTGAAACCTGTACGTTGTCAAGGAGTACCTCGGTTGGCTTGTGCTCTACTCTGTCTACAAACGTATCACACGAGTCGATCGCAAACTCGCTCTCCTTCTTCCAGCTAAGGCTCTTGCCGATCTGAATCAAGACCACCTTGTGTTCGCTGTGGTAGACTACAAGTGGCATGCACGAGCTCGTAACTGCAGATCTGTAACTCGCTGACGTTTCGCAGCCGCTTCATCGGCGCGATATTCGGGATTGGACCGAAGCCGTCGCATCAGTTTTCGCGGCACGGCGGCTTTCGCGCCGCGTTTCCGCTTCTTCGGGAGTGACGCTTATCTGTGACCGCATCTCTCTCTTCGTCGGAGACCCGCCTGTTCTGTTGGCGCGGCGCCGCAGCGGAGCTACTTTTACACCCCCGTGATGACGTCACGGCTTAGATACGCATCTGCGCATGCGCGGCCTCCGTACGTCGGCGAAGCAGAGCTGCAGTGAAGCAGTGCTGTCGCGCGTGATGACGTCATCGCTTCGGCGAGGTTTTGCCTCGCACATTTGCCGGCCTAACCACTAGCTTAAGCAGCATCACCTTTAATATGCACTTCGTCGTTTGTTCCGTCAGCGCTGGCCGCTAATTGCCGCTATATCGTGACAAAAGACGGCACAAGTGCGCCCCAGTAGAAAGGAATCATCAAGCACGACTAAAAAAAAGAAAAAGAGAGAGAGCATTTGACTCACCTGCAATCAAGGTTCAGTCCCTCCATTGGCGGTTGAACTATATGGCGATCACGCTATCGTTGTTTTACATTGTGGCATAAGTTCCGCGATCGTCGAAAAAGCAACGAAGCATTATAGTCCTGCGTGCAACTTGGATTTTTTTGTTATTAAGCCACTTAAATTCTGGGGTTTTACGTTCCACAACGATGATATGATTATGAGGCAAGACATAGTGGGGGACTCCGGATTAATTTAAGCCGCTTGGGGTGCTTTAACGTGCACACAATGCACGGCACACGGACGTTTCAGCATTTCGCACCACTGCGGCCGCCGGGCATAGGATTTGATGCCCTGCCTTTCGGCTTTGCAGCGCAGCGCGAAAGCCACTACGGCTGGTTTCCATTACGTTAAATTAACAGTTATGTGGTACTTCGTTCCACACATATCTACAGGCAGTAAGTTAGACTAATTTGTGTTCAAACTACATTTATTTAAGCAAAAACATATGCGCTCGCAAATACAGTCTGTGGTACAAATAACTACGCGCCTATGTATATGGTTGAAGCGGTAAATCAATTCATATCCCTTAGTAGCTCGTTCATTGTGTTGTGCGGTCCGTTGTTAACTCTTATTGTTTCTCTACTTCTGTACAGTATAGTGTCATTAATTGTTAACGTGTTACATCAACAATTATTGGTGCATGCAGAGGAATATATCAACAAATCAACGTGCGAATGCTGTTTTTTTTTATTCCTTTATTTTACATGGATAAGTTCTTACAATAAAAGCGAGCTAATCAGAGCCTGAAAGCTATGTACCAGTTTACCTTTGTCAATAATTCAGATGCGCAAGTAATGGTTAGCGTGTTTTGGAGTCGGTACCTGAACCTCGCTACTAACGGTTCCTGCCATTTCTTTGTAAATAACGACTAGTAACTCTCCTGTTACTAACTTTACTTACTAATGCGTTCGTAAAACATATGGAAAGATGTTACGTACCAACAGTTTCTAATGACTGCAACATCTTATACATGAATAGAATTACACTTAGCCTGGCGTACCTACATTACTGACCTTAGGCGAATGGCGCAGTTGGATCGGACAACTACATCAGGCATGTATCAGGACGTGTTTCACTTCTGTTTAAATTGTGGTATTTTGCACTATTTGTAAATATAAACAGTGACAATGTGTTTTGCAGGTACAAGCTACGGTATTCCATCTAAGTTTATGTTTTGTTATATCGGACAGAAAAGCACGGAACATTTCAGCATCATCTACGTAATACGTGTCAAATGTCTAAAGTCTGTAGTGACTGCTTGGATAATTTATAGGGAGTCTTGGACCCCTAGCTAGGGAAACAGCCGACACGTTGCTGGGTTCAAGTTGCCACACGCAACCGTCAGGCTCCAGAAAAAACTAGTTACGTGGTGCAAGACCGAATCATTTGACGTGCTTGAACGCAATTTTGGTCGGCGTTCTATACCTTATTCATGTTTGCTTCAAGAACACGCACATAGACACGCACAACAAAAACAGTAAACAAATAAACAGGCCTACACACTTGCACAAATCTTGCAGAAGGTCTGCAAATATTCTTCTTTGTCCGCCAGATGCTATCTCTCGGCCTTGTAGCCTTTTTTTTTCAGGCTATTTTCCATTGGCTGTGCACGTTTCAAACGAATTGTGCTTATCGGCATTGTATTCTTTTCGTCAGAACACCCCACTGCCGCGCTCGACTTATTCATTTGTCCCCGTGTTTGACGCATGTTTTCGGCCACGCAAGGACACAGTCCAGGTTCGACATTCGAAGAGTCGCAAAGCAAGTCCCAATCATTAATTTTTGACATTGCATCTCTCGTTTTCTGTGCACTTTTGTAACTTTTACAAAAAACATAGCTGGACTAACACAATGGTGAAGAACACGGTGGCAGGGACGGAGTCCATTGTGACGATAACAATGACGACTCAGAATAAGTCGTTCTTCTCTGTGCGGCAGATAACGCATGCGGTGGGCGCTGCTGGAGAAAAAAAAATATGCAAAGCAAGGCAATAGACGCTGCTGGGAGGAATTCGGGTAGAAGGAAGTATAAAGCATAGTGGCAGGTCACTTTGTACGTGCTCCATCGGGCCGATTGTTAAAGGAAATCATTAAAAAGCGATGATCGTGCTTGTCCTTTTCTTATCCGTCATTTTTGGTTCTCTCTTCTCAATCAGCGCTTGCTCTCGCTCGCTCTCTGCAGTTCATATTTTATTCTGTTCCTTACTCTCACCCGTCCGCTTTCCATCCTCTCTTGATCGCGTATTTTTCTTCATTTCGGTACACACTGCAGGCCTTGCCTAAACAAGGTCAGCCACGATCCCTACCCACCGGCGTCAATGAGTACAGTGCAGGGTTAAACACATACATACATACATACATACATACATACATACATACATACATACATACATACATACATACATACATACATACATACATACATACATACATACATACATACATACATACACACATACACACACACACATACATACATACATACATACATACATACATACATACATACATACATACATACATACATACATACATACATACATACATACATACATACATACATACATACATACATACATACATACATACATACATACATACAATTTGGCTCACTCATTAGGAAGTCATAACTTCGCGTTTTACCCACAATGCCACATTATGAATATCGGGTATTTGTAGCAGAGCTTGTTTGTTTGCGTGTTTGCATACTTCCTGCAATGCAGCAATCTTAGGCGTAAGAAATATAATAAGGCTGCTTCCCCAGCGGAAGTGTCATAGGTTCCTGTCCGAACACTCAGATATGTCGCTTTCGTGATATGGAAAAGTGAGGGAAGGCTGCCATGTAAATTGCTCATAGCTGATGATTATGGCATTTGCTAAACAGTTCTTAAAAAAGTCGCTGCTGCTTAGAACTGAAAATATTTGCGTGCTTGGAACTAAAACATGCAAAATAATGTAACTTACTGTCGTCACCTCCTTCCGGCGAAAATCTCCGCGTTAAAGAAATTTTTGAGGCCGTTTACTGTATGCGCGCATTCGCAAACCTATATACAGTTGCGTTGCTTTCAATAGGACTGTACTTCACTGCACCCTTTATTTTTATTCTCAACTTCTTCATTCTTGCTTCTTTCGTTAGGTAAATCATCTCTCGTCATTTGTGTGAACTTTCATGAACGAGCAATGAAAGAGAAGAGTGATGGTTCGGAATAAAAGCGCTTTTTTTTTTTACCACTTACACGTTACAGCGCAATTTGTTATGGCTAGCTATTATTTGTGTTCTTGTATCTATTGCCGTTTTCCGCAGTTGTGCAGTGCGTAGGTCTTAAAGAGGAGTTTCTTTTTCTGTCAATATAGTCCAAATATGGAGCACCACGCAACAGAGCGCAGTCATTTCTCGTCCCGAATAGTGCAGTCGACCTCAGGAATTTTTGCTCTCCTAATGCGCTTACGCACGATTCCGTTGCCTTCTTTGCTGCAGGCATCAAACCAAAGAACCGGATGCATCACTTGCAAAAGGCGAGCTACATAGAGGGTCACTCTAGACGTAGAAAATACGTGAAGATAGACACGTAAACAAAAAAGTTGCTCTATAGTACGTTCTCTCTTCCCTTCTTTCGCTGTTTTCGCAACTTGCGCAGCATTTACTGTTAAAGGAAGCATTTTTTCAGCAACATCAAACGTAAACAAAGGAATTGGGGGGGTGGGCAAGGTGGCAATTTTTTTTCTTTCTTTTTGCAGGTTTCTCACATTTCCAATAAAGACGAGGTTTCTCAAAAAGCCAGCACCGAGCTTGCAATAAGAGCCACACTATAACGCATGATTGTTTTTGTGAATCCAAAAATAAAAATAAGGCAGAAATGAATTAATGAAAGCAGGGCCTATCTCGGAAATCCTGTAGTTTCCCTACATTATCTGCCGCGTACTGGCGGTAAAGCCAGCGTCCACAGTGTACCAGAATCGCTAACTTACTGGTACTTGAGAAGCCGGCAGTCTGTGTAAAAACAGAAACAACCTTTCGCTTGTGAGATTCAGTGGCAGCGAAAGGAGCGTTGGCTCATGGGGCAGATACGTAAGCGATCTCGGCAAAGTAAGCCAGTACAAAAGGGTTAGGTGTCTATTTGGAGATTAGCACGAAGGTCACGTAGAAATAATGTATGTATAGTTTATTCGTTCGATAAGTTTTAAAAGATGAGACTGTATTTATTGATATTATAAAATTTATGCATCCTAGTGCTTCTGTAAAGACTCATTGTGGGCGTGGAATGTTGGTGACGCAATAATCAGCGGGGGAAAAGAGCAGAGGGTCAGTAGAAGCAAGATGAGAATCTTCAGGAAAGAAAGTACGCGAGCAAATGATTTCAGTGGTAACAATATTTGATGTGATAATGAGGCTTCCAAATACACGCTTGAAGAGACTTGCTTCTCGGAAGGACGTTATAAAGTAAAATAAAACGTACTTGACGGTTTTAAAAGAAGCACGAGGGCCAAAGAAACTGCGATGTATGCGAAAACACGTTGTCTTGTTTATGTTTATCTTTCTTTCTTTTTAGCTACCCATTCCACCTTTTTCAATTTCAGACTTTCCTAAGCTTTGAGGCATCTGGTAAAATATGTAAATTGAATTTTTCTTGCCGCGTCCATGATTATCTCGGGCTGACTGGGCCCGCGTTCGCTTTCGAGTATTCTCTTAGTATTATCGCCATATTTTTTCTTTCAGCTTAAGTCGTGGGAAGTCGCTTTTCCGCACCGCTTCTCCACCTGGCGCACTCAGGTGACATAGTGTTATGCAAAAGAAAGCAGCGTTACCGCCGAGCGGCAGTTTTGGGGAAAGTCTTGCTCATGTGGCAATGTATGTACCGTTCTAATGCGAAAGAATAATTATATGTCCCATTGATCAAAAATTCGCCGTAGTCGGCATGACCCAAAAATAGTACCAAGAATGGCCGACAGCGCAAGGTTTAAAGGACTTGGAAAAATTAGTGGATTGACGCAAATTTCTCAAGGAAGTTTCTGTAGACAAATTAATAGCTTCGAAAAGAAAATTTGGTACATTTCGGTCTGGGTGTGAGACGAGCCCACTTCCCCCACGCTACAGCGGCTCCATGATTTCGGCTCACTAATAAAAGTGTGCCTGGTGCGTGCGTCATGGCACACGTCACGCCGCAGCCATGTGGCTGACTAAACGCGTGGCTTAGTGCGGGTGTCATTGGGCACGTGACGGTGCAACTAACGGGGAGGATGTGCGGCACGTCAGGTCACGTGACGACCCGTTATGAGGGCTCCTCGACGGTGTTCCCATTGGCTGCGACGCCATGACAGCAGCGCACCTTGACGGAGCTGATCGACTGAAAGGGTACCCTTGCTGCCTCAGTAGTGCTCCAGGTGTTGCGTGAGGGTAGACGGCATCGCCCCTACGCCAAATCTCCCTCGCGCTCACTATCGGAGTCCTTTGTTTCCGCGTGTTCCTTGCCCGCAAAAGCCCTCGCCTGCGTTTATAACTCCGCCCCGGTTAGGCCACATGAAAACTCGCCAAGCGTCTCAATGCGCTCGCTTGCCCACGACGAGTTCATAACTCGAAGGACCACTCAGCGGTGTTCAATTGGGCATTAATGACTTCGCATTCCCAACTCGTAACAAGTGCTTATAACTGCTTATAGGGTGTCCTCGTGTTTCTTTCTTTTTTTTCTTCATAGTTATCGACGCATCTGTGACTGTGGCGTGCTGAGGCTACTAGGATAAAAGAGTGTATCGTCACGTCACCTAAAAGTGAAAGTGTCCCTTCACGGCTTTAATTCATTTGTTTGTCTCTTGTTCATGAAATCATCGTTACTTTATGAGAAAAAGTTCAGTATAACTGTAGGAAAAGGCAAGTGCCTTCAGCGTAATTGGCTGTGTTCTACAGGTTTTTTGAAGTGCTTTCTTCAATGACGCCGACGGTGATCCACTGCGGTGGCCGTCGTTGTCATTCCTTTCACGAAGGAAAATTTATGGGGGGTCACAGAGTAAGCTTAGCGGCGGATTTTATATCAATTTTCTATTCCTACAAAGTGCCGTTTTTGATATTCCTAAAATACGCGAACGAAGCATTTTTTTCTTTTTCGTGTCATAGCCGCTGTTTTCATTGTTTCTATTATTTCTCTTTAAAGTTTCATGGCGTGTTATTCCCGCAAGTTTGCCCTACTCTCCGTTTCGGTGAAGCATTTCCAGCGAGTGGGTCTGAGGTGGCTTGTTGCTTATGTTTGACGCACCCGGAGCTGCGATGATGCCTCAGAGCCGACAAAAAAGACCAGACAGAATTGCAAGACAGAAAGCCAGTCAAAAATGACCACATTGTTCGTGCACTCGAATGTTGTGGTTGACGCTGCTATTGATATTGGAAGATGTGTACCGAAATTCGGGTATTGTTTCTGATTTGAATTGCTAATGAGTGCCGATGGTTATGTCAACAACTGTACATCTCGTATATACAGATGCAGATGTGCTCATGGGTACAGAATCTAAGTATGCAGTGTTTCTACAAGAGAGCTTAGTTTAGCCCGGTGATATGCATTGCGGAGGTTCGCAGGCCACGCTTACTGGAGCACTCACGTATATGTACGCTTGGAGTTAAAATAACGAATGATTGTTTACAATATGTCAAAGAACCCAGTGCGCATGCTCCACTCAAACCTTGGTAGGCTATTCGTGTTTGCACGTTCGCAATGTGAGATATGAAATGCAGATTTTTTATGCAGCTTGTTCTGAAAACAATAATGTTGCGATCAAGCAAGATCTGACTAATATGACAAAATGCACATGGGCAATAGAAAAGGTTGAAAAAAAGAAATGTTATGTACATCGAAGAAAAGCTTGTCGATAAGCGACACCGATGCTGTAGGTACGCACTTCAAATGATACATGAGTCGACTAGCTTTTATAACAACACAGATCAATATTGAAGCACACATGTTAATAAGGAGGTGCAACTAAGCATGAGCCACCATCATAAAATTGCAGTGTAATCTGGCGTCGAGACACCTCGTATTATGACAACTTTACTAAGGCGATATCCGTGCAATTTATGCGCCCATGAGGAAGTATTCTAAATAAATTGTTTTATATATGGGAGTCAAATGAAAAAAATTCACCTAAGATTGCGATACTCCCTCAAGGGGAATTTGAGTGCAGCTCTATACGTGTTTTCATTTCGTGATATATTGGCTCGCGTGAAGAAAGCCTCATGCCAAGTTTGGCCAAGTTTGGCGCGACTGCCTCGCTAATCCGGAGATCGGGAGAGGCAGCGCATAGGTGACGCGTAGGTGCAATACACCCCAACCGCTACAGAGAGACCTCCGCTCATGCAGTGCTTTGTTTTCTTACGGGCAACGTACGCTACTCTGGAGCTATCTCGTAGCCATCGTCACCGCAGGGCTTGTCTTGCACGACGCTGCGCTTTTCCTCTCACACTTTCGCCATACCTTCCTCCTCAGCTTTTCGCCTCATGGTTCTGATGCACCCTCCTCCTTCTCTTTTTTCTTCGTGTTCTCTCCACTATTGCCGTCATTCACCGCGTTAGCTCGTCCCTGCTACGCTATGCTCGTTCACTTGGCTACGAGGGACGCCGACGCTCGCCGCAGGAATGGACGCCTATGAGCTACCCTCTAAAATAAGCAACTGCGACATGCTACCAGTAGAGACAACCTGAGGAACCTTGTGGGAGAGTGTGGAAGGGTATGTTGAACTCTAGCTATAGAACTGGCGTAAAACTAGGGATGAGAAAATTTTGCACCGAAAGTCTGAAGACACCGCGAATGAGCACGTTTGCAAGCAACCCAAAACAAGCACTCGCTAACGAATGCCTGCTAGTCTAGCCCAAAACCATCCTTATAACCACCTAAACCATCCTATAACCACCTGAACTTTAGCCTGCGCTACGCGCGACTGAGTAGTTTCGATAAAGCGAAGCGTTCCATATGTCTTACAACTCACCAGTCAAATAATGTTTCCGACTGGCATGCGGCAATCAGATTGACTGCTTGCGCGTTCTCCTACAAACTGCGGCAAGTTAGAAAGGCAGATGAAAGTTCATTGTAAAAAAACAAATTACACAGTGATGTTTCACTTCGTGAACGCGATGGAATCACAAGGGTATGGGTGCTATAGCGCACGCGACGCTATCCGTCCTCGGTGCGCCTAAACCCTCACACTGTTCGCATCGCAGATCGTATTCAAGACAGTAATCGCGTGGCCGCGCCATACGCAGTAGCCGCCGGAGTAGAACGCCCCCTTGTAAATATTCGCTTACTAACTAAACTAATTAGCGCCATTTCAGAGCACACTCGATGACAGCACTCGATGACCGCGGACACAAGCTGTCAAAACGCTAGAGTGAGGAATCGCGCCATCAGCAGCGCGGGAAGTGATGTTTCAATGCAAACTCAGAGGTGAGAACACTGCGCACAGAGAGCTACTAGCCGTCGGCCCACCTTCAGTGTGCCCCCAAAGCAGATCGCGTTCAAGGTAAAGCCCGTGCTACCACGCACTGCCGAATTACTACTCTCCACTTCCGGAGTCATGCGCGCGACGAAATATGCCGCGCTTCCCGCCCTCGCACACGCGAGATTGAGCTCATTTTCGCACGTTTTCACTCTCACACACAGCGTACGGCGCGCGACGACGACGTCATCCCAGTGCGTCTGTAACGCAAACAATACCTGTAGGAACTGCCAGCGGAGGTCAACCCGGCATACCTTTGAGTACTTTCGTTCTCCGCGACGCTTCGCCTCGTTTGTGTTTCCGCTTTCGCTCAACGTTGCCTACACTTTCCTCTACGTGGCGCTACTTTTCCGTGCGCTCGCGCTCCTTCGTACTTTCCCCGGCACGCGATTTTCCTCAGCTCCAGGCGCCTTCTTCGTCCGCTTTCTTTGCGATTTCAGACAGACACCGCCGATTTGAAGAGCTGGATAGCTACGCTTGCGCGAAAAAAAAGAAAGAAGAAAGTAGGAAACAAAATGGTTCAGCGACGTCGCTCAGCGACGGCCTACTAATATTCCGGAAGAAAAAATAATTGCGTTGAGGTGGCGTAATATAATGCTTTCTTTCTCCCGATTATATTTCATTTTTTTTATCATCGACATCGCGAAAAGGAATCGGCATTGGCCTATAAACGTTACATTATCGCGGTCCGGATCGACATCTATTCGTCGAACTTAGTAGCATCCGCTATCTACGAATGACTACTTATTCGCAACACGCTTATAAGCGCGTGATACTGAATATCCGTTCGACTTTTGCCAACCACCTTTGGCACGGAAACACTATTCACGTCAAACCACTGAAGGCCTTCGTAGTGACATTCATCCCGAAAATTCCGCATGCGTAAGCTCGTAAGGTCAACATCAACAGTGAAGTACCCATGAAGCAGTGAAACGGCTCATTTCCTGTTCTACTTTTTCGAGGAAATAAACAAACAAAACAAACAGACCCCCGCAACAGGCTCCTGATTGTGGCCCAAGCCACGTGGGGATCTTGCCAATATGACGCGTCAACACTCGGTACAAGCCGCCGCAGCCGCCACTGTCACTCTCACAAGGAATATGAAAGCGAGAGGCGACGCCCAATGCGGACAACGACAGGTCAATGTCCTCTGAGCCCATATATTTCTGCGCTCCCTCTCCGTTTCAAGACACTCGCGCTGGATCGGTTCCCTTGCTTCCTGTGTTTCCATGCGCCCTTACCCGCCCTTTATGCAACTAGAAGCTCACTTCTTTCTATTATTTTGCCAAGCACAGGATTCAAAGCAGAGTCAGCACAGAGAGCTAAAATCTGCGCTCACACGAGGAACTGAGACGTCGACGGCGAGTCGTATCCCTACCTCCCTGTTTGGCGGGGAATTGAAGGTAACGTCGAGCAGTATTAGAGAAGCGTGTCACATGGAACTTTGGCGTCGACTACGTCATTCTTTCGGATGTTGTAAACGTGATTACGGTGAGGAGAATACTGCAGACAGAAGAAAAAAGGTAAACAATAGAAAATGCTCAGTTTCTACTGCAGGATGGTTTCTGTTTGATTTAAAAAGCGTCCCCTGGTATTTGCCGAGCCACACTCTTAGAAAAATTTACACCCTTTGGGGCGTCTCTTGTCCCACAACAATAATCGTCATCTGTGCTGCCCGCGTTTCCTTTCTTTAACGCTGCGAGCCCGGCACTTTCCAGTCACGAATGGCATGCGCCTTATCAGTGTGACGCAGCATTCTCGACAGGAAAGTAGCGAGCGCCGAGTTTTCAGGAAAGGAAACGCAAGCAAGGCAGATGACGATTATTGTTGTGGGACAAATATACACCCCAAAGGGTGCAACCGTTTTAAGAGTGCAGGTAATCTCCATGAACACAAGGTCCCGTCCTGATTTTCAAAACATCTAACACGAAACACGGCGTGCATTAAGCTTTCCGAATGAATAAAAATGAAAATTATCTTATCTAAATGGCGACAACAACGGATTGGAATTCTACGTAGCATCTCCTCGTACAGCCAGGAATTTCAAAACTATGCGCGAGGTTTGCAACATTCTTTAAAATGTGCGTACTTTGTGGCTTTCAAGAGCTTGTCACTGCCTAATGTGATTGTCTTATTGACGATTGGCTGTCGGTTCTCTAGCATAAGCTCATTTTTTTCTTATTGCCTTTAGAGATGGATGCACAAACTTATACTGAATTCCAATGGCAGATCTAAATTGATGTACCAGCTCTGCCGCAAAGCACTGCCTTTTGGCGGAGAGGACCCACTCCATAATCGAGGTTGGGAATTTCGCGCTCTTTCCAGAACAAGCAGAGGTGCATTAAATTATGGGGTTTTACATGTCAAAACTACGGTCCGATTAGGAGACATGCCATTGTGGGGGACTCCGGACTAAGGGATCTTTGATTTGCACCTAAATCAAAGTACACGGGTGTTTTCGCATTTCGCTCTCATGGATATGCGGCCGCCGTGGCTGGGATTTGATCCTGATACCTCGTGGTTGGCAGCCTAACACCATAGCCACTAAGCAACCACGCAGGTAACCAGAGCTGCAGAACAGCGCTTTGAAATAACAGTACTCCTCGCGTCGGAAAGAGCATTCTTTCCGAGCGACAGAGATTTAAAAAACCCGGCAGATTTGGCTGTTAGCTGATTCTTCGCACCGATGCCTAGGCGCACTCTCGGTGCATGATTGCGTGCGCTTCTTCGGTTATTGGCGTCCATAAAAACTGAAATGCGAACTCAAAATTTATTCTCACCGAGAGAGAAGTCATCTGTTATTTTCATACATAACTGGTGGCCTCTTGTATGACGCTCATTATTTTGGTCCTGTATGACACTTCTTAGACGGAGCAGACCATCGAACGCGGAGTTCCTAGCTTTATAGGCCTCCGTCGTTGTGTTATCTGAATTATCTCGATCCATTTGAAACCGAGTGACGGTTTTGAGACTCGTGACTTCTTTAGAAAAGCAGAAGTATGACAACAGTGCGACGTGAATGATCACCCATCGCGGCGGCATAGCAGCGAGTCGTTGATGTGCCGTCTGGTATACCCTGTGGTATGCGTCGTTTGGAAATTGATTTTTCCCGTCCATGGACACCAGCACGTACATTTTGAATGGAATTGTCAGATTTCAGTTTAGCAGTCTTGACTACACCGAGGGGAGATCGCCTTCAAGTACACACTCCATCTGCCAATTGAACAAGCGCTCGAAGCTTCCCGCGTGGAATTGAAACAGAATTGCTCCGGAAAAGAGCCGACAATTTTGCTCGTGTAGTGCTCCGAATCTGCCTTTATAATTCAGCATGATCAAGTCGATATGGATGCCGTTAAGGTCATTTTCGTGTTCGCTGCACTGCGGCAACGTCTTTGCACATCGTGGTGCTATGATCACTCCACAGTTGGAGACGGTGACTTTGGTTTGTGCCACACACTATAGGAAGAGCAGGCGGCAGCTGACACCGCCCTTCCATTCCCCGCCCTTCCAACTACAGTTGCCTGGGGAACATTTGTTCAGTACAGTCAGAGACAAAAAGAAAGCAGAAAACATACATTGATGGCTAGATCTGGTTGCAGCCATTGTGCTCAAAATGGTGGCCTGAAGTGTAGTGTGCAAAGTTTCCAGCACCGTTTACTCCTGGTTTTCCACAGAATCAATCAACTTCACAATGAGATAAGTCCCGTAAAGAATACATTTGGAAACCCTCAAAAGTTAAAGCCTATGGCACTTGCTTTAACAAATAGAGATTGGAAATTGGCCCATTTGCATTTTGCCATAGCGCCGGCGACAAGAAAACAGCAAATCTATTTAGATCGTGTTACAGGTTGTATATTCCCCCGAACCTAACAGAACGACTCTACGTGATTACTAGCCACGTGACTCCGTCCACTTACCCTGCTTCTTGATCCAGTATTGTTTGACAATTTTATTTTATTTTCTAGGTCTTTGCGCTCAAGAACAAAGAAGTTACTCATGTGAAAGATTTGAAAGAAAGGTGGCACACTCGCTGGACCACTTAAAGCACCCATCAAAAGAATTCTTGAATACACACATACGAATTGTAAATAACCAACGAGCGACCCGTACAGGTGACGAATTTAACACACTAATCTGCAAGCCTGCTAATTTTCATTGCACATTTTAGTTCCTTCAGCCACAAAATGTTAGGAAGCATAACCGGAGAAACGATGTCAGCCTCGGCGTGTGAACCAGAACAGTCATCTGTACACAAGCTTCACCCTTAGCAACATGTGGGTCAGCCCACCTGTGTGCTTGATCTCTGGAGCGAGACTCATAAGCCAACGATAAAGCTTGTAAAGGTGACCAATAACAAAAAAGCAGCCGCAGAGACAC
Organism: Dermacentor albipictus; assembly: GCF_038994185.2. NCBI lineage: Eukaryota > Metazoa > Arthropoda > Arachnida > Ixodida > Ixodidae > Dermacentor > Dermacentor albipictus. The sequence goes on from NC_091821.1 coordinate 358,053,193, forward strand.
GACGACCGAAGGTTGGCGAATAAAATGACTGCGTATGCGACAGTGGTTGTTTGAATCATGGTCCTCCATCACTCACATCTTTTCGCTGCAGAAACTGGAGCAAAATGAACACCACACGCGATATGTGAAACACTATGCCACACTCTCGAGAAATCCGAAACGAATCGATTATGTCCTCCACAATTCCCCCATCGATTGAATGTGACGGAATCCGGCACAGCTGGCTATCAAAGGCCACAGGGTCCCCTCATCTTTGTAATCGGTCTGTGTTCCTGAAACAAGAAAATGAGAAAGTAAATACAGCGATAGTGCATGCTCCTTCCCCGCGCCGCCTCTCTGTCGCCTGCCATCTTCTCAAAAATTTCCATACAAATTGCATCCCGGGAGAGTTGCTTATACGAGTCCGTCTCGCAACAGCTGCTTCTGCAACAGCCATCCCGGCTTCCCCGTATTCCGTCTCTACGCGCTGCTTCCGCTGTCTAAGCTTCTACACCACATGGCACACAGCAAAGAGTAAATTACGGCAGCGGTTGTTGACGTGTATGCTGAGAGGGACGAGATCTCCTCTCCTCATCAATCATCACATGAAACCAGGAGCGTGGCCTTTCCTCGAATAGCTTGGCCTAGGAGGTAGAAAAATCAAGGACGATGTCTCGTCAGCTTCGACTCCAGAGAGTTTGCAACACGTGTTCCTCACGGGTGCAATGCAGGTAATGTGCCCGAGCGTTCTCTCGCTTGGGGATGTGTGCTCGCACTGCGAGCAAGGGGAGAAGTGAAACAAGGAGGCATGGTGGTAGGGCAACGGGGAGCGGGAAATCCACAGCGCTGCTTCTGCAGGTGTGCTGCCAGATATGCCAAAAGCATCAATTGATAATACAAATGAGGAAGCTTGGTTCAAATTATCCTGGTGTTCCCTCCCCTCTTCCAAGAAATAGCCCTCCGGACTAGCAAACAATTCGGGCAGGCGCTAGAATGGGTAGAAGGAGCAAGAGGAATAAGAAAGAAATGAAAAAGGCAGGGATGCTAATCAGAAATGCGTCTGGTTATCTACTGTACACTGAGGAACTGTAAAAGCAGAATAAAAACGTTAGTGAGAGAGAGTGAGAGATTGAAGAAAGGCGGGGTGATATCGCGAACGTGCCCGGAGGGCATCATTAAGTCAACGTTGCTCACGCAGTTGAGTCGTCCTCAAGAAACACGAAAGTGTCTTCACAGCCTTGGTTACCAAAAACCGATGAAGGCACTCTTTGAGTAGCGCCTGCAAGAATAACGGACTGTCGTCCAATCGTCGCAAGGTGATTGTTTTTGTCTCTGTGACTGGAATCGATGGCAGTGGCACGTTAAATGTTCGATGTGTTCTTTGCTGCCGCGAGTGTTGCAAGCAGCACTGTCGGTCATGTCGATTTAGTGTGAAACTTCGTGAAGGCCACTCCCCACCACAGCCGGTACAGAAGCGATGCCTCACGTCAATGAAGCACAGGTGGATGTAGGAGCTGGCGCGAAAGGTTTAGTTAGTGTAAGCTGATGCGCGCCTAAAATGCGGAGCGCTTCACTTTGCTAAAGAGCGCGCGCGTGCCAGGTGACGCAGCTGCCTTGCAGTGCCTGTCCTGAGAAAAGGAATGGGAACACTGTGTTCTTAATGTGACACTCGGGCAATCTTGTTGGCGTGATCATTTCCACTAATCCCTCAGCGGTCAAGTAACAAGTGGCGAATATTTACGTGGCCGGTATAAGTAACGTTGTGGTAAACTTTGACGATTTCGTGCGCCACGCAGTGTAAAGCCTGCACACAGTGTAAACCTGTCCTTATTCGAAAAAAATAGCCCATTTACCAGGGCTCTCTTTATCAATAAATTGAAGTCCATTGCGCAGAGCCTTGAGTTCTGCAGCATAATACTTCGTGACACGTGACGTCCTGAATCACAGTGTTACTCATCTTGTCGGTATAAACACAGCAGCACAATAATTAGACGTTGTAGTGAATCCGTCAGTGCAGATGCGTAGGTTTCGTCCTGTAATGCTCATAGAACAGAAGCAAGCTGTGTTACTTTAGCGCATGAGGGGAGAGATCTGACTTTTCTTGAAGTCGTTGAATCGTGAGTTGTTCTTCAGAATGGCACAAACACCATGGAGGAAACGCCAGCGTAAGCAAAGGTGCGTGTACTCCGATGTAAGCGAGGCGCGACATGCACAGACAGTTGCGACAGTACTATTCTACGTACCTTACACTATTTTACATAGTCCACACATTCGTCCAGATATTTTTTACATCGAAGCACTGAATTTGAGATGCCCTGTGGTAAGATTCATCCGGTTGACTGTGGAACCACCGTCGGACTGCTGCCTTGGCTTGATCGTGGCATGTAAATCGCTGTCCTGCCAGGAAATTCTTCAGTGGACTGAAAACGTGTCAATCGCAAGGGGCGAGGTCCGGACTGTATGGTGGGTGGTCCGGATTCTTCCAGTGAAATGACCGGAGCTTGTCGGTGATTCTGATTGCACATGTGGCCTCGCTTTGACCGCATTGTCCACATCGAAAATCCTTTGGCGTTTTCGCCTGATGGCAGTCAGCAAACGTGACACTGTGGAACAATAACTGTCGGCCTCGATAGTTGCACATTGTGACATGAAATCCAGCAGGAGCGATCCTCGGCGATCCCAGAAACCGTTGCATTGGAAAGGTGGCATTGAACGGATATTTTATTTTGTCAGAGGTGAAACCGGATGTTTCCACACCATGCTCTGCTGCTTGGACTCCAGCGTGGAATGCAGTGTCCACGTTTTATTGCCAGAAATAATGCCATTGAGGAAACGTTCCTTTCGCTCTGAATATCGTTGCAAACGATTCAGTGAAGCGATCATTTGCTTGCCTTTCGCCACGTAATCCAACTGCTTAGGCACCCATCGACATGAAACCTCGCACCACCCTAAAGACCCATGAATGACGTCCTAAACGCTCCCCTACGAAATTCCAAGCTCCCGGGAAATGTCTTTGAGATGCACATGCCGATCCGCTTTCACCATTGCATCCATACGGGAAATGTATATCAGCGACGCATACGGCCTCCCCGAATGCTCGTTGTCTAGCAAGCCTTCAGGCACTTTCATGAACTCACAACACCACCACTTCACACTTCTCAAAGCGAGATACCTTTCCTCATACGTGGGCTGCGTTTATATGTGGATTTCAATGGGCGTTCATCCCTTGCTCCATAAGAATGGAATCACACGTCGTTACTCGTACGCCCTGGACGTGTGACGCACAACCATCATCTTCAACAACTGATAGCAGCGCAGTGCCGCGGAGCTACCAGCAGATAAGGCCAGGCCGGTCCAAGAATGGTCCACCGCTGGGGATGTATATGTTGAATTGCCATTTAAAGCCGTAGTTTGGCTAAAAAAACAATAGGGGCAAACACTTTCTGATTTTCCCTCGTATCTCGTGCGGGGTCTTTCTATCGTGATGCTGGTGAGGTGGTGAGAAAGGGCTCAGGCAAAATGTCTGATGTGCACACGCGTTGTCTCAACGGCGAAGTGCTTTGTGATTGAATAGTCCTGTGCAATGGCAATAGTTTCAACCATTGGCGCGCTGCGCGGTATTCCTAGGCGTATCTTAACAGCTCGAATAGGGTGGTACCGTTTTGAATCGAGAGCAAGCAAGGAACCGCAGCTCTTTCTTTCTCGTCGTTAGCACCTTTCACATGGCGCATAGAAGTCTGATGAGTATCAATAACACATTTTATGGACTCTTCGTGGGCGCATTTTGTATCATTAAGAAATAAACAATTAAAGGTTATCTTAGGATGACATTTGAGAAAGAATGCAGTCCGGGAAACGAAGAGAATCTCGTCATTACAAATGTTCTGTTATCATTTAAGTGCAGAACAATTGAAAGGTAGGCCTTCCTAGGGCCGTCTATTGAAGATACAGGACACACACAAAAATCAAGTTAGTAAAGAAGGCAAGGATAACATGTGCACAAGCACTACAAACACGATCACAAACCATAAGAATACCATCAGCGTCACTGCAGGCCTCGTAACCCTAATCATGGTTCAATGCCCTGGACAGCCACCCATCACGCAGGTGGAGGGGGAAAGTGAGCTCGCAAAACAAATGGTTCTTCTTAAGCACATAGAATCCATGTGTGCTTTAGAAGTATATATATATATATATATATATATATATATATATATATATACATATATATATATATATATATGTATATATATATATATATACATATATATATATATATATATATATATATATATATATATATATATATATATATATATATATATATATATATATATATATATATAGGGCGGCCTTAACTACAAACATACCGGTGCTTAGCCACGGCGTGGTGACATTTCGAAAAAGACGAACTAGAGAAAGAGCGAGGAGAAAAGAAACGGAGAAGGCAGGGACGTTAACTGACCGAAATCCATTCGCCATGGTCATCGTCCCACGTATATTCGTTGGCGCGTATATAGCGTCGAGTCGTGTACTCACCGTAGGTAACCTGGCCTGGACAGGCCACGGGTTAGACGAGATGAACCGACTGAACACAAGTCGAGCGGGACATACACTGTAAGTGTTGCCGGTGCCGAAAAAGGCAAGTGATAGCAAAGAAACGCTCCGTGGAGCACCAGAATGCTTTTGTAGGCGGAAGAAGAGGAGAATCGCGAAGAGA
>NC_091821.1:358060391-358255391 GCF_038994185.2 Dermacentor albipictus
GCTGAAATGGACAGTCCGCTTAGTAGACACTTACAAAATACACCTCCTGGGAGGCCGTTCCTGTTAGAATCCGGTGAATCACACAAAGTGCCGTAAAGCTTGCATCGCATTCTGATATAATGAAGAGAACCGTCGATGCTGTAGAATTATATCTTCCGAAAGAGGTTGGTCGTTCGCTTGGTTCAGCACGACGACCAATGGCGGTGTCTGTACATTGTACTGCGGGCTATGGCACAGTCGTGATTAGGGGAACTCAAGCTGTTTATCTATATGCGGAATGCTCGTTAGTTTCTGTGCAAAAATAAATTGTTGCGTGCCAGGTTATTCAAGAAATGTGAAGCTTATTTCACGGGCTTCATATCAAAGGTATATATAAGAAAGTTAAACAACATATTACCAGTTCTTTGGCACAATTAGCCGGGCTCTGTAAAAAATAACAGCTAAGAACACCTGATGCATCTGCACTAGTACTGTTCGTCTCACTGGATCATCCAGTGGCAAAAAGTGAATAAGAGGAAATAGCTACGTTAACTCAAAGGCCAGACCCCGCAGTCATGAAAAAATAAAAGACATGTCAAAAGCTCTGCTGCACTCAAAAATCAAACCCGGCAGATAAACCCGGCAATCCTATCAATCACAGCTTACACTGAAGGATGAAAACTCTTGGTCCGCATACTTTCACTGCCTCTCAAGTTTCCATGACGAAAACCGCGAAGATAAATCGCGTTTCGACAACACAGCGGGATGGGATCGGAACGAGGGAAAGCGGGCGCTGTTTTGGCCACAAAGGGTACGTCATGGTCGTCTTTCGTTGTTTGTCGCCGACGGGTTCGATTTGAAACGGCCTATTTAATCTCACTCAACGTGTGAAAAATCGAGACAGAACACGGCGCGGGACATGATTGAACGTGATTAACTGAACAGGTTCACGCAATGCCATAATTAGCCCTCGTCTGCTTCGCAGAGCTTGTCGTGGTCGGATGTATATTTGATGACCACTCGGGCACTGTGAAAAGAGACATCTTGCTTTCACACACTCGCCAGGTTCTTTAATACGAGGTAATTACATTATCTCGCCGCCTAATGGCCTCGCACTACCACTCTGTTTGCAACGGCCACATCTTCCGGCAGTGCTCGGCTTTCTACCACCCATTCCATTGCTTCTTTATTTAGTCTCCCCGCTCTCCCTCTTTTTTTTTGTCTTCTTACGTCTTTGTGTACTTTCCACCTCTCGTCGCTCTTGTTTAATGTGACTGGCTCTCAGAGTGATAGAATTAGGGCTTCTAATTTTATTGCGAAGAAGAGTGTCTGCGCCTCGTCTAAGTGGGAAAACCTTGTTTTTTCAGGCTCTCAATGTTATTCTCGTAAGCTAGACATAGTTGCAACGAACAGAAAATGAGTAAAAAATATAAACAACAAAAACAATTTACTAAGAGAGCACCGGTAGTAAATACCACTTTTTTTTTGCAAGTAAATGAAAGGAAAGAAAAAATTATGAGGCTTTTTTTTTCGGGGTAAGGAAGATGTTTTGCTGCGTGAACATAAAGTTTAGTTTCGTTCTGGATTCGGTGTCATACCATATTTTCGCGAGTTTAACTCACGGTTTAGTTTTGTCATCTTGTTTCATTGTTAAGTCCTAAGCAGTTTGTCGAGAGACCCTCGGTTGTAGATTACACAACTCCTTGCATAGCGGGGTTGACAAAAGACACGACGTAATACCTCAGTGTTTGCCAAGTCACTGTCAAACTCATGCAAATGCTATACACAATGCCACCACCCAATCTAAATGAGATGGTTTCGGTTGTATTGTCATCCTTCTTTCGCGAGCCAATACAGTTTGTGATGTTCGTGCCCTCTCGCATGAGCTGACAGTCCACGAGTAAAATTCGACAGATTTTGCAAACACACACGTTTGCGCTATGGATCCCGAACTTTCTTCCATATCTCTATCCCGAGTGCCTTACTTATGACAAGGATTTCAAGCAACGAAGCAACTAAATGCCAGAGAAAAACAAAGTGCAAGCGTGCGCGTGCAAATACACAAGTGCACATGCGCACATTGACAAATCTTCTGCCTGTCAGCGAAAAAACACAGCCGTAGTGACGACAATAGTAGCGGAGGAATGCTCCGAAATGAAGCGGTACCCTGCGTAATTGTGTCTCGACACAAACATCGTTCCACGCAGCTGCCACGTTGCTGACTTTGGCGACGCTCCTCGCTTTCCTGTTTCATTGTTCATGTTTCGGTTCTCCGTCAGTTTTAATTCTCCGAGTCGTCCCTTCACTTCCGGACCGAACCCCTTTCATTTCCCTCTTCTTTGTTTTCGTCCGACCATCGGTTAATTTTCCTTTTTCTCTTCGCCCTCTGTCGTTGCCACGTGATCACATTCTCGTCACTGCCGCGTTCCGCGTGATTATTCTCGGCGGAAAATTGAATTTGGCTCTCGTCGTTTCGCGACTATAATCAACAACGGATGCCGACGTTCCCTCAGTCGTGAAGCTTTGCACAACCTCTCTCTTGTACGCGTCGGTCCCCTACTGTGGCCAAGATTAAGCCGAGCTTGAACGCAGAATATTTGTCGTTGTCATCTTCAATAGTATTTGTATTTATGGTCTAGTCCCTTACGAAACACTGCTCTCTCCACTGCATCGGCACAGCCTCGTCATGCTCCCACACACATCATGCTGCTCTTTCTCATCTTCATCTCTTCTTACGGTAGTTTACTTGCTTACCATGGTCTTGACACTGCAGTCACATTGGATTTCTTCCATTTGCCACTCGTTCACCCTTGAAAAGGGCGATATGTTTAATAGTACGTTTGTGCCTGCACAAGTTCCATGCAGCATATCGCTGCTTTAAGACGCGAATTATACGCCCTGAAAGAAATTGCACAATACTACTGCCACTCTTACTCTGCAATTTCATTACTTCGTGGTTGCGAAATGAGAGCTATAGCAAGAGGTGCTCCATGGTGAGTTTAACGATGCACTGACATTTCAGCGTTTAAAAAAACAAAAAGCCAGGCAAACATTTTTTCGGCGCTTTCCTCGAAGTCTATGTTTGACCGCGTCATACAGTCACAGTAGGTTATGAATTTCGTAGTGCTGCTTCACGTGTATGGCGTTTTGGATAATCTTACATGCTTTGCCTCACCATGTCATTATAAGTATTCCGTTACGTGCAATATTAGGGTCTGGCCGGCATAGGCCACGCAGAGGCAGAGAAGTTCTTCGTGGGCTACATTTGAATACGGAAACGCGGTTTCTTCCTCACCTACTTGTAACTTTTGAGAAGGGTAAGAAATTGTTTCGAATTCATAAATTTAATAAATATTCGTGAAAATCTTCCACCATTGCCTTGATTTCGAACCTTTTGAATATAATAACGGAGAAACTTTCATAAGAGAATGTAGGTGACTGAAACTACCTTTCCTGTGTATGTAGAGGGGCAAGTTTATAGACAGAGGAAGACACACTCTCTAAAGGGGTAAATATATTTATAGTGCCTTGGCTAATCAATATGGAAATGCCAGCAGCAGCAGTATGAGTTCGAACTCATACCGCGATAACAGTATCTCCATAGCAGTACCCCGAATAAGCACATCGCCAAATTTTTCCAACGCCACTATGGTCCTGTATGAAATTAAGCTTATATAACGACATCGGCCGTATAAAACAAATATAACAGTGACGGCGACGGAATTGCGATGACTACTATAGGACTACGACACGTAGATCGCGTGATGACGTCTACTACTACACACTACGTTGACCGAAATCTAATATAGGAAAGAGGCGTATTCAAGACAAGCACTGCGAATGGCATGAGCGCTAAACTTTTACTTGCGGAAAACTAACGTTTTTTCTGTTGTTTGCTCCGTCATGCGTGCACAAACGCACACCACTCTCGCAATGTGCGTATTGCATGCCACAGAGCTGCGGAAGTCAGGTGATAGCTTATTGGTTAGGGCGACGGGCTCCGAATAACACATTTACGTATGGCGGCATACGATCGATTCGCATTTGCAGCGGAAGGGGGAAGTGTGCGCGTCTTGGCAATGTCGAAAACGAGGACGAGAAGGCGCTGAAGGTCGGGAGGGCGCATGAGGACAATGATGCTGGTACACGCCATAATGTATTAAGACGAAAGGCCGGTCGCAAAATGCGTTCCCCGCTCTAAACTCCTAACGGCTTTCGCAGTAGAAGAATGGTCCTTACGTTCAAAGAAAGAGACTAATTTTCATGCACATTTCCATATAAGTAAAGATAGAGAGAAAAGAAGAGGGGGAAATGGGATGCGAAAGGTGGAAGGGTAACCTGAAGGTGAACATCCAGTTTGCTACCCAAATAAAGGAAAGGACACACTCATAAATCTTCACACGGCATGACACGAAGGAAACATGAAAATTGGTTTATCAGTATAGGTTATGTAATGCATTGACATATATTATTTTAGAAACTGTACATGCTTACTCATGCATTCAAAGCCTCTGTCGTAGTTCGCGGAAGCTTAATCATGCTTGCTTTTCTGCTTCGATTTTATCTCTCTTATTCACTGATTTTCTCCGTGACACGCAGGACTTGTATCACGTAATCCTGCAGACGCAACTCGTATTATTGTTTCTCCTTGTGGTTGCAAAAATTAGATACGTTCGGAAGATGTACAGCATATTAGGGATACTAGGGCGAAAGTGTCGTTCGGGTGCCCTGCCAAATGAAACAAATCGAGTAACTCTTCATCGCCCCGATGTCACTACCCAGGCACGCGGCAAGTCGACAGCAGGTGGCTTGTGGCTTGTGATTCGTTGTAAGTCAGGAGGATGACGAATAGGAATGCTCAGAAAAGAAAACCCATGGGACGGGCACTTTGTCTTGAAACACCCCATGGCTTCCGTCGACTATCGAAGACTTATAGATTGTCCATAATGTTTTGACCGTTTACGGATTACCGGTTTGAAGAAGCTGTGGAAGGCAGTAGCAAAGCTGGTAGTGCACGACATCTTGTGACCCGTTCTTTCAGCACAATGGATTTTAATCATATTTTAAGATTACGCGAGTGTATTCCATGACAAGAAATGATGCAAGAACTACACGTTAAGTATAATCCGGTAATCTCCAAATGGTAACAAGTTTGCGGACAAGCCTAAACTCTCGTCTCACGGGGAAGCGTATACGACGGTGAAAATTGTTTCAGAAAGAAGTTTCATAGTCTATTCAGTGGATCTACATCCCTCCTTATAAGCGCCATACAACCACTGGCCGACACTTGTGCAGGAAGGCTTGGTCGTATTTAAAGAAAATAGGAAATTTAAGGTACTGCGCACCCAAAATTAGGGCACGCAGATGGCCCGGCCTACAAAGGACTTCAAAAAGATGTACAAAAGACAACAAATGGTGCGTGGAGCTCTGGATAGGCAAGAACGCTTGGCGCTATTTCCAAGTTTTCCCGCTAACTTATTGTCACAACTCATGTGCCAGCTCTCATTTGAACTCGCCCCAATCTTTACTGCTTTCTTTGGTCTAACTTATTGCAATGTCTTACATGCAGCGTTCTTAGCATTGCGCACTACTCTTCGCTTGTGTGCGAGGTTCTTTCTCTTTCGTTCTTATTGGTAGAGACTTCACAGACATAAACTATTCTGGTAACAGGCCCTGTGGTGAACTTTCACATATTGCAATATATCTCGCCCTAGCCATGAATATAGTTCAGCAGGTTACATCTGAGTTTTTTGCATTTCTGTTCTTTGTTGCTATTTTTCATTTCTGCTTTGTTTCTCTTCCTTTTTTTAACATTGCTTACCCACTGAAGTCTATTCTTGATGATTGGCAAACCGAGTCCTTCTTTGTCCTATTTCACCAAGGTATCATCATTTAAACACTGACAAAACAACAACAACAATAACATCGACGACAATGACGACATCTATCCAATACTACTTCACTGCTAAATATAACAATGTCATAGCGTCTTTCCCAGAATTCGTATTTTTATCACGGACGCTGTACAAAGTGGACGAGCTCAGGATGCCGACTCTTGACATTCACATATTCAGGTTGCTTTCAACGTAACACCACTTTGTTGTTCTTTGCTTTTTTTTCCCTTTCGTCGCTGCACGTCTTTAAGTGCTCCTGGCGATTACCTTTAGCCGTACAACACTTAACACTAGCATTTTCCAAATTCCATGAGGCAGGCAAAACCAACGCAATTCTTTGCGGCCACATTCCTTTCACGTCTCTGCGATTCAGCTCCAGTTTCCCAAATAAGTTTCGTAGCTCAATACGCGCCATCTCCTACTATGGTTGGTGATCGCACGAGTACGTTCCCCAATACCGCCATTGCTTCCTTCACCGAAAAGTGCCTCCAAGGGTGCGTAAATTCGGCGCGCAGAGAAACGAACGACTTCTGTGGAAGCTATTTTTCTTCCGTCGCGTCCCCTGGGTCCTGTAGCACGTCAGTCACACAATTCATGGCAGCAGCGACGGAGCCGTAAAGCAGAATCTGTGACCGAAGAATAGACGGAACACACAATTGTGCGAGCCCGCACAGCGGGTCGTTTTCTTGCTTTCCTGGTCAGCAAGTTCCTGTGCCGTTGCGTTCCCTACACTTGCTTTCTGAGTGCCAGAATGTCTTGGCGTGCACAACTTTAACCGAGCTTTTCGTATTCCCCAGAGCTCGCAGCATGCCCACAACTCCTAAAGCCCCCAAATGTTGGTCGGTGGGAGCTAATAACATGCCGGCCGTCCTTCTGTGTGCGTCGTTTCTCAACATCCCAAGTGTGCTTCAACAACTGCGTGCTTTTCCACTTTTTGTTCTCTGTGCCTCGTCTTTGTCAATCGCCGCATTGAATTCAAATCGACGGGGCGAGGCATTTGCGCCTTGATGGATCCCAATATACGAATGGCCCGGTTGTTGAATGATGATGGCCAGAGTTTCGGACCGCAACTTATTTCGTTCCGGTTTTCCTTCCAGGTCATCGAAAACGGTTCAGTTCCGGTTCTGCTCCGGAAGAAAAGTAATAATTAAAAAAAAAAAACTCGCCATCTCGGCTCTGCAAATGTGGATGTCCAGCGAAGCATTTGCAAAACAACTGCTACAACTGCTAAGAGGGCTATGTAATGCTTTATTGACGGTTCAGATACTTGTTTTGAGCTTGTTCTTTATTTAAACGTATGCTGTTATGTGTGTTGTAGGGGTGATTCCAATTTATATATGCACTGTTCGGTTTACTTTGCTGAGCGCTTGTAGCCTTTGCCTTGCAGGTGTATGGGCCATAGCTGATGATGATAGATGCTTGTTTTGAGCTTGTTCGTTATTGAAACGTACGCTGCTCAGTACGCTGTATGTGTTATTCAAATGAATCTATGGACTGTTCGCTTCACTTTGCTTAGTGCTTGTAGCCTGTGCATTACGAGGGGGATGAGCGATTGCATTTTTTCTTGCCTAGGATGGTATGAGCCATTGCTGATGATGAAAATTTTTGATTACGAACCGACACGAGAAAAGGCCGACCACCGAGAGGCTAATAGCTTCGCTGTAAGATAACGGTTCCGATGGGTTCGAACCCGTTCAACTTCGTTTGTAAGCCGAATAGCTATTCAAAAAGTGCCCGTTATGTAAGATAGTGCCTAATGCAAAATTTGAGCGTAGCTCGATAAGTGTTTTCATTTCACGATATATTGACGCAAAGAATTTGATACCGAAATCACCGCACCGACAGGCCGTGGGCCAGTGACGTCAGCATTTTCGCAGGAGGGGCTATGGGAAGGCTGGTTATGCCGAGCGACAGCAACGCTCAAGCCAGGGACGGACCCCTAGGAGTTGCGCTATTTAATGTCTATTCAATGTCTATTAATGTCTATTCAGTGTCTGCACAAATTTATTTTGTGCAGACATTGACGTTGCTGCTAAAGTGCATTGAAAGGTTATGTCTGTTGCTTATTAGACTGATTTAGAATGGTGTTTGTTGCCTTATGTACGTTAAACGCAAGCATCTTTGCGGGACGTTATGGTGCGTATCCCTTCAAGACTTTTAGTTTACTGTGCGGGAACGCAGACGCAAAGAATGCATTTAAAAACAGGGCATCACCTGGTGCATTGTGCCAAATGTATCCAAGCCGAGGTCATCCATTAGCAACAATCCTGTTGTTGCTATGCTGATGCGTCTCGTTTAGGCCTACGGACGCCGGAATCACCGAACTATCTAAAGAATCAGACACGCTGTGCGCTCATAACTAGCGTTTTCGGTGAGTTTAGATGAAGCGAAAGCTCATTTCAATAGTTACTGGCGATGAACGACAGTGAGAGCGTAGCCATCACGAGAATTCACGGTGAAGCAGGAGCCACGGGTGCCGCCATGTTCCACAAAGCTATTTCTTAAGCGTCCGTAAACATTACGAACGTTAAACTCGCCATACAACGTACGTTATCATAGCGCACGTAAATTACAGAACCCCTATGATGTTCGGAGCATGCACAGTAAAGCCGACGCTGTTTCTTTACGTATGAAATGCGTTTACGTTTGGTTGCAAATGCTAAACTGAAACTGTCTATTGCACAGGCCGCACGTAGTTACGAGATAATTAAGCAGATCCAACATTAATGCTGGAATCGATATGAAGCGAAGATTTACTGGGGACGAGAAAGGAGAATATATTCAGGACATATAAAGAATATTCTAGGGAGGAAGGGAAGAGGAGAAAAACAGTGGTAGTTTCGCCCGAAGGGCGAAGCACCGATAGCAAAAGCAAATTATTAGACAGATATACGAAGTAAGGATAGTAGTTTTGTCGGCCGTATAAACTTGGAAACATTCGCTTACCAAAGGAATTAACAAGTATGCTGTCAGCGCACACAAGCAAACATTAACACATTGCACTCGATGAGCGCGGACACTCGCGGTGGAAGCGCTGGTGTGAGCAAGCGCGGCAGCAGCACCGAGCGAAGTTACCTTCGTGCGATATATCGCTTCAACGGAAGAGCGCAGAGAACACCGTGCGCACGAAGGTATGAGCCGTCTGCCGATCCCTTTCAAGATACAGCGTGCGCGTGACCACGCGAGGCCGTGCAAAGTACGCGCTTGGCGTAATCGAGGCCTCCCCCCTTGGCCCCCGCGCATGGCGAGGGGGGAAACACACTTCACATGGCGCACGCGAACGAGCCGCGATCGGCAGTTTCCCTTGCACCCAGTCGCAAAATGCGCACTTGCTGCCGTAGCACAATGCCGCCCTCCTCCCCTTCCCTCCCATCCCCACGACCTTTCGCACGACGGAATACGATGCGTATGCTCTCCGCTTTCTTCCCACGCGCGTGCCAGGTTGAGCCGCGATCGTCGCCTTCCTTGGCGTGCTTTTACTCGAAAATACAGCATGCGACGGGCGACAACGGTGTTGTCACCCTTAGAATTTATAGGGAACATCACCGCGACGGTAAAAATGCACCTAGAGGGTCCGTATAGTTGCTATCGCAATAGAGCACTGAGGAGTAATGACAAGGACAAGAAGTAGGATGCGATTATACATGCACTTTCATGTTCGAGCACGCCATTCCCAGCCTTGAATCTAGGCCTGTGGGAACTAAATATTCTAACAAAGCGTTGATGACTTGCTTGACTCATGTATCTGGTCACTGGCACAGTGACACTCTTTCACTGAATGGCCTGTTTCTAATTGGCGATAATGAAGAGATACATGGACTCTTCGCTCAATGAGCCATTTCACGCTTTCGCATCAAAAATGATTTTAGATATAAACCTAAAAAAAAGAAAAGAAAGCTAAAGATAGAGACCTACATAGTGCTCAAGTTGCAATACGTATTTTGGTCATGTGTGCGCTGTGTTAATAGTCAGGAAGTGTGATCTTGTATTTACACATAAATTATGAGTGATCGTTGGACTTTTATTGGATTTCGATGCTTCCCAGAATACTTGCTTGCTATATCGCGATAAAAAGTTCACCAGGTGCAACCATCCACGCGGTATGTGCACCCTTCATCTGCATGTACGCTTCTTCTTATACAGTTTGGTATACTGAAGCACACATAAGCCAACTTGATTTTGAACTTTCAGCTGATACTTAACCAATGGTAGCAGCAGAGTTGGCAGTAGCATCTCTTGATCGAATCTATGGGAAAACCGAATAGACGAATCAATCCTTACAAAAATATCGTTCCATGGACTCCGTCGCTTGCAGAATGATTCAGTGCGGTGAGGTTTCTATCATACTATCTGTGCCATAGTATGATGAATCTTAAATCCCAGGAAGGTATTCATGTATGCTTCGTTTCAAAGCGCAGACAATACTTGCCCTCGAAAAGCATCATCTGCATATGATTCACGAATTCTTGTGACAGTTTGCGCAGCCGGCACTCTTTCTTTCCTGTCGCTTCCATAGGCTGCTGTGCATCATATGCAACCTAACCACGTTTGCGCTAACTTGTCATGTACCTTCAGGAGAGAATGCAAAAGCTTTTTAGACGCCAACCTCAGCAACATAGAGCTGTTTTTAGCTCAAATGCAAAGCCGCATTAACATGTTATGCAGAGCTCTGGGTATCAAAAGGGGAAAGCAGAACGCTCCTTTTCGGAGTGGCGAACTGGAAGTGGCGAAACATCTCCAAGTCGTAACTTAGTTCTGACTTTTGAGACTGCGCTAACGCGCACTGGGAGATGCGTTATTGCGGTATACGCTGGGTTTGTAAATTAGCACGCATTGTGCATATCTCAAGTAAAATGCGCAGAGTGTTTGTGCATATCGAAACAAAGAAGGCTACCGAAATTCTAGCGTTGGAATATTTTACGTCCTACCTGATTCTTTCAAACGACCGTAGTTTCAGTAACTCATTTATGCCTCTGCATGACGAGGCGAACATTTACGGCAACAGAATGCAGCTGGAAGTTGCTTCAGCTTCATGCTTCAGTCTTCACCGCCATTAAATAGATGCGCACAGACATTCACGTTTTAGTGCCACAAAAATCCCAAGGATAATGAGAGAGGCCAACAGCTGTACAGTTTCCCTAAGCATATATGTCGGCACCGCTTTACAGGGATGCCATATAAGGGACTGGTCAAATCGCGAGTTTCAGAATTCACGCACCGACAATGGCTCAATTTAAGCCTACTGAAATGTTAAAAAGTACAGCGCAGTTCTCAACAGGGTGTGCTGTAAAGCTTTGTTTCGACAATGCTCCGTAAGACGACTTCATATACTTATTGGGAAGTACGAATATATTAAACTACCCTCTTTGTCAAGAAACTTATCCTGGTCAATAGATATCATAGAGTCGTGTGCCAGAAGAAGGCGCCTCGGGCTTTGCAATGTGCCAAACCCTTCACCACAATAGCCATGCACAACGCATCTTTACGGTCTGCTAAGCATAATAACGCACACCTCGCCCTTCCGCACGCCTAGTCCCCTCACACTCCCTCTCTCAATTTACGCCTGTAGTTTACACCATAGTGCTAATGAGACGACATCCCTAAAGACATACAAATTACCTAAGCGAGAAGTGGAAACAATGTGTCAAGTATGGAAACAATGTGTCAATGTGGAAACAAGTTAAATGCAATTAATCCGTACTCGCTGCCTTCGTGCTTCTTTTGCTCTCAGTTACATTAGCTCCAGTTCCTTCTCAGTTTTGTACGGTGTGTATATGAACTGTTCCATACAGTGGAATCACTGCTCATAGCAAGTTGAAAATGAGAGATATCAGGAAAATTAATACCCTTCTTAGCAGTCTTTAATTCTGACTTCCATTCCCATCTGCAGTTCTTATCTTTTGTCATTAGCCTCTCCTTCCGCGGGAAAGGGGGTAATAGCGCGGTAAAATATACTCCCCTCGTCCACGGGAGCCGGCTAATTTCGAGTCAAATCCCCTTTGATTAAGTAAAGGGCAGCCACATGAGAAAATGTGCCGACGACGTTAATCCTTTCCTCCCTGTTCAACGGGATTTATAATGAACATCGGACTTCCTCTAGTTTTATCACAAGTACCCCATAGTTCAACCTTTCTTTTTTCTCTTTCTTTGCTGATATTTGTTATCTGTCCACTCGTTATGTTATTGATCGGGAACCTCCGAAGCGATGGGTCATGGTTTATAACTGATACCAACAATTTTTTTTTAAATTTTCTGTCAGGCCACCAATAATGGCTAATAGTTGAAATGTTGGAAGTTCGTCACCACGTGAAAAAAAAGAACAAAAACACGCAGCACGATATTGCGTTGATTGCCTGCCTCCTGTGGTGTGCTCTTCACCTGTCTTCTTAATTTGCCCTCATGCTGATTCCGCGGCATATTTTTTTGCCCAGTCGCGCTATGTACCAGCACCACACATGCTGAGAACGTGAGAAAGTTAACGTGATAAAAACGAAAAGGCATGTAATTAGGAATGAAGGAATAATATGGAAATATGAAAAGCATACAGTGAGGTACATACAAACGTTGGGATAGAGGCGGTGGCGGCTCATCGGTAGTCATGGCTTCAGTCATACCTCACGCACCCTGAGACCGATCTCACCGATCAAGCTCACTGCGACATGTTGTTCAACGTTTGAATTCGAACTTATGCATGTTCTAACCAACCTGACGGCATATGAGTATGGATATGACTACCAAACAATTCATTCAACAAGTTGCTCTCGCAGAATCTGCGTAAACCATGTCTCCGTTTTTTCTATAATTTAATTTCCATGTTTTTCTGCCTGTCAAGCACCTCGTGAAAAAAAAAAGGACTTGTGCATTGTGTTCTATAAAATGCACCTGTTTTATTTTTATTTATTCTTTCACTTTTATCCCGACAGCGTAAAGCGAAAAGGAGTAGCTGATATTATGAATACAGCTTTCTTTAGTAGAAAGAGGCAAATCTCTCTCGAAATAACGTGGAGCCCTTCCCCATTACGTCATCGCTCGTAACGCTTGTGTTGTGTTGACGGCAAAAAATCAGTAAACGAATGCACCTGTCCAGTGGAATTCAATTTTTTGCGTCAAACTTCTTGATACTCAGGGGAATGGAGCTTTTTCAGACGAAAACGTTTTTTGACGGGCAAGCACATTTTGAGAGTTAAATATAGCTGTCGCTGGGATGAAATCATGGTCAGTGACCGCGTCTGAGTAAATGAGGGCGTTGGAAATAACATGGTCGCTAGTGAAGGGCGATAAAATGTAGAAAACGCGATAAGGAAGTTTTCTTGTCGTTTTCGGTGTGTTGAGGGAGATGGGAAGGGCGATGGACATCGGGCGCTATAAAATGGACGGCACCATTGAAATGGAGCGAGAACTCAGGGCAAGACGTGCGACATCGTGCGAACAATTGGGTTTAGTCTGCACGTTCCGCAGTGGCCAGGAACGAGAACCCATTTTAACGAGACCCAGCTGTAAAATCAATGAAAACGGGGATCACGATCGCAAGTGCTATGCACGGTAAGCTCGCCAGACGTGACATCATTGAAGAGTGTGCGTGACTGGTCGGACACATCTCCTACCAAACAGGCCCTAAAAGTAGAGCAAAGTTTGTTTGTGTCTTGTGTGTTTCACTCACGTCAGTTTTCTTTTTGTTTTGTTTGTTCTTTCGTTTGCTTGCTGAAAAATTTTATTGAATGAATTTCTCGGTTTTAGCCGGCTTGCAGCTGGGTATGATCACCGGTGTCCACCAAACTTTGCTTTCTACCGGTAAAAATGTGAGGGAGCTCTTTCTTTATTTGTTTACTTCAACTTATCAACTAGGACAGTAATAAATATATATAAATTCGTGGAAAGATCAATCCTGACGGAATAGATGGCACCCGAAGGTTAACGTTTCGGTATACACATAGACAAATTTCTGCTGTTGGGAACTACAACAACTAATTAAAGACCCTAAACACCTTATTGATGTAAGGACAAATTGACCACTGAAAGAGGAACATGCCAGAATCCTCGGATGCTGAGTAAATACTAATTCAGTAAAGCAGTTTATATAATGTCCAGCTAAAGCATGGTCCGTTGATTTTCTTGTGCGGAACCTGCTTTCTGTTTTTTTTTTCTGATACATTAAAGAACAGCATTATTAAATAATGCTGATTTGTACCTGAAGCCAACACAGTGCTGCCTGACTCTGGTATACGTTGTGTTCTCACGCTATACCCACCGCGCGCACGCTCTGATATCGCGCGCGCCGGACGACCCCCGCGGGTTCGAGCACTCCGGGCCGCCATACACACAGGGCGCCGCGCCCGCGCCTGCTCCGGCCCGGTCTGTGTGCCAATGCACCGCTGCGCCTGCGCGCCCACCCGTTCCTAGCGAAAGGGGGAGGGGACAACGCGCGCGCAGTAGGGGAGACGCTAGGCGAAGCTTTCCTGAAAGAACGAACAACATTTATTAGGTGGTGATTCAATAGAGATACAAGTTTCAACAAGACGTCTGAATCCAAATCTCATTGCGAAACACAACATAGCCAAACGGTTGCCGGGGGTCGCTAACGGTTTACCGCGACAGAGACAACAAACAACAAAGAGCCCAGCAGTAAGAGGCCACCAGTTCTTCAGCTAGCACCCGCCATCGCGCGCCCCACAGCAGAGAAAATGGAAATAGAAAGAAACAGAGCAGTTGGGAGCACCATCGCAAGTCGCTGCCTCACGACATCGAGACCATGGAAGAGCGTGCGCACCCCCCGAGGCCGGGACCTCGACAAGCCGAAGTAGCCATCGGCCGTAGGGAGACAAAGGGGCCGCCGCCGGCAGAGAGAAACACGTATGTACCTTCCGACGTCACGATGTGGTCTTCTCCGGCCCCGTCTCGCGCGCGTACTCAGGGCGCACGCAAGCAGGCCCCGAATCCTGCCAAAAGGTCGGCCAATGGAAAAGCCCGAGGACCTTGCCGTGGGTGGGATAACAGCCGCGCGACAGGGGTTAATGACCCGCTGCCATCCTGTCCAGGCAGGGAGCTAGGAGAGGGACACGAAGCCCCCGAAAACGCAATGCAACGACTCCACACAGCCACTGCGAGCGCCCGAAATCCCACAACGTACAGGCATTGTTTTATACGTGACAGTCTATCCAGTTTTTTTTTTTCACTTCGTGTATAAGTAGATACTTTAAATTTGTTGTGCAGTAAAGACAAGATATCGCGTGCAAGTACGCTGCGAAGGATGCAACGATCAGCCCAATCAGCCTCAGTTGTCAGCTGTTATTTTCCATCGATCATGGTTGCGCGCCTAATGTTGTCATAATATTCACCCGAGAAATGTTGCCCCGAAAAAATAGCAAATTTGCAGCAAGGATCACATGTTGGAATACCACACCTGGCCCTAATGCTTCTTATGATGCCTAACCCAGAAGACGCCACGTGAGGGCAACACTTTAAACAAGATGCAGACTCGACGAGGCTCGTTCAAAAAGCTTCAAAAGATTTGGCGCATGACCACATGTTGGTGATGAACACAAGCTCCACGTTTAATTGTTATTAGCTTTAATTATGGGGACGTTATCGCAAGAATAGCGTCATCGTCATCATCTTTGAGGGAAGCATAGGGAACTTCTAGATGGAGCGAAAAAGGACATCAGCATTGTACGTTAACATGACATGCTTAAACATTCAATAGCCACACTCTTCTATACAGACAGGACATACCATGATGAAGCGATTCCCGTGAGGCACGTGACGCATTTACAGTAGCCGTTGATGATGGTATACTGAAGTGCTGCGCAACATACGGCCTGCAACCGGCGGGCACATTTCTCGTGACCCACGACCGAGTTGACAATTCTGTGGTTTTCTGGAGCTTCAATCAGAGAATAGTCATGGGATATGAACGGTAATGTCGTCAAACGGAATGCACGACATAGGCCATTCATGATCTTAGGCACATTAAAGGATAAGGGTTGTGAAAGCGTATATAGCATCTCCTATTGGTAACAGATAAGAAAAGCCTCTGCCCATCTGCCAACCGGAACTACCTCTGGTTAACCTCCCTGCCTTTCTCTGCATTGTCTTATCTCTCTCTCTGCCCATAGACCATATTTCCCAGCTATACCAATGCCGAAGCTGTATTTTTGGCACATTGGCCTTAATTGAATAGGACAAGCGTTTCCCAGCAGATTTTTATTGATTGATTGCGGGCGGTAGCGCCGGCGAACAAATACTTTTTACTACCGTGTTAGCCTTACTTTTCGATCTTGTCAAATATTGTGGCGCATCTTGAGTAAGTGTCATTCAAGGGCATTGCATTTAGTAAGATTGGCAGCAACCGCGGTGTTCTAGGCTCGCTACTATGCCTAGTTGCGCGAATATTTATTGATTGCCTATGACAGATAGCACAACGATGCCCCTTGATCTAAATTACTCGATAAAGCGGTCATGACTACTGCGAGAAATCAAAATGTACAATTGAATAATTAACGTATCTACGCTAATTATTTGTTCTATTAGTTACTTTTCTCCACATATTTAAATGTACAAATTATAGCCACTGCGTTCACACGGCATATCCACTTGTAACGAATTCTCTGGACAGCACCAGTTCTGAGAATAATTATCGAAGTGTCTATCAAAATCCATTGGTATTTCAGTTACTCTTGTGCTTCAGTGCATAAAACAGTGGTTTCTTAGGAATGTGACGGACCTCATTCAGTCCATTATATATATTCTTGGATTCGCTTGCATTCACCGAGGTACTGTATAATCTCATTACTTAACAAGAATAATTCCTCAACATTGATTCCCTTTAGACTAATAAATAGCTTCTCATAAGCATCAATAAAGAGGCCCTTGTCACACTTTCACTTTCTTCTCAGACGTATTTTGTTCCTTTCTCCGAAAAATAAAATCACATGATATATCTCTTTTCCACCTGTGCCGCTTCGCATAAGTGTTTCCCATAATTATCTGGCTGTGCGGCAACCTTTAATTTATACTTTCGCACGTGTAGGTAGAAAACAACACAACGCATTCCATTTCCCCTCGGTGAGCCAAATTGGTCCGAACTGGTCGATGCAATTTCTTCCGTTATTTCTTCGGGGAGTTCGCGACAACGTCCTTCGCTGGAGAAACCCCGGTGGCTGTGCGGCAATACACTACAGCAGCATCGGAGACAGTGACGTGCACCGAGCGCAATTTCGTTCGAGCAGCATTCGCTCGCAATCTCATTCTCAAGCTCTCGCTTCGAGTTTCGTGCCACGACCTACGTTAAGGCTGTGCACGGCCGTGGTATCCCAACTTGTATGGGACCCGATTTTCCATCCTTCGTCTTCTTCAGTCTTCGGGCAGTAGTGCACGTGCCGTGCCTAAGAAGGGCGAGAGGACTCAATGCTAGAAATATTTGCCGGTGGCCTGGTCGATAGGCACTTTGCATTGCAAAGCAGCGGCTCTCCTCGGGCTGCTGACATTCCACGATGCTGCAGCAGAGGGGTCCTATATCTAGAAGCGTCTGATTGTTTCCTGTATAATATTTTGGCTTGCGCGTTCTCCTATTCCTGCCGCCTGATTATGTTTTCGTAACTGGTTTTTGCCTGCCATCATAGTCGTCGGAACATTGCTGAAGAGGTCGTACAGGAGGTCCAGGAAGAGGTATTTACCAAAGCCAAATCCTTCATGTTTTTTTTTTTCATTGATAAAGCATATAGTTTCATACAAAGATTATCCGAGAAGAATCTGGCAATAAAATTGTTTTGGCACCGTGAGAAATCATGGCTAATGTATGGATTTCTTTTACCATGTGACAGGAATTTGTTGTGTGTTCTAGAATATCTAGAATCATCTGATGGCTTCTTATATTTCATTTTGTCTTGTACATTGCGCTATTCCTGCAACGTAATTCTTATTTCGTATCGTTTTTTTGCCTGCCTTTACAGGCGTCAGAGCATTAATCAAGAGATCGTGCACAAGGTCCAGAAAGAGGTATTTAATGAAGCCCAATTATTCATAATTCATACTAATAATTAACCATATAGTTTCAAAGAAAGATTACCCGAGGAGAATCTGGCACTAAAATGGTTTCGGCATAATGAGGAATTATGGGTAATGTCTGGATTTTTTTACGATGTGACATGAATTCGTTATATTAAAATTAATTAAATTATGAGGTTTTACGTGCCAAAACCTCGATCTGATTATGAGGCGGACAGGTCCGCAACGGGAAGACGTGGAACCTCCTCAAACACCTGCTCGACGACACCAACACCCGCACAAACCAGCGCCACTCGCTCACCAAAGTCCTTCACCAGGCCAAAGGCACCACTTCGCCGGATTACATCGTCAAGACGCTTGTGCATAAGTACCTGCCGATACCCAAAGGCCCGCCGACCCTATATCCCGATTACACCGGTACCGACAACAGTCTCCTAGACGCCGATTTTTCCGTCGAAGAGATACGCCGGGCTCTCCATGAACTAAATGGCCGTTCCGCCCCAGGCCCCGATGGCATAACCAACAAGCTCCTGCGGAACGTAGACGACCCCTCTGTCGTGTACCTCACGGACGCCATCAATGACGTGTGGGGGCGGGGCGAGTTACCTGATGCCTGGAAACTAGCCCAGACGATCCTCATTCCGAAACCGGGCAAGGCCCCTGGCGTCGATAACCTTCGCCCCATCTCGCTAACGTCGTGCGTGGGTAAGGTGGCCGAGCATGTCGTACTCAACAGAGTCGGCCGGTATCTCGAAGACCAGGACTGTTACACACACCACATGATCGGCTTCCGACCCGGGCTCTCGACTCAGGATACGATGCTTCTCCTGAAACACCAAATCATTGACGCCGGGGCTACTTGGGGCACCCGCGCCATACTTGGCCTTGACCTGGAGAAGGCTTTCGATAACATCCAGCACTCGGCAATACTAAAGGCGATCATGGCCTTAGGGCTCGGTCGCCGGTTCTACGAGTTCGTCCGCTCCTTCCTAACCCGTCGCAAGGCCGTGCTCCGTGCCGGAGACCTCACGTCGGAAGAAGTCGAGCTCGGACAGCGTGGCACCCCCCAGGGCTCCGTCCTCTCGCCGACGCTGTTCAACCTGGTGATGATTGGGCTCTCCGAACGCCTGTCGAAGATACAAGGCCTCAACCATACGGTATACGCGGACGACATCACCATTTGGTGCTCCGCGGGGTCGGATGGCTTTATCGAATCCGCTCTGCAGGAGGCAGTCGAAACTGCCGAATCCTACCTCGACCACACGGGCCTCAAGTGGTCCTCCGCCAAATCGGAGTTGTTGTCGTACAGCCCAAAACGACGAGGCAAAAGGCCTAACGGATGGAAACCACCGACCGAGCGCAACATCACTGTACGCACCAGAGACGGTCGCCCAATCCCCAGGGTTGACTCCATCCGAGTACTGGGGTGCTATGCAGGATGCGCCGAGTTTCTCGTTCACCCGAGTTTTGCCCGAGTTTGCTCGACGGCAGTCAGTGAACGGAGATAGCGCGGAACGGGCCGAAGGTGCAGGCAAAAAAATATGTAGACAAAAAGTCGCGTGTGACAACATGAGCGCACCCTGCGCGGTACGCTGCTTCCACGTTTCAAGCGCAGAAGGCTGCACAACGAAACGCGCCAGCGCCGCGTATTGTTATCAACGGATTATCGCAACTTCGCGATACCGTGACTGCCCCGCTGTCCGTCAGCACACTTGCCGTGAGCCGCTTGCCACGCCTTTCCCGGGCGCGTCAAGGGCGTGCCTCATCTTTCGGGCGCTATCTATCTATCCTCCATCGAATGCGAACGGGGTACATGCGGCGCATTCTTGCACCTACACTTTCACTCAAACGAATACGTTAAAATACGACAAATAAAATAACGCACATTTTTATTTCTTCTGTATCTGTTTTTCGTTTTCAATGCTAGAAATTTGTGATGACAAACGGAGATCGAGCAAATTATTAAATTTTGCACTTCTTGCCGTGAGTGGCGACAGGGAGGCGAAAGCTTAGAAGCGGTACATTGAAGCCGGTCGCACGCACGAGGGCGTTCATACGGTGATAAGTCGCCTAGGGGCGCTGCAGTGCTATCCTCAATAAAGTCGGTCATGATCCATGGAGGGTCATGGCCACTCTTTCTCTATTAGGGGAATAGAAACGCAGCGCCGCGGTACGGCTGTTCATCGCAGGCGCTTCAATAGGCTGTTAAGGCCCCCGCTTTACCAACTAAAAACGACACAACAGCTGTCGCTGCAAAATGGCGGTATGTTATTTTTAGAGTGCGTAGTGACGCAGTTCGGTGAAAATGTACCAGTTTATCTTTGTGCGCGAAGCCTCTGCGATACATTGCGAAACGTGCGTGCTTCCCCATCGACAGAATTCATCGCTTGTCATCGCTTGCCCAGTGAAGGCGCCTCTGAGCGCATGTACGCAGTATATGAGTGTGTTGTGCAGTCGAAGGTGCTTGCGGATTACCTCTGCTGGAGCCAGCAGCGATCGCAGATGGATATCGTAACGACACCGCAGCACTCGCATTTTGGCAGGTGAGGGCTCTTGTGTGCAGTTATGAAATAAGATTTCGAACGGAGAGAGGTGTTTGAACTGTTGAGTGCGCAGTGCTTGTGATGAAGAAATGCCATTGCACTGGGCCTAGAAGAGCGAGCGATTCTCGGACGCTGATCGTGTTTACGACGTTGTGGCTCCGTTTCATCACCGATGACAGAGCAGCCATCTGAAACGACTCCTCAGCATCGTCGTCCCCCTCGACGCCTTGCAAGCACCTACAGTGACGTGCCGATAATTATTTACTGTGCGCTACGCGCCACAATGCAGACAATGAAACCGTGTTGTGCGGCCATCTCAGCCCGAGAAGATGTATGCCAGCGACAGTCAACGCTTTGTTTTTGATAGTAGCGCTCAGTACATCACCGATGACAGTGCGTTGTGCGTGTTTTATGTCGGCGGTCAAGATTGTTGATGCCTCTCAGCTCGACACCGCGTCGCTGTTGCCGGAAGATAAGTTGGGCGTGGCCCAACTGTAGTGGGTGCGCGCGCAATAGTTACATGCCTCGCGCGGGGCGTGACCTCTGGTTTTGATTGACAGGCGAACTCGTGCTAAACTCGTACATCGCGAAACCCCCTCCGAGTTCAACTCGGGAACATGGCGGCGGCAGCAGCAGCCTGTTTCATTGCATCCAGCGGCAGCAAGCGGCAGTATGACCGTACGGACCCGTTCACCTGCATGACCGACGGGGAGTTTCAGCGTCATTTTCGCCTGTCGAAGACATCAGTGTGCTGGCTGTGTGACGAGCTAGGCGAAGACTCTCGTCTGCGGAGACAGCGTGGCGGGCTTCATTCGCTCACCGTCGTAGAGCAAGTCATCTGTGCCCTCCGTTTCTACGGGACTGGGAGTTTTCAGGGAAGCGTCGGCGCCGAGCGTTACATTGGACGCCATCAAACTACTGTTAGCAACTGTGTCAGAGATGTGTCTGACGCGCTTATCGATGCGGCACTGCGTAAGCGGTGGCTAGCCTTACAGAATACTGTGGCGGAGCGGGCATATATAAAAGAATGCTTCCCACTTCGTGGGAACATTACGAACGTAGTCGGGTGTGTCGACGGAACGTACGTAGGAATTAAGGCGCCTTCAATGTCAGCGTTACTGTGATTAACAGACTTTTTCGCTGGTTGATCACTTTTTGTCGATTGTTCTACTTATCTGTCAGGGTGCCTTCCAAATGGCTCACTTTCTTGGGAAAGGGGTTAAGTATAAATAGATAAATGGATATCACTAATTGTGTGAAGTAACCTATGAATCCTAATCTCATAAAGAACTTGGGGTTCTTCATTGGTGAAGTTACTAAGTATGCACAATGCTGAATTTTGGTCATGCGTAATCTATCGGCCGCACTATGAAACAGCGAGGCATTGCACAATTTGTTGCAGCGCGAGATGTGGATGTTGCGCAAAGCCGGTTGTGCCTATGCATTTGTGGCGAAATGAAAATGCATTGAGAATCTTAGTGTGTTGGCTTGCATGAAGAAAATACTTCAGATTGTTTGCTCTGTTCACTGTCGATGCATGTGCCAGAGGTTCAGTGTATCTTCTTTTTTTTTTTTGGGGGGGGGGGCGGCGTTATTCTGGATGGATAAATTGTATATTTTCGTCTCATAATGGGGCTCTAATTCTTAAGCATTAGAACAATGCACATCCGATACTCTGCAGAACTCTCTGTACGTCAAGATGTCATGAACCACCAAGGCATTATTACATATCGGGAGAAATGTGGTGCAGATGCCAATGAAAAGTGGGTCTTTAACCTACCATTATAAAAACAAAACTTGCAGAGCAAATAGACCATTTGTACAGCTTTAGAGCAATGATTACACAAAACGTGATATGCCCAAACGAGTAAACACTTGCTGCATTGCCAAAGTAGGCTGAGCGACATGCAGCATATATTGGCATTGAACATGTCTCGTAACTCTTATTTTTATTGTAAGCCCTCGCTGTCACACCTTTCCCTCCAGCACTCCCTTTACTGAAACGTGGCACTGTCTTTCCATTGGTGTCATGATGATAATGGTAACGGCAGCAGCAAGGCTGGTTAATGCTTGCCTCTTTGATTCCTGTGAGTTTAGTGGTAAAGAATATGGCACGTTCATACATACAGCTGTGCTGCAAAATTTAACATTTGTGATTTTTCGGAGAGCTAATTTGTGTTGGGAAATTTCAAAGATGTGCAACATTTTGGCCTAATAACTAGAGCATTGGTGAGGTTGAAGAAGGTGTATTGGTATAGAAGCTTGAAGTTTAATTGCACAACAATTCGACGGGACACAAAGAGAAATACACACAGCAGAATGCTTTGCTGTGTGTGTTACACTTCTTTGTGTGCCGTTGAATTGTTGTGCGATCCAACTTAAAATAGAGCATTGGGCTTCTTTGGTGCAGGACCGAGGAAGTGTGAGCTATTCGACAACATGCCAGTGCCTTGCCACACACTTATGGAAGTCGGAATGTTTGCAAACAAAGCTTTGCTTTCAAATCCACCTGCTCATGTAATACAAGCGCTGATTGAAAGAACCATCACACAAAAATAATGGTGAAATCAATGGCCTGTGAAAAGTGTAATTTGTATATAGACACTGTTGACATAATAGGTGCCATAATAGGTGCCATACCGGCCTCAAAATTGTACTGGACAGAGCAGCTTGTTTCCTATGTGAAGCTCAACCTCCCATTACATGCTGTGCAAATAACCAAGCTCAGTTTGTTTTGACGTGCTACACAACATTCAGTGTAATCTGTTTTTGATTCTAAAGAAGTGCCAAACACCACCTCTTTTTCAAGGACGTCATGGGAATATTTGGCGAGACCTTTTTCAGCCCCTCATAATGGAAGTGTGGCCAGCCAGCTTTGCTTGGATGCCTTTATAGATTTCTGCTCCTGATCATTGTGTGCTATCAAATTGCAGAAGTCTATGCAACTGGTGCAAGGCATTACGTGTTTCTATAGTCGGATACAACTTTAGGAGGCTGCGGAATCTGCACTTTAAGGCAGGTGAACACAAGCCTGCACCAATGGGCACGCACTCGAGACTGATATCGTGCGGCCGGACAGACTAATATTGCTCGTTGGAGAGGGACTATTTCTTTAGACGTGTAGGCAATCGGCTGCTGCGCTTTGGTCATCTGGGTGGGGCCTCTCCTGTCTTCTGAAGTGTTATCCGACTGTAAAGGATGCTGCTTTTCATACAACACAAAGGGACAAAGTGTACAATTATTCAGCCTATGAAATGGATACATCAGAAGTGTGCTATGCAAGGACTTAAGATGTGTGAAATATGGTACATGCAATTATAAGACAATGTTAAAGAATATGTGGTATCGAACATGCATGTAATGGCACATTTGAATCGGGGAGTGTTGCAGTCATATGCACAGTCTATAGGTGATAGCATTATTAAGCTCCTGCTGTTTCCTTTCTTCATTGTGAATTACACACACCGTTCATCTTGTGGCTAATCAACACGCACTGTATTCTTGCACATAGAAAGAACAAACAGCATGATGATGTGTATGCTGCATTAGTGTATTTTTTATTTACATGGTCCAAGAGTGGCACAGGTTGTCTTAAGTTTTTGCCTATTTTGAAGGGACACCAAGTGCATGTTACAAGTCTCCTAATATGCACAGCACAATGTTTACTGCAATAATTTTATTCATGTTCTTGAATAATGAACAAAATATTAAACTGAAAGCTCCTTTATAAGGTGCCTTCTGTGGGCTCGACAGGAGAGCAGTGAGGGCACCTATACTACTGTTGCGGAGCAGCCCTCTGGACCTTTGCCACACTCTCAAGAGCACGTGCCTGGCGCTCGCCTACTGCCACCAGGTGGTTGAGTGGCTCCAGCAGCAGAATGTTTTGCTGCAAAAAAGTGTATTGGAATGAATCAGCCACGTACAAACCATTATTTACAAAGAAAAATGCTCGTTGCACTATTAGTACTAAGTGCCCTTAACTGTGGAAGCCTCTAGTGTAGTATGCATAGTAAAACAATGCGTTCGGACAACGTTGCTTTATTTTTCAAAACTGGGGTTTTCTTTTTCAGAGCCAATTGTCATGTTGATTAGTGTGCCAGCAGCTGAGGTGGCCCCGCACCTTCACGAGTCTCTACAGTCAGCACCACAAACCTATTTTTGTTCGCTGCAAAACAAATGTCTCACCCTACAATCCCGTCTTATACGAGTTGATTGCATCCTATGCCTACAAACATCATATTCTTGTCCCATTACGCAATTTTCTACCATCCTCGGCTGTAGTTCTCTCTCCTTGACATCCATTCTGTAATGCTTATGTAATCACCTGATATGAATTGGCAGCAAGTGATCGAATATGTGCATGGCCTGCCTGCTGATTCCTTTCTTTTTTAATCTCAACTAGCATATCAGTTGCCACGGTTTACTACGCCACTGTCTTCCTGCCTTAATGCTATCTGCAACAATTTTTGTTACTTCGCTTTCTACACAGTCCTTGACATCTCAAGTTTCTTTGTTAACTCCCAGGTTTATGTCCCATATTGCATAACCGGTGCAATGCAATGATTCTAGACTTTTTTCAAGGATATCGGTAACGTGGCGATCACGATTCGGTAATGCCTTCCATGTGCTGTTCAACCCATGAAATTTTTGTATAAGTTTCCTGCTTTATATCAGTACTTGCTATTGATATTTCACTTGGATAAAGATACTCTTCCATAAATTTTGCTAGCTTAATGTCACTCATGAATTTCTGTTACCTCACCAAGTTAGTGAAGGTTACCTTCATCTATTCCATATTTTAGCGAGCCCACTTGCACGTAAAAGCACGAACACTCACTGGTTCTCGCTGCCTTCTTTAAACTGCTGGACATTCAGTTCGTTACTACGACAGTGACTTAATCCGTGCACTCTTATTATGCTAAATATGAAACAGTAGAAATATACTTATCTGTAGTTTGTCGATGTCTCCTTCACTGCGTTGGTAGCGAGATCCATCGTCGGTACCACCTCCTTGTCGCATGGTAGCTATATAAGATGTCTGCCTTTTGCCCACACTATGTAATGTTCGTGACGCTCGCAGTCACGCAGAGTGGAGGAACTCAGCGCACTCGCAGAAGCAGCACCGGACAAGTTGTTTCTTCAGCACTTCGCCGTGAACAGTAGGTGCGCGTTGCGATCTGTAAAATCGCCGAAGCTATTGGCAGTCTTACCGGATGCACGGGAAGATTGCCCACGGAGGAACAGAACTATCCAAGAAATAGTGGCCTTCGTCGAGCCTGATCACTGCGTCGCGCACTGCAAGCTCGTTGTACGGGTTTGTTTACACTGGGCCTCTCTGATGCTTAGCCGCCATGCTTGCCCGGTGAATGGATGTGATGACGCCACTACAGCGCTCCCTCGTGGTATAATGCGAAGCGTACTAAATTACAAATTAGTCTAAGACGCATTCAGTGCACATCTCGTAAGCTTCAAAATGCTTCTAAACCACGTTAAAGTAACTTATAATATTGTACTAAATGCATTTGTTTTACGACTTGCTTCTGCATGTAATGCACTCGGTGGAACGACAAACAAGTGAAAGAAGGCACGACCATGCAGCGATGGTATGATCACGTGAGCCCCAGTTTGTCGACCGCCCATAAGGCAACGCCCAAGGAATGATAGCCAGCCAGAGTGAATCTAGATAAACCAATGAAACTGGAGGCTTGTCGAAAGATAAACTGTGTCGGTACCATTCGTGCTTTCATCTTGGGGTGTCGCCAGAGCTCGTGAAGATCCCGAGTTTCGCCAAACTCGGCGCATCCTGCATAGCACCCCTGGGAATGATTATCGAGGCAGGCGGATCCAACATCCAAACGGTCCACAAGCTGACGACAAAGACGGAGAACGCATTACGACTTGTACGCAGGGTGGCCAACCGTCACCACGGCCTCAAAGAAGACAATCTGCTGCGTCTCGTACACGCGTTCGTCCTATGTCACTTCACCTACGTCGCAGCAATGCATAAGTGGAAACAATCGGAGCGTGACAAGCTCAATACACTAATCCGAAAGGTAGTGAAGCGGGCCCTTGGGCTCCCGATCATGACGCCGACGTATCGACTCCTCGAGCTCGGGGTGCACAATACCCTCGAAGAGATCGCTGAGGCTCAGGAGAGAGCGCAGATGATACGACTGACGATGACGAAGACCGGCCGTCACATCTTGCGCGAGCTCGGGTACTTCCCAATGAACACCCAGGATCCACCGGAGTTTACGCCGGTTCCCCGCGAGCTCCGCGACCTGATCACGATCGCACCCATTCCGCGAAACGTCCACCCGGAACACAATCGAGGCAGGCGCCAAGCCCGGGCCACCGCGTTCCTCAAACGAGTAAACAAGAAAGCGGACGACGTCGCTTTCGTGGACGCCGCCGCCTACCGATGCAACCGAGCCTTCGCCGCGGTAGTGGTCTCGTCCTCGCAACAAACTTTAAACGCCGCCACGGTACGCACACGTGATCCCGAGGTGGCGGAGCAAGTGGCCATAGCCCTGGCAATGCTCGACGATAAACGAACTACAATATTCAGCGACTCGAGACCAGCCATCAAAGCGTTCGAGAGAGGAGTCGTCTTCGTCAAGGCGTTACGCATCCTCCGCGGCGCTGATCCAAGCACCCTCAAACACCACACCGTCATCTGGTTTCCCGCCCACCTGGGTCGGATTCCGGGCGCCCCGCCCAACCTCAACGAGACAGCCCACGACGCTGCGCGCGCGCTTACCGACCGCGCCGTCACCCCCGGGCAACTACGTCTCGATGAGTTGGAGGCGAACAGGGATGCCCCAATAACCTACAATGAAATAACCAAACACTTTTACTTGGGACGACGTCTCTTTCCGCCCCCGCACCCCAAACTAAACAGGCCGCAGGCGCTAACGCTACGCTTATTACAGACGGATACCTATCCAAACCCGGCCACCTTACACATAATCTACCCGGACGTCTACCCAGACGATGCGTGCCCCTCGTGCGGGGTCACGGCGACACTCGCACACGTGCTCTGGGAGTGCAGAAACGCTCCGCCCGACTCTACCTCCGACAGGTGGGAGAAGACCCTAAGAAGCCCGCTCCTGCAAGACCAGCAATGGGCCGTCCAGCAGGCTCGCGCAGCGGCCGCCAGGTATTCCCTGTCAGTCCCTGCGTGGGAGACGCCCACTGCGCGCTGACGTTCGTCCTGCAGGACTTTTATTAAAGTTTTTCCAATCCAATACAATTATGAGGCGCACCGTAGTAGGGGACTCCGGAAATTTGGACCACCTGGAGATCTTTAACATGCGCCTAAATCTAAGTACACGGGTGTTTTCGCATTCGCCCCCATCGAATTGCTGCCGCCTTGGCTAGGATTCGATCCAGCGACCTCGTGCTTGGCAGACCAACACCGTAGCCGCTAAGAAACCATGGCGGGTCATGGATTCGTTGCGTGATCTAGAATATCTAGAGTCATCTGATTGTGTCCTACATTTTATTTTGGCTTGCACGTTGTCCTATTCCTGCGCCCTAATTATGTTTCCGCAGATGGTTTTTGCCTGCCTTCATTCTCATCAGGACATTACTGAAGAGATCGCACACGAACTCCAGGAACAAGTATTTAATAAAGCCAAATCCTTCATGACTTTTTTATTATAAAGCATATAGTTTTATACAAAGATTACCCGAGGGAAATCTGGAATTGCAATTGTTTTGGCACCATGAGGAATAATGGGGGATGTCTGGATGTTTTTTTACGATTTGACATGAATTCTTTGTGGGTCCTAGAATATCTAGAATCATCTGATTGCTTCTTATGTTTTATTTTGGCTTGCGTGTTATCATATTCCAACCGCCAAATTCTCTTTTCGTGGTTGGTTTTTGCTTCCTTCATGGGCGTCAGACCATTACTGAAGAGATCGTACAAGAGGTCCAGGAAGAGGTCTTAAACAAAGCCAGATACAACACGCTTTTGTTCTCTACTATAAAGCATAGAGTTTCATACAAAAATTACGCGAGGAAAATCTGGCATTGCAATTGTTCAGGTACTATGAGGAATCATGGGCAATGTCTCAGTATTTTTACGATTTGACGGGAATTCGCTGACAAAGCACACCAGAGCTTTTCTTATTTCTTTTTGGTGTTCAATAGCAATGTCTTCTGGCAACTAAAATTTCGATTCGACATTATAAGAGCCCTACACTCTTAATCTCAATCATTATCTCATTAAAGTTCCTCTTTCTCTCACGCTCTATGTCTTACGTTCGCAATGAATGACATATTTTAGGTCGCATGCCACTTAACTTACGTGATGTTTTAGTAATTAACACTTGCCGTAAACGCCTGACTATTCTTGATATAGTAAGCAATTATTCTTTGTGAAGTTGCACGAGCCATCGAATCCGAGAAAATATAGGACGGACACTCTCAATTCTCGGAGTGAAATGAATTTTCAGTGATAAGTGAACTTAAGGAATAGTATAAAATTCACAAGGTCACATCTTAGCCAGATGGATAAAGCTTAGGCACATACTTAGAATCCAATATTTTACTGATGAAATAAGTGCGCGCACACATATGTATATAGTATATATACTCGGACATGAGCTATTCAGTTCCCGTAGTATATTTAGTGACTTATTTTCAGAAATAAGTCACAATACCTTTTAACTTTATACTATATGCTTCAAGCTGTCTTTCTCACTTTATCGGCCACTGTTTCACGAGAGTAATTTGAAGCAGCTATAATTGGTGACACGTAAATAATGAAGGCAAGCTTTCTGCCACAAACCTACACTCCGTGTCAACCCATCCCGCCATGCTGATCGAAAAAAATTATTCCGTTACGAATGGAATGGCACGAAGATGTGTTCTTATGGTTTAATAACAAGGAAGTAGCCATGGTAACACCCAACATGCAGGAGCAGCACAGGTGGCAGGTATATTGACGAAAAAGACAGCTCAAGTGCTCGTATGATAAATTTTGAACTGCATCTTTTTTATTTTTTTATTTCATTTCTTCGTTTTAGAAACGCTCTCGTGAACCTTTGTCTCGTGCACCTCTCGTGAACCTCGTGAACCTGAGTCCGCAAGAAGATGCGCACGGCAAGTGTGATGCACTATCGTGAGCAATATGAGTGGGAACACAGGAGCGCCTCTCCGACAGCCTCGAACCCTGCTATGGGCAATACGTGGCGGCCGCCGTCGGAAACAAAGTGGAAAGGAGGAGGCTGTTCTCATAACTGTTGGCA
The DNA here is from genome assembly GCF_038994185.2 of Dermacentor albipictus. Classification (NCBI taxonomy): domain Eukaryota; kingdom Metazoa; phylum Arthropoda; class Arachnida; order Ixodida; family Ixodidae; genus Dermacentor; species Dermacentor albipictus. The sequence continues at coordinate 358,090,068 of NC_091821.1, forward strand.
CTCCCACCTAGCGTCTCTTTATACAAAGCGCGGAACTTCGCATCGCCAGCACTAATCTCGCGCACTCTGCCTTCTGCTAAAGTCCACTGAAGAAATAAACTTGTGTTACTGCTCGTATATATAACACTGGATTCCAACCTCAATGAGCGAAAAAAAGAAATCATTTTTTTCTAACGAATACATATGGTGGTGTGCGTCCCTACTGTAATTCCGCATGTTATTCATGTTTAAGCGAATCAATCGCTCTCTTGCAAGCTTCGCTAAAATTAGCAATAAATATGTTAAGATATATCGGGGGAAAATGCGAATATGCTCGGTATTAGATGCTGACATGCATTTAAGGGAATCCGAGGAGGTCTAACCTAATCCAAACTTCCCATGTGGCATCCGGCATAGGCCACAGTACAGCTTTTTGCAGCTGAAATACGAGTTACCCCTATTGCCCCCCACCTCTCACACACGCCAAGTCCTTAAATCAACATAATTCGCAGTTAATGTCACACATGCCTGCCAATATTTCGAAGAGGAATCAGTTTAAAGATACCGTTCTGCCTTGCTGTTTTCGACATCTTCCCCCGATGGTTAAAACTAGGATGCATCTGTACATAGCGCCTGATTTTTAAAGAAAGTTTCGTTTTTTTTCATGGCCCATTTTGATCTTCTATTACATGTCTTAAAGCAAACAATACTGAATGAGAATCAAAAATCCGAAATATTTCTCGTGGCACTCGCAAAAAGGACTAGCATCATTCACAAGCGGTAAGCAAACTAAACAAAGAGCAGCTGACTTAAGCATTTCTGAGAAGGGATAACCATTGAGGGGATTGTTGACCGGTGCAGTTTGAATTGAGTAAAAAATAATAATTAATTAGGTTCTGGAGTTTACGTGCCAAAACCATGATCTTAGTATGATGAACGCCCTAGCGGGGCACTCCGGATTAATTTCGACCTCCTGAGGTTCTTTAACCTGCACCGAATGCAGGGGTGCTTTTGCATTTCGCCTCAATTGAAATGCGGCCGCTGGGGCCAGAATTTGATCCCGCGACCTCATGCTGAACAGCGTAATGCCAATGCCACTAAGTAACAACGATGGGTGAGTAAAAAAAAGAAGACAACTTCACTTAGAAGGTCAGCCTAGTAGCCTTTTCCCCTTGTACGTGCACGTAACAGCACCATAAAAGCATTACGTCAAGATGAAGCAAACAGCAATAAAATACACCGAGGACAGTCCATCTAAACTGTAAACCATTTTCGGTTCTCCCGTATGAACTTGAACCGCAAGACTATGAGTTAAAGTAAAATAATAAAAAAATGTTCGCAAATACTCATCTCCCACGATTCTACGTTCTTTCGTATAAGAACAAATTATGTTCTGTCCACCTACACGCTACAGCGTACGCGTTCGCGCGACAGCAGCATACATAGGATGGACCGACGTAAGAGGTCGCAAGGAGGAAATACTCGAAGTGCAAAGCCTGAGAGATAACGGCTTTCTAGAGTAAACTTTTATTATTTCTATTTTATTTCCTGTACTTGCGTACATTCTAGCACGAGTAAATCAATTATCGAGGCGCACGGTTGTCGTACTCGTCGTTGCACGGGCTGAAAATATCCCGGACAGTTCCCGTACAGACGCCATCAAGCGCTGGAACCGCGACGTAAATTGTGTTCTACGCCAGAGAAGGTGAAACGTTCCTCTTTTTTCTTTGTATTTCCTCTCCAAGCCCCGAGTGGCCGCTTCGAAAAAGAATCTTTCAAAGTGCTGAGCGCAGGGATGTCATTCGACGGGCTCGTCCTTTTGCATCGAAAGAGCCGGCACCCGAAGTACGTGAACGTCCTCTTATTTTACAATTCGCATTTACCGTTCGCGTGTCGTTTCCTTCGCTTTATTCCTCTCATTTCACATACCGAGCTGTATATTCAGTCTGCGAAGACGCTGAAAAAAAGCAAGAGTGAAAATATTGGTTGCCGCAAAGGTTACACTCCGTACTTATCATGACATAGAATTTGCGCTATGTAAGAGCCTGTCGTCGGCTATTTCTTGTGCCAATAAATTCTGTTTCTTTGGAATCCTTCGCCAAAGTCAAGTTTGAAAACAATGTCAACGATAACGTGATTGCTCTGGAAGCGTTTGTGTGGCAATACATGTCAAGAAAGATAGTATTGTCATGTATTAATGACTGTGGTGAACACGCAGCAAACTGTAAATCAAGCAACTAACTTTTACAGCGAAGCTGTCTATGGCTGCCCTCCGGTAAAATCGTGGTGGCAAACAGAAAACGCATTGTGGCAAAGCTAACTGCCTCCCAGTGCTCCTAAGCTCTCTATCTAATGTAGGTATCTTGAAAAAAGTTGTACTGAAATAGGCGCTAGGACGGCTGTATCATTACGCTAAGTTTCGGTTACTTGTCGTAATTGGGTAGTCCACATTGAAGTGGTAAGCGTTACAGAATTCGCGTCTCCTGTCAATACATGGACGTATACGGAGGGAGTATGATAAGAGAAAACGGCTATAGCTCTTGTTTTATCAAAAGTATCCCAAAATAAATTATATGAAAATTTGCCGCTTAGACTACCCTAACATTACGCCGATTTTCATTTAATTTTCCTGTTACGTAGTTCCCAGTGAAATTTTAAATATTGAGGAATTCCCACCAGCTGCCAATACATGTGCTTCTGCGAGAGGGAAACGGCGAGCCTCATGTTTGCCCACTAGAATAAAACTCCACTCTTTCCAAGTTTCACTCAGCTTTTTAAATAGGAAGCATGCTGAATCGCAAATTACAAACACACGCGCGTTGTTTCATGTGCACCTCTGAACTGCACCCCGGTCAACGCATATCGTCGCTCCCGTCGAGGCTCAGTTTAACAGCCACCTGCGTTTAAACGGCGATCCGTCGCAGCTGCGTCGACAGGATCCGCGTCTTTAGAGTGGCGACGTAAAAGCCCTCCGGTGGTAGCTCCGTGCATGTGTGACGTAGTGCGTGACGTAGTGTTCGCCAGATATTTCTTTGTATTTCGGATAAATGACATACACATAACTGTATGTATAGTTACATACCCACAAAACGATGTACCAACGTATTTATACCACCATAGCACCTTCGCTAGTCAATCACCTTCAGAGGGTAGAATGGCTCCTCAATTTTTTTTTATTCGTCAAACCTGTGCCGACAAGAGCAAGTGACACTCAAAGTGCAATGATAGCGGCGAGCACAGTCGGCGATTGTAGAAATATGACCAGCTGGTGAAGCGCGTCGGATTTTATATAGGACTCGTTACATGACCCGTTGAAGATTCCAGCGTAGTCGCTGGCGCCCGCGTGCCTTCCAGAAAGAACTACACAATTCGTGTCACGCATACAATCAGCTTACACAAGGTTCTGTGACAACAGACAACGGATAGAACCATGGATAACATTCGAGAAACTTCCGATACATGCAGGCGCGTCCCTCGCCAAGCGATAAGGTTTAACATTTGTCAACCGGCGAAAGGTGGTCACCGCATAAAGATAAGCAAGTACACTTGTCAGTATAGCCCATAGATACTGTGCTTCTGACACGTGCGCCATCGAATCAACCTACAGCAATGCTACTGCAAAAGCTTATTTTTCATTTCGTCACTGGCTGTCTTAAAACATAGCATAAGAAATAAAATAAAACAATAAAGGATATAACCCCGCCTTCTGCAGAAAGTCCGGAAAGGCTCTGCAATTACTATAGTCTTGAATCCGCATGAAATCAGCATGCCGCTTACTGTGGAGGCCAGACAATCCCGGCAACGGCTCGCGGATATGTCGTGTGCCTGGGCAAGTCCTGAACAGGGTTACACATCGGTGTCTTCTGCCAGGGTCGTTCAGTCAGGGCAGGTGGCGTCCTCCTTGACGAAACCCTTCCCCTTGAAGGTGACAAAAGGACTGAGGGCTGCCCCAGCCCATATACCCTCCTCACAGAAACTTCATCCAGCTTTATGCTTTTAGAAGCGGCACCAGGCGGCTGCGTTTCCATTCCTGTGGGACGACACCATCTTGCCATGAACTATTAAAAATGAGGAGGAGTTCTCTTCGTGCTTCTCTGCCTAGGTGGCGCAAAGCAGTATATGTTATGCCATCGGGCCCTGGTGAAGACGAACACTTACAGAGCGCCATAGCAGCTTCTAGCTCTTCCATAGAGAATGGAGCGTCCATGCTTGCATCTCGTGGGCTGGGGATGTTGCCTAGAGCCATGTCAGGGACTGAAACTGTGCCGCCGGCAACGTTCGTACAAAATTCCTCTGCGACGTCTATCTCACAGCGGTTTTGATAGAGAGCAAGGGCGTTGAATGGGTGTCGTTGCTGGGGACTTGAGCAAAGACCCCGTAGGGTACGCCATACACAGGACAATGGCTTGCGGGGGTCTAGGGAGTCGCAAAAACACTTCCATCTTTGATGAGGAAAGTCACCGCTCGAACTGGCATCCTATCGGCCTATAGCTCTTGCCAGCTGCGTCGGGAAGCTCATGGAACGTATGATCCTCATGCGTCTCGAATGGTACCTTGAACACCACAAGATTTACCCTGACTCTATGGTGGGATTTCGACGGGGTCGTTCATCGATTGACAATGTCATCGATCTAGTAACATCTGTGGAACAACAAAAATATCGGAAGCGATTATCAGTAGCACTCTTTCTTGACGTGAAAGGCGCTTACGACAACGTTTTCCATCAAACCATTCTAGACGCACTTTTGACAATTGAACTAGGAGGACGAGTATATCGTTGGGTCAGTAACTACTTGACACAAAGGTCCTTGTTCGTACGAACGGAAGATGGTCCGACTACCGACCACTACACATGCCGAGGCGTTCCCCAAGGTGGTGTTCTAAGCCTTATTCTTTTCAACCTCGCGCTTCTTGGGCTGGCCGAATCCCTACCAGAAACAGTGAGTGTTTCAATCTACGCCGACGACATCTGCATCTGGACATCAGCGGTCACTCGCCTGCAGGTTCGCGCTCGGCTACAGAAAGCAGCAACGCAGGCATCTCACTACCTTCACGCACAAGGCCTTACCATCTCAACAGAAAAATGTGCGATAGTCGCTTTTACGCGAAAAGCGATGACTCCTTATCCGGTATGCATCAATGGTCAGCCTATCTCCTACAAGAGAAATCACCGGTTTTTGGGCGTCATTGTAGACCGAGACTTCACTTGGAGCCCTCATGTTGCCCACTTAAAGAAGAAGCTCACATCTATTGTTCACGTCTTCAAGTTCATCGCCGGCAAAACATGGGGGTCGTCAGTGGGCTCCATGCTACAGTTATATCGAGCACTGTTCATCGGATTCCTACGCTACAGTTCTCCCGTGCTTGCTAAAACATGCAAGTCAAATCTTCGAGAACTTCAGAGCGTGCAGGCGCAGGCACTACGTGTTTGCCTAGGCCTTCCGCGCAGCGCCTCAACAGCTGGAACCATTGTAATGGCTCAAGACCATCCGATCACGACCTATATTAGTACCGAAACGCTTAGAGCCCATGTTCGTCATGTTTCACGGATGCAGTCAAGCTCTCTTGCGTGCCTGCCGGAACGACGACCACAGGCGTCCTTCTCCAACAAGGTCAACATCCATCGTGCCTCCTTACCATCGGGTTTCACACCCTCTGCACGTTCAACCTCAGCTTTGTGGTGTTTAAAACAACCTCAAGTGCGTCTTACGGTTCCAGGAATAAGAAAGAAGACCGACCGGCCTACCTTGGCTTTGAAGCAAGCAGCTCTGGATTGTTTGCACACTTTCTACTTTGATCGAATACACATATATACGGATGGCTCTTCCACTCAGACCAGCTCCACCAGCGCAGTGGTTATACCATCACGATCACTAAGCATCCAATACAAGATTTCTCATTTGACAACATCGACTGGTTCGGAGCTTGTTGCCCTCCGAGGTGCCGTTGATTATATTAATAACCAACCGGCTAATCGGTGGGCTATATTCTGCGATTCCAAGGCGGCCTTACAATGTCTTCTGGCATCTCTTCGTCGCGGGTCATGTGAACAACTCGTGTCGGAGATACGAGAAATGCAGCATGTCATGATCGCGAAAGGACACGACGTCGTGTTTCAGTGGCTGCCTGGTCATTGCGGTATCTCCGGCAACGACCTCGCTGACGAAGCTGCTAGAAAAGCACACGAAGGAGCAACCCTTGTTTCAATACCTTTATCGCGGACCGACGCAGCCCAACACTTAGGCAAGCTAGCGCACTCTTTGACATTGGAGAAGTGGCACACATCTGAATTCACTCACCATCGCTTGCATTCCCTCGATCCCTCTATGCAACTGCGGCTGTTACCAGGTCTTCCGCGAAATGAGGAAACAGTGCTGTGCTGCTTACGTTTGGGAGTCGCATTCACAAGTGCGTATGCATTTCTGATTGGAATGGCTGATAGCGCCGAGTGCAATGCCTGCGGTGTCGAGGAAACCATAGAACACCTACTGTGCTACTGCCCATCTTATGAAAACGAAAGGCAAGACCTCTGCACAGCTCTCAATCAGCTGGATGGGAAGCCGTTCACCTTGAAGAAGATCTTGGGACCATGGCCTCGCATATCGCAGCTACAAAAGGCCACAAAAGCGCTGCTGCGATATTTGAAAGCGACCGGATTGAGCGAGCGCCTGTGATTCGGACTGAGTGACCGACTGATATCTCCAGTGGACTTTCTCGTTTTTTTCATCTTTCCGTCCCCCTTTCCCTTTCCCCAGTTTAGGGTAGCCAACCGGGCTCAGTCCTGGTTAACCTCCCTACCTTCCTTTTATCATTTTCTCTCTCTCTCTCTCATCCAGCCTTATGAGGCTCGGTATATGGGCGCTCAGCGGCGCGCTTGAGCTCATGGCTGCTACTTTTTAATGCTACTAGTCATTTTGTCATATCGCATTCTTTGTGCAGACGGAGAAAGAGATTGCGAAAGCCGAGAGAGCATCAACAAACCCAGTGCATCACCTCTTCTCTCAGGCAGTCCCGTATACAGTACGCGCACTCTGCGTCCCGAAAAAAATAAGGTAAACATAAAGGAGTAGGACATGGCAGAATCCGAGTCGAGCCAAGCAACAATGAAAGTCAAATACTGAAGGTGAGGGAGAATTGGATGCATGGACGAAAAGTTCAGATTCAGAAGACGCTGAAGAGTGAAGCAGGAGGATTTCTGTTTACTCTTTACGTAGATTCTGTCTCGTTGAAGTATGAGCTGTTCTTATTGCCCATGTGTTTCGCTTTTTTTTTCTCTTCCCAGCGACTTCTATATTGAATGGCAAGGCTGTATGGGCATGGACACACATGAAAGGCGACTTCAGGCGATGACTTTCAGTGCTCAGACCGGCTATTACGACGTTTATAAATATTTCTTTTTCTTGAATTTTCTTTTGCGGATGCTACCACATTTTCTCACCATTTGCCTGCTTTATATTTTAATTCTTGAGTGAATCCCCCTTTGCTGTTATTGACCCCTTAGCCGTTTTTCTTTTTTGTCCAACCTCACTTTACGTGTCGACTACAAACTGTCCTAAATTTAAGTCGGCGTCCGACTCTTCTTTTTTCGAACTATGGTGTTTTCGTGCTCTCAACTTTCTTGAGCTTTGTATTATATTGAATTGCTCATCGTAGTTGTGACATGTATTCTTTTTTTGAATGGGTTTTTCTTACATATTTTTTCTCGCGTAATAATAGAACTTCTTGAACGCAGACCCCCAGAAATTATTCGCAAGAAAATTATGATATGGATATTAGTCATTCAAAACGCCTACCGAAATGCAGCGATAATATTCAGACCACCGAAAGAATACGCCACTGGCACTACACCTGCCCTCTAAATGATATATCGGATTTTTAAAGCGAATCTTTCCCTGCTGACCATCCCGTGGTTGGCATGGCTGTTGTTGCCATTCGCCGAGTCCCACTAGGACAAAAGAGGTAAATAATCATTTAATGGAGCATGCAGCACTTGCTCTGTATACTTGTTCTGCATACACCTGCCATCACCATTGTCCCTCGACAAGCACCATGCATTGACTTCGCCTTGGTAGCATCGTTCCGCAAACGTCCCACATTATGCACCCACCTAATTTGGTGCTTTCGGCACGGCTTGTGAGCGATGTAGTGCATAAACATGAAAACTGCGTGAGATTAATGCTGTGGCCTTTCTAGTACATAAGAATAAACGTTGCATGAGGTTACATACTACATAGGATAAAAGTAAGCATAATGATATGCGTGGTCGTTTTTGCACATGATTTAATAGGCGTCGCTTTATTGAAGCTTCACTTCACACGTGTTCCGAGATACGTGCGCGACCCGCATATCTTTCTTGTTTTGTACTTTTAGGTGTGCTCTGACGTTAAGATAGGGTTGATGATTTATGGGGTTGTTCAGACTGAGGGTACGGAGTTGTCGGCGAGATCAAGTTTAGGTTCGTAGTGTTTTTCTGGATTTTACAAGCAAAATTTACTGCGATGTTTTCGTGATGCTACAGGAAATGTGAACTTCACAGATACCTTTACCTTAAAAACGAGCATGAGTGCGCTATAGCTGCTGTAGTAGACTACTACGTGTCACAGTGGCCCACTCAAAAAGGACGACGGCGACACGCCCAGCACGCTGACGGTGCGCGAGCAGGGGAATCGGCGGAATCAGGCTTCCGCCTGATTGAGCGGGCTCGACTAAAAATATAATTTGTTTACGCCAGACATCAGCGTCTCTCTGCTGTCCACAAATTATATTTACCTTATATCATATTGTATTGTAATATATTATATTATAGAGGCTCAACCGGGCGTGGAGCTTATCGTTTATCAGGAATGACGGTGCTTCCTTTCCGTGTGCTAGCGCCAAGGATGCTGACGCACTGTGAAGCCGATGCCTAGAGCCGTGGTCGCTGACTTAACCATGGCCCCCACGCACGGTTCTTAAGCACGAAGTGCGGTTGAGAGCGCTGTAGTATGGCAGCAAATGAGCGCAGTCACTTTTCTTTATTTCATATTTCGCGGGCTTTCTTTAAATGCCGGTAAAAATGGCCACGCAGCATGCACCTTGGAGTAAAAAACCTGGATCGCTTGTTTTCGAATGCGCTCTGCAACGTAACGAGACGCACTTGGCCGTATAGAAAACATTAAAAAAATGCCAGTCATCTTAGCTGGCAAGCGCTAGGGTTCCATCTCGGCTCCTGCTCTCTTGAATGATTTCGGAAAGATTTTCGCCTCTAATCTCCATCATGTTGTTACCAACGCACGTCTAAAGGGAAGAGGATCACATCGATATTGGACTTGTTTCGGTGGGTGGCCTCTTTTCCATTTTATGAACGTTTTTGTGCTCGGACCACGCCGCCGCCTTTCTGGCCCTAACGACAAGCCTAGCCCGGCGTAGCGCCGATCGGCGCCATCAAGTGTAGCTGGACCAACAATTCTGAGATCTGAGTGACTATGCAGATGACGGTTGACGGGGAGGATCTTCCTCCTGAAGAATTTTCAGCAGAATTTGGATGGCAGTCGGCAGTTTCGAAGCGTATGTCCGCCAAGGCGGACTCTGCCAAGCGCCCTAGCGGCGGCATATGGGGGAATAAGCCTAACGCCGGCGCCTCATTCAGCACTCAGGAAAATGGAAATAAGCTCAAGAGCAAAATCATCAGGGCATCACGGATGCCTCCCATGCCCAAGGAACATGCCAAAATTATCATACGACCCCGCGGAGGGCTGAATATTGCCAAGACAGGACCGACCGTGATCGGTAAGGCGATCGTGCAAGCGGCGGGTCTTACCCCTACGCAGATAAGCTCGGACATCATTTGTCCTAACATACAGCAAAACATTCTGGTGGCCAGCACGCCCAACCGAGACAACGCTTCAAAATACACAAGAATCAGAGCAATTCATGTGGCTGGAAAAATGTTTGAAGTAAGTGCATACGAGGCCGCCCCCCACACCACGTGCAAAGGGGTAATCAGACACATCGACCTCAACGACAGTCCATCGGACCTGGAACGCAACATCGTCAACGAGAGAAACCCACTGGCCCTGGCGGTCAAGAGAATTAAGAACACAGGCACAATCATCATTGCTTTCGACGGACTCAAGGTTCCGAACTTCGTACGCTATGGCCCAGTCCTTGTGAAATGCTTTCTTTATCGCAAACAAGTTGATATTTGCTACGCGTGCGGCAAACTCGGCCATCGTGCCGACGTTTGTCCGACTCCTGAAGAGTCCACCTGCAGAGGATGTGGGGCAGTCAACCCGGACGATCAACACCAGTGCACGCCAAAGTGTGGGTTGTGCGGGGGCCCACACCCTACGGCAGACAAAACGTGCAAGGAGAGATTCCAGATCCCGTACGTCGTCAGAAGGAGACGATGGGAAAGTGCGACGGTGGAAGCTTCGACAAATGGGGCTTCGTCAACACCACATAGCAGCGAAAGCAAGAAACACTTCGAGCAACCTCCACCGCAAGAGACTAGGGGGCGCTCCCGATCCAGGGGACGCTCTCGCTCCAGAGAGAGCCCCCGGAGTCGCTCTCGATCCAGAGGCCGCTCTTGTTCCAGAACCAGGACCAGATCACACTCCAGGGGTCGCTCCGGATCCCGGCGCCGAGGCAGCCAAGTCCGGTTCAAGTCCTGCTCGAGGTCCTGTTCCAGGGATCGCCGACCCGAGTGCTACCCGACCTGGGCCGACCGAGTTCGAGGAACGCCGGAAAAGGTAACGCGGGGCTCACCGCCAGAGCATGATAGAGGTAACAACAGACTAGCACAACTTGAGCGCGAAAATGAGATGATGAAGAACACAATAGCTCGACTGATGACAGAAATTGCTGAGATTAAGAAGGGCGGTCAACCCGTCATGGCTGACAAGCAGCCAGCCACTCCCCAGCTAATGGAAATCCCCATGGTTGAGACGAGCGATACGGATAAGCAACCGGCCGCTCCCCAGCCAATGGAAGTCCCCATGGTTGAGAAGATCGATACAGAGAGACCCGCTAAAAAGAGGGCAATCGCTAACGAGCAAGAAAGAGCACCAGGCAGGGCCAAATCGGAGATTCGCGAGTTGCTCTCCGCTCTCAGTGACAGCATTAAGCAGATAAATGAAAAGTTCTCGCTCTTCCAAAGCAGCATGGCTTCCATGGAGGAGCGCACTAATCAGCGGATCAGCAAAATTGAATCCTTCTTAGAAAACGTTGTAGCACCTGTGCTGGTACCTACAGCTCCTACACCCCCAACAACAGCATCGACTAGTAACAGCTCGGGGGCGATCGGCTCTCCGATGGTTAGCACAGCAACTCAAGAGCAACACGATGGCCACTCAAACTAGCTCATTCAAGATGTGGCAATGGAATTGCAGGGGTTACCTTCCCAAGAGGGCTCCCCTGCAACAATATATTCGCTCGCATGCAGAGAAGCCAAATGTTATCATTTTACAAGAAACATTAACATCTAACGTCACGCTGTCTGGCTACAGGCCCGTAGCAAAGCACGAAGAAGGACGGGGGATCGCCGTACTGGTTAGCAACAAGCTGACCCACATCACTCACGACCTTAAGATGACTGCAACTAAAGTTGAATACATGATGATAGAGATCATCCATAGCCCAACGAACCGCCAAAGTATATTCATCCTGAATGTCTACAGTAGTCCCAAAGCTCAACGACAGCGCTTCAAAGCCCTAATCACCAAGGCCACGCAACTAGCGCGCGACTCCCCTTTGATCATAGCTGGTGACTTCAACGCGCCGTACCACACCTGGGGCTACCCATATAACACTAAAAAGGGGGAGGACCTCTGGCGTGAGGCTCTAAACCTAAACTTGATGCTAGTCACGGACCCAGCGTTCCCCACCAGATGCGGAACATCGTCGAGCCGTGACACGACACCGGATCTCACCTTTGTCAGGAGCATTGCAGCGGTCAAGTGGACAAACCTCGGGGTAGACTTTGGTAGCGACCATTATATCTTGGCCACGCACCTCCAAGTCGACCAGAAGAGACAGCGCATGTTCCAGTACACAGACTGGGACAAATTTCGCAAAATAAGGGAAGAGCGAATGGAGAGTGAGGACAAGCCTAGCCTCGAACAATGGGTTGCACAGGTTAGACACGACATCAAAGCTACCACCAAAGAGGTTTGTACCGACCTCCCGGTGGAAAAAATGGACAGCCGTCTCGCTCACCTATTGGAGGCCAAGCAATCCCTCCTCGCCAGGTGGAAAGGACAACGGCTCAACCGCAGGCTCAGAAAAAGGATATCGGAAATCAACAGAACTATAGAGGAACACTGCAGGGCGCTCTGTAAACAGCAATGGGATGAGGTGTGCAACTCGATCGACGGGCAGATGCGCAACGGTGGCACCTGGAACCTCCTAAAGCATCTCCTCGACGAGACGAACACTAGAACCAACCAACGCAACACACTGGCGCGCACCCTACACACAGCCAAGCGAGAATATTCGAGCAAGGAAATTTTATCGAAACTCGTACAGAAGTACCTATCAGTCGCATCGTGCCCTACACCACCTTCCCCTGACTACGGAGGCTCCGAGAACCCTGAGCTCGACGCAGAATTCGGGATTGAGGAGATCAGGCAGGCGCTCCACGCCCTCAACGGCAGATCGGCTCCGGGTCCGGACAAGATCACAAACAAAGCTCTACGGAATCTGGACGAGAAGTCCATCGAATACCTAACGGACATCATTAACCAAGCGTGGAGCAGTGGTAAAGTCCCGGAAATGTGGAAATCTGCCAACACCATTCTCATCCCCAAGCCAGGCAAGCCGCCTAGCCTCGATAACCTCCGCCCAATTTCGCTCACATCGTGCGTGGGGAAAGTTGCTGAGCACGCAATCCTAAACAGGCTTTCACGCTACCTGGAGGACCACGACATTTATCCACACAACATGATCGGCTTCAGGGTCGGACTTTCGACGCAGGACGCGATGAAGCTCATCAAGCATCACATTATTGACTGTAATACGCGGGACACGAGAGCCATACTAGGTCTAGATCTGGAAAAGGCATTTGATAACATTCTTCACTCGTGCGTTTTAAACACAATCTCGAGCCTAAACCTGGGGAAGCACTTCCATTCCTACACGAGATCTTTCCTGTCAGACAGAGAAGCCACCCTTAAGATCGGGGACCTGACTTCAGACATGATTAAGCTGGGGTCTAAAGGGACACCACAAGGGTCAGTCATATCCCCAACCCTCTTTAACCTAGTCATGATCGGTCTATCCCGGACACTCTCTGCTATTGACGGTATCAGTCATACCATATACGCAGACGACGTTACCATCTGGTGTACGGGAGGTAGTGACGGACAGGTAGAGACGGCCCTGCAAGAGGCGGTTGATGCTACCGAGAGATACCTTGAGTCCACGGGCCTTCGGTGCTCACCGCACAAGTCGGAACTGCTACTTTATCGACCCAAGCGCAGAGGCCCGAAACCAAAGGGATGGAAGCCACTCGCCGAATGCGACATAAAACTGCGCACAAAAGACGGAGGCTATATTCCGAGGGTGGATTCTATCCGGATTCTCGGCATGATGGTAGAGTCGAGTGGTTCAAACAACCAGACAGTGCTGCGGCTCACTAAGAAGACGGACAATGCCATCAGACTAATCAGAAGAGTGGCCAATCGACAGCAAGGCCTCGGAGAAGATAACCTCGTGAGATTGGTACATGCGTTCGTAATGTGTCATTTCACTTACGTCGCGGCCATGCACAACTGGCAAAGATCGGAAAGGGATAAGCTCAATGCATTAATCAGGAAGGCAATCAAGAGAGCTCTCGGCCTCCCCATATACACTCCCACGGAACGCTTACTTCAACTTGGCATGCATAACACGCTAGAGGAAATAGCGGAAGCACAGGAGAGGGCCCAGTTCATCAGGCTATCTACCACACAAGCTGGAAGGCACATCTTACAGGAGCTGGGCGTTCCTTCCAGAGTAATCAAAACAAAGTTCTGCAGCATCCCTCGAGAGCAGCGGGACCGCATCACTGTCGCGCCTATCCCACGAAACGTCCATCCAGAACACAACGTGGGAAGACGTCGGGCGCGCGCGAAGGCTCTCCTGGAAAAGGCTCGTGAACGGGCTTCGCAGAACAGTTTCGTAGACGCAGCGCGCTACGCCGACGGACAGGCCTTCGCTGTAGTTAGCGTAAATCATGAAAGCCAAATAACGAACGCAATCTCGATTCGGACGACGTCCTCTGAAATCGCAGAGCAGGCTGCAATAGCGATGGCCTTATTGGACAACAAGAGGACATCAATCTACAGTGACTCCATATCAGCTGTTAGGGCATTTGCCAAAGGAACCATCTCCGAGCTGGCCTTAGGGATATTACGAAGCAAAGAAATCAAGCCACACACACTGATCTGGTTTCCAGCTCACATGGGACAGATCGAGGGTGCCCCGCCCAACCTCAACGAGTCGGCACACGGAGCTGCGCGAGGGATCATCAACCGCGTAGCTACCGGGCAGCGTGACGCCGGGGGTACTGACAATCGGGACTCTCCTTCCTCGTACACCGAAATTATCAAGCACTTTTACTTGGCTCGGAGGATCTACCCCCTCCCACATTGCAAACTCAATAGACCTCAGGCTTTGACACTAAGGCTTCTACAGACGGGGGCATACCCAAACCCCCTACTACTTCACAAGATGTACCCCGAAATTCAGACGACAAATGCATGCGCACTATGCAATGACTTGGCGAACTTACCTCACATGCTCTGGCGATGCCCCGCGTTACGCAGTGATGAAAGTAACACTTCTTCACGCTGGGATGCTGTCCTACACAGCCCCAACCTCGAAGAACAGTTATGGGCTGTCCAACGGGCCCGCGACGCAGCGGAGAGGCTCGGCCTCTCTGTCCCGACGTGGGAGCGGCCCGCTGCGCGCTAGGGCGCGCCCTAAAGGACCATAATAAAGTTTTTCATCCATCCATCCATCCATCCATCTTAGCTAATTAACTAATTAGGCGCAAAATAAAAATGCTTTACGAAGCGCCACATGACGGCAAACCACATGTAGTTGCTTTCATTCTGTAGCGGTTAACCACTCTCTCTTTAATCCTTGGTTGAAGTTGCGGGAATAGAGAGAGAAATAGAAGACAGGAAAGGGCAGGTAGGTTACCCAGGCGCACGTCCGGTTTGCTACCCTGCACTGTGGGAAGGAAGTATGGGGATGAAGGGAAATGGAGCTCAGTTTCGGCGCACACTGCAATGGTCGCACCGAGTGTACACACGGTTTCCAAGACCTGTCGACTTGAAGTATTTCAAGCGCACTTTCGTCGCTTTCTGTGACATCGATGCGTACTGCCAGGGTCCACGGATCTTCATTACGGAAAATGGTCTAGAAAGTTACGGGAAACATCCTGTATATACCTGAACGAAAGCGAAACAGAACGACCGTCTGCTTTTCATTTGCTACTACATTCAAAGAACACAAGCGAATGGTCGAGGGAGAATTAAATGTTGATTGTGAATGCATAAAACCTACAAGAAAAGGGAAATATTATGAAGCCAATCAAGTAAAATGGTACACACGTTTGTAATTAGCCAGCAAGTGCATACGTT
Organism: Dermacentor albipictus; assembly: GCF_038994185.2. Taxonomy (NCBI): domain Eukaryota; kingdom Metazoa; phylum Arthropoda; class Arachnida; order Ixodida; family Ixodidae; genus Dermacentor; species Dermacentor albipictus. Next base: position 358,105,652 of record NC_091821.1, read on the forward strand.
GCTGTCCTGAGGGCACGCACCTGTCAGTTGTAGTTAAACTAATCCTACAACTAGATGGAGGATTAGTTTCTAGGGCGTTATTCAACATCACTGTAACTCGACAGGTGTCTCATAAATAAAAAAAATGACTCCCCATCCCGGCCTTGGGAAAGTGAATGTCTAGCGAAGCTGTTGAAAACCACCACTACAACTGCTTAGGCGGGTATGCAATGCTTTGTTGCTCAATTACTCCTCTCGCATATAAATCAGCCCCAGGCGTATGTGAACGTGCGAAATTCCCCGGGACTGTTATTACACGGCAATACGACAAACAGCAGCACGCTGCCACTGATCGTATTGCTGTTTCTTCTTCCTTTTCCGCTTCTCGTATTGACCATTTACGGAGCTCCTCGGGAGTCCAAACTATGGGTTCCTACCCATGACAGTGCTGCAACAACAACGTAATCAGTTGCTAGGCTGGTTCGCTGATATATGAAAGGCAAGTGACGACACTCCCCACTCCGCAAGCTGCCCCGGCGACGGCAGTTTGCACGGCAGTAATATTTACTCGGAAGCGTATTTATTTATTTCATTTATTTTTACATACGGCAGCCTCAATGAGGCCATTACAGGAGGGGTATGAACAACAAACATACAAACATTTATAAGCAAACTTGCATGAATTGTTTCAGTGCTAGTGAACGGATGTCGCCCATTATGGATGTCGCCCGGATGGAAAAAAAATCTGTGTTTAAAGGAATCAGTGCGGGGAAAAAAAGCTTGAGATATTTAGAGCATGGTGACTCCTCGTACATAAGGGTTTTGGAAAGGTCAAATAGTTATCTAGCGAGGAGAGGCGAGGAGAATTGTTTAACGTGTGAAGGAATTTGGGGCATTCAAGTTTGCGACGCTCTGCAAGAGGAGCGAGACCAAGTAGGGGAAGAGAGTTAGACGGCAAAAATTCCTTGTCATCTGTCCTACAAAGAAAACGCGCTGCCTTCTTTTGCACTGATTCTTGTTTTTCGACGTCACAGTGTCTGTGTAGATTCCATACAACGCAGCAATATGCGAGGATGGGGCGAATGAGGGTTTTATTTGTAAGAAGGTTAGTTTCTTGTGTAACAAGATGCAGCGTACGACGAAAGTAACCTAGTCTTTTAAGGGTCTTGTTACAGGCGACATCAATATGTCTCGACCATGACCAATAGTGTGTTAGTAGGATACCTAAATATTTGAATTCGAAGACTCCATTTAAAGTAATATTGCTAAAGGCATCGGCAAAGATGGAAGGGCATGGACGTCGTGTAAAGTACATAGAGACAGTTTTGCAAAAGATGATATTCATTTGCCACGCTTTGGACCAGTTACAAAAGTCAGCCAAATTATTGTTAAGGAAAACATAATCAGTACGCAGCATATTTAGTGGTATGATATAAAACGAAATCACCAGCAAAAAGGTGCATTTTAATGCAGGCCGTGATATGTGCTTGCCATTCTTAGAAGAAGAGCCATATCGTCAATTATGTGGTTCGGACGATTGTTTTGTTTTTTTTTTCTTTTATGAAACGAATGCTGTGCTGTGTGTTGTATGGACAGCAAAGAATGTATGCGCTTTCCGCTTCAATCACTGAAGGTTTCTTTCATTTTCGTGAGGGCGACGCCGCGAGAAATCCCGATGAACTAGAGGCTAACAACTTCGCTGCAAAAAAAAAAAAAAAAGAAAAAGAGCGGAACCGACGTGCGCTCCTGTTTTCGAGGCAACAGCCGCAGCTGGAGAGCTTTAGCGGCAGCGTGTTCGCACGTAAATCCTTTCGCAAGCACCGTAATTGTGTTTCGGAAGTTCGCATTTCTCTCAAACATTAGAGTGAATGGCCCAGCACGGAGTTTCGGAAATGTGTCAGCCGCACGCGGACGTTCACTGATTCGTTCACTAGTGCGCAGACCACGTGGGTTAGATTTAACGGAGGAGCTCTTTGTTGGCTACAGACGGCTAAACAGTCGGTCGTCTTGCCATGGTCTTCCCTCGCTTCCTTTATGTCGCCTTTCTACATTTCTACTTTCCGTAAAGTTAGTGAAATTTCGCGAATCTCGAGTGTCTCGTCGAACTCTTCCTGCTCGAAATCCTATTCCTCGAAATCGGCAGACAGCGAATATTTCGGACTCCTCAATTTCACTGGTTTTGCTACCTGGGGTACCTCGTCGCACTATCGTTATAACGCTGTTGTGATTCCGCTGCCGCCGTGCCGCCTTCTTCTTGCTTCTGTCGTCAGGTCGCTTTCTTGACGTCTACCGAAACATGTCAACGATAATTTGGTTCGCCATCGTCAAACACCGTTATTGATGTCTGTAATACACTACGAAAGTATTGCGTAGAGTGTCAGTTTCATTTCTGTAGTCCATATGAGCTAGGAACTGACTTTTACAATCATCTTCGATGGTTCCTGCAGCATCTTTATTTCACCTAAATTTTATCAAGGTGTTTTCGCTACTTTTCATCATTGTTAAATTTCTGGGCAACTAAATTACCCAATTTAATTTTTTCTTCATCTTCCCACTGCGTTGACAAAGACCTACGGTTTCAGAGCCTGGGTTTCGTAACGTCATCTGCTGGATTTTAGGAGTGTTTTTCAATCGCTGGAACTACAGCAAGACTAGACAGGGTGCTTCGGCTTTCGCGCCTGTCACATGCCTATAGCGACGTGTCTTTCACCTTGACACTAGTTGTGGGGAATCGCAGAGTTGAAAAACTCGACAGCCCGACAGCGATGGTGTCTCTAGACGACTCTGCATAGGCCTGTGAGTGTTTCTGCCCCTCAGGCGCACATGGTTGGAACCGTTATTTTTCCTGACATTGTATTCAGGGCAGGCTTGAAGTCTGTGTAGCTTGCTTTCCGTACCTTCGATGATAGCTACACGGTGCACAGGCAGCTTGCTTTTTGAGGTCTAGTGGGCACAAATCGCAGATGACACAAATATTTCTCCAAATCTGACGCACATGTTGGAATCGCTGCGAAGCGAAGCGTTCGTGAAGCAGCGCATCATATGCTGCACACCTAAATGCGATGCCTGCAACTGTCTGTGTTTTCATCCTATCCAGTATGTAATCGATGTAGTGTTTCAAATTCATGCACTATCTATCTATCTCACGGGCGGACACGCCAGTGGGACAGACAGACAGACAGACAGACAGACAGACAGACAGACAGACAGACAGACAGACAGACAGACAGACGGACGGACGGACAGACAGACAGACAGACAGACAGACAGACAGACAGACGGACGGACGGACGGACGGACGGACAGACAGACAGACAGACAGACAGACAGACAGACAGACAGACAGACAGACAGACAGACGGACGGACGGACGGACGGACGGACGGACGGACGGACGGACGGACGGACAGACAGACAGACAGACAGACAGACAGACAGACAGACAGACAGACAGACAGACAGACAGACAGACAGACAGACAGACAGACAGACAGACAGACAGACAGACGGACGGACGGACGGACGGACGGACGGACGGACGGACGGACGGACAGACACACAGACAGACAGACAGACAGACAGACAGACAGACAGACAGACAGACAGACAGACAGACAGACGGACGGACGGACGGACGGACGGACGGGCGGGCGGGCGGGCGGGCGGGCGGGCGGGCGGACAGACAGACAGACAGACAGACAGACAGACAGACAGACAGACAGACAGACAGACAGACAGACAGACAGACAGACAGACGGACGGACGGACGGACGGACGGACGGACGGACGGACGGACGGACGGACGGACGGACGGACGGACGGACGGACGGACGGACGGACGGACGGACGGACGGACGGACGGACGGACGGACGGACGGACGGACGGACAGACAGACAGACAGACAGACAGACAGACAGACGGACGGACGGACGGACGGACGGACGGACGGACGGACGGACGGACGGACGGACGGACGGACGGACGGACGGACGGACGGACGGACGGACGGACGGACGGACGGACGGACGGACGGACGGACGGACGGACAGACAGACAGACAGACAGACAGACAGACAGACAGACAGACAGACAGACAGACAGACAGACAGACAGACAGACAGACAGACAGACAGACAGACAGACAGACAGACAGACAGACAGACAGACAGACAGACAGACAGACAGACAGACAGACAGACAGACAGACAGACAGACAGACAGACAGACAGACAGACAGACAGACAGACAGACAGACAGACAGACAGACAGACAGACAGACAGACAGACAGACAGACAGACAGACAGACAGACAGACAGACAGACAGACAGACAGACAGACAGACAGACAGACAGACAGACAGACAGACAGACAGACAGACAGACAGACAGACAGACAGACAGACAGACAGACAGACAGACAGACAGACAGACAGACAGACAGACAGACAGACAGACAGACAGACAGACAGACAGACAGACAGACAGACAGACAGACAGACAGACAGACAGACAGACAGACAGACAGACAGACAGACAGACAGACAGACAGACAGACAGACAGACAGACAGACAGACAGACAGACAGACAGACAGACGGACGGACGGACGGACGGACGGACGGACGGACGGACGGACGGGCGGGCGGGCGGGCGGGCGGGCAGACACAGACTGACGGACGGGCAGACACAGAGGGATGGACGGGCAGACTCAGACGGACGGACGGGCAGACTCAGACGGACGGACGGACACACTCAGACGGACGGACGGACAGACTCAGACGGACGGATGGACAGATTCAGACGGATGGACGGACAGGCTCAGACGGACGGACGGACAGACATAGACAGACGGATGGACGGATGGACGGACGGACGGTTTCGCGGATTCTAACCTAGGGCTATACAGATTGTTTCGAAACAGCTGTATACATTGCTTCTATCCGCCCTGACACGTTCGATACGAAGCAGGAATCGATGTCCTTCCCGTAGAACCAGGCCATTCACAATGTCCTACTAACTTCTTTTTCCCACATCAGATACTGACACTGATTCCATGATGAAGGCAACGAAGCTAGCGCAAAGCGAGTGGTTCACCTGAGGGCCCCTATGCAACCTATACGTTTGATTTCCCCTGTTGGCATTCGTAACCGTAGATAACTGGGGCACAGAAGTCAGCAGGCTGGCGGTGTAGCGGTACATTTCTCGCAATAGTTACAACAGAACACAACGTTCGGAAATATATAAACAATTCTCACTAAATGAGAGGGACATTTATTTTTTCTTCTTTTGTGTATTTTTATTCCTTGCTATGTTGCTCATTAATTGAGAAGATAAACACAATAGCACATAGCGCAGTACCCACCGTATCATTCCATACGGCTGTTTTCAATTACCATGATTGAAATATCGCGTAAAATAGTGTTAACAAAGCTGAGTAACATAGCGTAAAAGGAACAAATATATGCAAGAATAAACTAAAACACTGTACAATCTTATTGGTAGTAAGTAAGTGTGTCTGTCTTGTCGTCAGAATTGGTTTCCTGACTCTTAGTGGGCTATAAAGACCTATATATCTAAAATCTGCATAATAATTTTTATTAACCCTTAGCATTATTTATTGGTACCATTTCAACGGAAATGTTTGTTGGGGCAAAGCTGCGCAATATATTTCTGTGTCTCACGAACGCATTCCTTTGGCATGTTAGTGCTTTTCCCCGCCACACACACACACACACACATGCACACAGAAACACACATCCGCACGTGTTTTTTTTTTTTGTTAACAAAGTAAAAAGTGTAAAGTGCTTCTTCACCGATGTGTACACCCCAGCTATCGCTAAGTAGAGGATCACTTCTATTCATGTAGTAATCAAAAGCAAGCTGGCGACGTTTTAGTAAAGTCTTGTCGGCGCTGCTTTGCCAAGGCACCACTAAACCATAGTAACCTTAGGAAACAGACGCGCCTGCATGAAGCACGCTATCCGGATTTATTTTTTCCCGCAGAGCATCCTTTACATACAAATTGTTTGACATTCATTCTGGCGTCGAGGATGTGTAACCTTTGCGCCGTCCCCCTGACTGCGAGATAGTTTGCGTCGTCAACATATTCAAGTGCAGCAGTCGTTGCTTACCTCCCTCAGCGATGAAAGTTTAGTGGTTGAGTACAAAAAAAAGCAGCTAACGCTGACAGCGGTTTTGCGCAACCAAGCATAACTTTACTCTTTCAACGCAGCCATCTACATCTTAATCAAAAACGGCTGAAATAGCAAATTTCGTTTATCTTCCCGGCAGGGCATAAAACCAAAGCTGCTGTTTCCCGAAAGCGAAATTGTTACACATACTAAGTTATGTTATTTTGGCGAGAAGGGCAATGCAGAAGTATTAAATCAGAGATCTTGCGAGGCGTCTTTCTAAATAGCAACTTGAGCAATAAGAAGAGTCTGAGCACGAGAGAAAAGACAGGCTTTCCGGTCAATGCGCAGCCGTTTTTCGTAAGAAGGCAAACAGGCCTCTAGACTGCACTCATTGCGCAAAATGATGATGATCTCCAGAGCCACTTTTGGCTTCTCTGTTGCGCGATGCATTGTGCTTAACGCAGCTTCGCGACTGCTTTAACAGCAAGCTCGTCTTTAAAACAGCAAGTTTCTTTCGTTTTCTTCTTTTTTTTGCTCAGCACCGGAATGGCCTTCCACCATTGTAATACGTCACAATTAAATTTTGGTGCTGTCAAATACGCAACGCGTCGTCAAAAAGTGGCCATGGCTTGGGATTGTAAATGGCACCGACACATAGATCTCACATACTCCAAGGTACAGCGCTACCTGCTGTGTCTAAAACGAGCGTTGAAAAACGGAACAAAACACTGCAAACGTATAGCTCACAAATCTTTAGTTAATCCTGTGCTCGATTATTACGTGATTGTTTGGTCTCTCCACTGTGCGTAAGACTTAGCTGAGCTGCATAGAAAAGCAATACAGAATATATAAAATTGCTATGGTGGGCTGTTCTCACCTCTATACCATAAAAACATACACAAAACTTACCACTTTGCTCAGTGCTCCGTGTCGAAGCAAGCACCTGTCGTTAAAATCCACCTAACATATACGAACATTGTTTAACTGCGCAGCAAACGGACCACACAGACAGCATGGGACCGTTTGTTCGCGCAGTTAAACAATGTTCGCTAATATGTACTAACTCGCCCAACAACAAGTTCTTCTAAACCACTTAACATTGTTCCATTTAGGTCAACTTCGAATAGCTTTAAATATCCTATTTTCTCCCTTCACAGTAGACAGGTGGAATAGCTTACAGGGCTCGTTGCGCAAACTGTCATGTGATGAATCCGCAAAGGAAGTAACTCCTTCAATACCTCTGCTTAGAGAAAGCAGTGTCTACGTGTAATAAAGAAGGGCCATATAACTTACCCATCAGTACGCGAGAGAGTGAGAATGGAAGGCTTGGATGGCTTTGGAATGTATTGGCGTAACACAGCAAGTGACATGGGCCGTTTCTAGCACTGAATCCTACTACTGGTGTGTTGGCCTTTTTTCCTTCTATTGGAATATCGTAATGTAAGAACATTGGAGTATCCAATAAATTTCGTATTATTTTATCTCTCTGCTTGCCATTGCTTCTAGGGTTACGTGGTCTTTATGTTGTTACTCTGCCCAGATAAAGGAATAATTTGTGTGCGTAGGGGCCCCTCCTGCCTCTTCAATCCTAAAGGTTGCCTACGCTCCAATACTTTAACCCATAGGACATGTGCACGTTGCCGATGTTCACTGGCGGGAACTTAACACAAGGCAAACTATGATTCTTCGAAATAAACCTGCATTTTTTTTTAACTTTTAACTTTTTTTATGTGTAGTCTGGGCGCCACTGGTCAATTTGTTTTGAGAAATGTTTCAGCTTAGACGGCTGCTTTCCTTTGAATTACACTAAGACTCGCTGCCTTTCACTATCATCAAAAAGTATTGCATGCAAGGTTGTGTGTTTAATGTAAAACAAAGTTTTGTCAATATTATATTTTTATTAGTTAGACTGTTACCTTTCACGTCAAAAGAAAGCGAGAAACATTTTGCAAAGAAAAGGATTTCTTTAATTATTCGTGGACAGGTTTGCCTGGCGGCACGCCCAGCATGCTACTCCAAATGGGTATGATGGAAAATGAAATGATGCGCACAGTGCACAACGCAGATACATACCATACACAAAACACGAAAACAACAAAGTAGCTCTTTGAGACCAGTGTTTCTAAGTAGGTTTGAAAGTGTCTTTGTTGCGCGACAATTCATGGGCTAAGTACGATCCGTAGCTCAAGGGATGACTCTCTTTGATGAATATTCACCGTGGACATAAGGGCCGTTCTTTCTATGTAAACAGTCAAAAGTGTAGATTACGTTAAACTTGTTAACCATTGAGTTTCTCAACGGCATAGCGTACATTGAACAATACTGCTTCTATTTCTTTCGCGTAGGTTGGGACTGGTTTATGGACTTACCTATATAGTATATGGCCACAAGCAGTGACGTTCTATTATAGGGGAAAGAAACTACCCACAGTGTGAAATGGCCCTGTAGGGCACCCTAAGGCATCGCACGTAGAAAAGCTGAAATGATCAACTAAGCACCCAATTATAACTATGATTAAGAACGTATACATATATATATATATATATATATATATATATATATATATATATATATATATATATATATATATATATATATATATATATATATATATATATATATATATATATATGTGCGCCCATTTTGATGAAATGGAATGTCGCCATGGGCTAAGCCTGTTGCGGAAATTAGAGTGTGGGGTGAGAGTGGAACGCACCGAACATTGCGTGCAATGAATGTCACAGCACTGCAAGGCTATAACGCACCACCGTATATAATAGTAATACGCCACTGAGGTATCCGTGTGGCATACCTTCGTTTTGTCTCTGGCAGTTCGCGCAAGTGGAAACAGACGAGGCGTATCTCTTTTAAATTATTTATAAGATAGATAGATAGATAGATAGATAGATAGATAGATAGATAGATAGATAGATAGATAGATAGATAGATAGATAGATAGATAGATAGATAGATAGATAGATAGATAGATAGATAGATAGATAGATAGACAGACAGACAGACAGACAGACAGACAGACAGACAGACAGGCAGACAGGCAGATAGATAGATAGATAGATAGATAGATAGATAGATAGATAGATAGATAGATAGATAGATAGATAGATAGATAGATAGATAGATAGATAGATAGATAGATAGATAGATAGATAGATAGATAGATAGATAGATAGATAGATAGATAGATAGATAGATAGATAGATAGATAGATAGATAGATAGATAGATAGATAGATAGATAGATAGATAGATAGATCGATCGTATCGCGCCCTAGCCTATCTATCTCTTTTGACTGTTTGACATGGTCGGCTCACGGGAGTTATACACTGGCCATGTACAAATATATACTTATGGCTCAGGAACCATCCCGGGTTAGTCAGGAGCCGTGCTTTTTCGAGCGAGAGGCACCACCAGCAGTTCCAAGACGTGTTACCCGATGACATAGACTGCTACAGAACTTGCAACTACTCGCTGTGCGCTTCGTCTCCTTAGCCACAAACAGCCTCAAGGATGGTCAATATTCAGGGACTCGAAGGCAGAGCTGCAGTCTTTGCTATCAGCCCTGTAGTGCGGGCCACACGAGCAACTGGTGCTTGAGATCAAACAGCTATTTCATGATTTAGCCGGTAACATGTTGTTTCTATGTTGCTACAATTTCGTAGGTAACGAGCACGTTAAAAACGATGCTCGGTGAGATTTCGAAAAATGAAAAGGGGAATCGATGCTTCTGTCAACGTCCGATGCCACAAGACAACTTCTTGTACTTGCACGAGGCATCACATTCTCCGTGTTGAACACCGCAAGTTGTCGAAAGACCCGACTGCACCATACCTACACTCTTGGCTCTGCCTTCTTGTTCTCACCATACACTGCCGACGCGAGACTATTCTACGTTGTCAGTCATGCCTAGGAGTGGCCTTTTTGGAGTCTTTAATTTCAGATTAGAATGGCCGGCAACGCCATGTGTAGGGACTGTGGCCGCGATGAGACCTTGAACACGTCATGTTGCGTGTCTCTCCTCGCTGCAGTGTACAGGGACGATCGCAAGCATGTGAGCTATAGCTCGATTTGATAGAAGACCGTTATCAGAGCAAGCAAGTTTTGACGGTCCACCTCATAAGCCATTGCAACAGAGGGTGACGTAGCGGCGGCTGGAGTTTTTATGGAGAGGAGATCTGCACAAATGACTCAAGCCATTTGTGCAGACGCATATACAGACACATATTGTAGAGTATGTATAGCGCGCGCAGCAGCCGCATTTCCATGGCCATGACATGAACTAACTCTAAAATTTGGTTTTTAAAGATATTGTGTATAACTGATACGGCAGGCTATAGCAATCGGCGCGTCGTGATGAAACCACCGTCATTGCTGGCAGCATAAATAGGACAAGCTCATGAAATCAGGCAGCGCGTATTTGCGATGGTAAGTGCCATTAGCCACTGACTTGAGCAAATAATGCGTATTGAAACGGCCGCACATTTTGAACGTTTGTTATGAAGCAAGTCTTATCGTGCACCTGTACCTTTCGTAAAGGTGCAAGAGCACACAAGAGCTCACAGCATGAGAGCTTTTGACTGCCTTGTCCGAGGCCGTACAAACACTGGGCCCCATCATATTTCTTGGCCGCCAGTGTTTCTTCGCCAACGGAAAAGATACGCTCTTTCAGCCGTTCTCTTCTTCTCATTTCGTTCATACACACTCTTTAACACACACGAATCGATACATAAGCTTTTCCCATGTCCCTCACACAACCCTGCTCTTTTCCGAGTTTCGCGTGTTCGATACTGCGTTGGCAGAGGGCGGTTCGTAAAAAGTGAGCTCATAAGAGGTGCTGAAAATGTCCTTGCGCCCTGCAGGGCAAGGGGGACATCGATACACCCTAGGTGAGCTTAACGCTATATCTTGCTGGAAAATTCTTAAAAGACAGGTGGACCAGGTAATTTCCAGCGGCTCAAATTTCACAGTACAGCGCTTCAATGCTGGTCGGTCGTTAACCTTTATATGATAAAACCTGCAGGCGTTGCTTTTTTTTGGTACTCTTTATTTTACATGCACCGAGCCTTTACGAGATCACTCAAAATTTATTTTGCCGTTCGGTTTTTCGTGTCTCCTATTTCTTCGTTTAGCTTTCGTATGGCTGTGAAAAAATATATAGGTATAAAGAGCCCGATACCAGCAAAGAAATGCGTAATTGGTGTTAAAGAAATGGTTGCTAATAAGAAAGACAGGAAAGAAAAATATTGGAGAGTAAGTTAAAACGGTAGTCACTAAACTCGCAAAGCTAACCTTGATGTTCAATGTCATAGCCCAAAGTGCAAAGACTAAAAAGAAGTTTCATTTGTTTGCAAATTTGAAACAAGCGAATGCCGGTTGCGGAAATCCATTTAGGGTGTTTCTTTTGTTTCACTCTTTTCCCGGGCTGCCACGCACTTTCATTTTCCCATCCATGGGCCTGCAGCATCGTCTTTCAGCTCAGCATCGCCTCGGTACGTCGTCCGTCCTCGCTGTAAACAGTGCCTTTCCGTTGTGTTTTCCACCTCTTAAGCGTCACCTCTGTGCCGCCAGCGTTCCAAAACGTGAAAAGCGGAGGCCGCGTCGAGACGTTAACGCGCAGAGAAGACAGCAGCCGGCGAGGCCGAAATTCGTGTGAAGGGGGCCCAGCAATTATCGCGCATTTTGCAGAGCCGAGTTCCTTCTACTTTTTTATTCTTTTTTTCTACTGTTAAGAAAAAAAATACCTGGTCTGCTTTACGCCATGTGCTTGATCCAGACACCAGCGTCAGTCGCTGTGGTGGCCTTGGGATGTGCTTTCTGCTTCTGGAGTGTCTTTTTATGAAATTGTAGGCGCGGAATGAATCATGCCTTCTGAGAAGAAGGTGACGTTAGTTACTAAACAAAGGCCAACAAATGCTTGTAACGAAGTAAACTGAGATTCTGGTAAGGACCGTTATTAAATGGCCTCGGTACTTGCATTTACTACCCGAAGGGGGTGGTGCATACGACTATAGTGCAGATAGACAGGTTACGAACCATAGATAGCAATGGAACGAGTTTAATGACATTTGCTTTGGCAAATTATCTCTGGCAAAAAATAATTAGGTCACTTCTGTTCGAAAAACGTAAAACAAACACGTATGCGAAAAAAAATGAAAGGACTGCATTGCCATACAGTTTACTAATATTTGTAGCATGAAACAATGACACTTAAGGTTGATGACGGGAAGATTAGTTTGCCTGTAAAAACACTGCGCAGAAAGGCACAAACGACAAAGGGAAAGAACGCATCACGCAATACAATTACCTATATACTATACGCGTCATGTTTCTAAGAATGACTTTATGAATATATATAGGCATATCCTTTAGGATACATGTTGTACCAAGGGGCACTTCTATATATGGATAAATAAACAAAGTTACGTACCTATATTTGTATAATATGCAGCCTGTGCAATAATGCCGCACAACCTCCAACACAATGATAAAAATATAGTCCATATAAACACCGCATTAAAACCGCCACTGCACAGCATGATAGGCAACGGGTGAGATTAGGTAGAACCTTTAAATAAAATCTAAGTAACCTTAATAAAGGAAGTATTCACTAAGTTTGAATTGTCGAAAGTAGAAAAGAGGCAGTAAAAGGGTAGTAATGGCTGGTAGGTTCAGTAAATGTACTCGGTACTAGATTTTTCCCTACCTTTTTATCTAGAAATTTGTATCGTCGGTGCGAGCGAAGAGGTCATATTTTGTTAAAGGCGTGTTCTTCTGCGCTCAGCAAAGTAAACAACCAGCGACTGAGAAGAAATTAAAGTGCTGACGAGCCTCCTCTTGGAGTTTAATCTAGGCAATTTTTAGTTTTCCTTTTATGGCCGCTTTCAATCGCTTGTAGGAGTAGATATTCGCTCGAACGCCGTCGTCAAGCTGTCATCGTTTTTCCCCCATCACTTTGGAATCAATATCTATCTATCTTCGTCATCTCATCAACGTAATTTCTGCTTCGTCATTCCATCGTCGTCACTGCGTCATCAGGTAGTTAATTGCTATCCTCTACCCATTCTCATATCATCATCGCCGTGCCATTGTAGGCATGCCATCATCATTATTCCACTATCGTCAACCGGTTGTCATCATACCACCATCGTCCCGCCATCTATGTCGCACACTTGTCGTAACCGCATTGTCTTAATGTTGTCCTCGTCAAGCTGTCATCGTTTAACCATCGTAATCACTTAAGAATCGATATCTCACTGTCATATCATCGTCGTTATACTACATATGTCATTTCATCTTAATTCCTTCGTCACTCCATCGTCATCATTGCGTCGGCGTCACACAATCGTCGTCGTGCCGCTAGGCTCACAGACAACCTCGGCAGGCAAGGGCGAAAGGCACAGGACGACATCAAAATACTATATCGCATCAAGCTGAAGCAATGAAACTCCCAGAATGACCATATCACTTATTAAATAAACGTAACTTCAAAATTACGGTGTGTCATAATATTGCTCAAATGCTAATCGCATTACCGTTAATCGTGATCTTCAGAATAATTTCGCCGCAATTTGCTGTCACCAAGCTCAAGAGGTGTTTCAGGGCCTCTTTAACTTTCCACGGTGCACTCTGGGACGCCATCATTTTAATTGACAATCTATTTTTATAAGAACTACGCGTGTAAAACAATCTCTACGAATACAAAGTAGTGCCTTATTTTGGTAGTAAACTTTCGCTAAAACATGGACTGCGTATCGGCAAGAGAAAATTTAAATACGCAGTTAATTTGGGTCTGACACTCATTTAGCGTATTTGCTGAATGGACAGTTTAGGCCTCAAGAGTTATCAATGAAATGCTACATAAACGGTATTAGGTGATATGATGCGTCTATAGCAAGACATCAAAATCTAATTTAAATCTGATTTCTCAAGCTATGCGGTTTGTATACTGAAATGTTTCCTATTTGCGCCATAACACACCGTCTGCGGAAGTTTGGGAAAATGAATTAATCTATTCCTACAAGTACGTTTACACTCGCCACCAACAGCTACTGCGTTATGTCTGGATGCGTTGGCTATATGTGCGTAGCGAACAACTGGTGCTATAGCACTCGCACGTCAATCGTCCTTCTTTTTTTGCTGCTTAGGTCTTCGCTTTCTTTCTTTTTTTAGTGATTTGAAAGGCAATAGCGCAAGCAAGGCTACCTTTAGAATTACGCGTGTTCCCTGATTGTTCTAATCAACCGGCCCCACACGACTGCTTTGAGCCTTCTGTTAAGTACGGAAAAATGCGGCAGCCGTGTGTGCGTAACAGCTGTGCCAAGGAGAACACCAACCGCAGCGCTGAGCTCATGAGCTTAAAGCGCGCACCTAAATTGCTGACTCCACGTAAGCGAGGTGTTGCAATGAGGCCCAGCACCGTGCACGAATTTGTGCAGACAGCTAGAAAGATATCGCGAGAGGCAGGGAACTAATGCACATCTACTATTAATCCTTTACGTAAGCGTTGCTTTGCGCCGAAAACAGTCTCCATAACTGTGGTCTAGAACGGATGCTGGAACGGGCGATGCACGCTAGTGAGGCAATCATAAGGAGTACGCAGTCGATGAAATTGAGCAACATGCATTATGATAGCCGCATTTTTTAATCATTATTATATCAATGCGAAAACGCTTTTTTTCCGCGTTGCTAATGACAACATATCTTCTGGGCGTTATGTGTTCATCAACTGTCGCCTTTTACGTCAGTATTGTCTAATAGCTTTCTGACATTGATTTTTCATTTAAATTAGTACGATGTGATTTTGATAGTCGATTCGAAAGTGCTATAACTAAGACTGCGCGAGTAGTTTTAGGCGTTTTTAGCATCACTAAGTATGGACAGCTGGGCTAGTCGGTTGTGATTGGCAATATGAAACATCGTTCCAGCGCACAATTGAACACGGACGAGAAAAGAAGGAAAACACGAACACCGGACTTCAACTGAATTTTATTTCCTGAAAACAGGGCTTTATGTACACAGGGGGAGAGGGTGGGCGCTGCTAGTGCGCAGGACCACCCAAAAATATTTCGTTGGTCCAGGTGACAATCACCAGAGGCGCCGAAACCAAAAGAATTGCTCTCGCTTTTTAGTATTCCTGATTTGCTGCGCAGCTACCCGAACTGGCTCTTCAACTCATCAGCTGAACTAAATAAGCTGCGAAATTGTTTCGCTCATCATATACCAGGTGTTTATTTTTAAGCTGCGTGAAATTTTAACGTATTGCCTAAGTTTCAAAAGTGAGCCCGATAAATTTTGGATATATTTATTTATTTAAGAGTAGATAATTTAGGTTGTAGACTATTATGAGCGTGCATCAAGAGAAATAGTACCGGCCAATCAACAACACTTCCATCGTGTAGGGATTGGTAGGTGTCATGACTTTCAAGGTTATAGCTAGTGTAGCTGTGAAACGGGTGCAAGGCTAGGCCGGGAACCTCGCCTGTTATTATTGGAGGCTTCTCCAAGGATCCGAAGTTCTCACTAATGAATACGTTTAAGAAATAAGCGAGAATGCGAGTCTTCACGCACTTTACTACAAATTAAGCGCGTATTACAGTAATATTACATTTCACCGGCTCACAGAGCCACGTTCCTCAAGTTGTTTCCTTACATCTTTGGTGATATTGGCGGTGCACAGTTCAGTTCTCTGGATTCAGTTCAAAGTATTCGGAACACCTTGTACCCCCACCTCCCCCTCACACACACGTCTTAATATATTAGGACACCCGACTTAGCGTTTGTCGCTACTTGCAAGGCATTTCTCCGGAGCCGACTAAGGCGTTTACATCAGCTAGGTTATAATTTATTTTCAAAACAAGTGTCGGACAAGGACTCGGACTATCGAAAAGCACAAATCGTGGCGCTAAATACTGCTTTATTCTAGCCACTGATGAAAAGATAATGATACAAGAAGATACCTGTCATCAGATATATACAAAATACGGCCCTTCTTTTTTCTTGGTCAACGCCATGCAAGGCATTAATGAAGGTTTAGTAGTGCTGTCGTTGGGCAACACACACCCTCTGCCAATTCTGTATTATCGACGGTGCGCCAGCCAAAATCTGAGGAGCTTGGATCACTACGAACACTTACGAACTTGATCTAACAATCGACAGCCTGCCGCCATAGATCACATAACTGAACTATTAAATTTTGTTTGGTTCCTTTGACCACTAAATGTTTTTTTAATATCTAGCTCTGCCATCAGCATGGAAGGCTATTTCACAGAGGAGTGACAAACGTCTAAATAAATAAAAAGAACACGCAAAACAAACGTTACGTTTCGTGATAAATATAAAGAGAAACGAAGGCGTCCTTGGGCCCGGCCAGAGAACACATACTCTTCAGTCGTGGCAATATCGGTCCTCTTCGGCGACTGGGCGTTCACTTCAAGGAAGCACGCCTACGACGACGGCGCGTTCGAAGATAAGCTGTCGAAGCAATCTAGCGACAACGGCAGCAGCACTGTCCGTTCCATCTGCTCGGTTCTCGCGGAGGTCTCGACGGCACTGGAGCCACGACGAGTTCTATAGCGCCACAGAAAGGAAGCACAGAATTCGCACCCAATCGCCAGGCTCTCCTTTCGCTCTTTCTTTCCTCTTCTAGCGGGAAGCAGGCGAGATGGGGGAGAGACGCACTCGTTCGGCCGCCAAAGTATCGGAAATCTTGATCCCGACGCATTTTGTCCCTTCGCCGGAGGTTCGGACACCGCCACGCCCATTGCGTCGATCTTTGCGTCTTTTGTCTCGGGTTGTCTTTCGGTCTAGTCAGCCCAGAGAGGACTCGCCATAGGCGGTAGCTCTGGCGGCACTCTCACGCTGGTCTGGCACCGCTTCGAAACTTGCCCATCAACGGAGTAAGGAATTGGTCGCCGTCTATGGCTGGGTTTGAATGTCTTTATGTGGGCAACACAGGGCACATGCTTCAGTTGCACAGAGCTCTACTTCTAGGATTTCAGTGCTACAGCCTTCCAGTAATGTCCGGTACGTGCAGGTCAAATGTTCGCTCAATAGAGAGCTTACACGTGCAAGCACTGCTCAGGTGTTTAGGACTTTCACGCTGCGCGTAGCCACCTCCAACAGTCGAGCTCTCCAAAGACCATCCCATCCAAACACAGGTTGCTGTGAATTGTCTCAAGGCGCATATTCGTTATGTTTCCCGCGTCTACGGTCACCACTTGGCGTTCTTGCCCTCCCAGAGACCTCGTGCCACTTTCTGTGAAGTTATCACCCATGTCTTCCATCGAGGCACACAAAAACAGCAAGGTCTTCATTTCCATTGTGGTGTCTCCAAAAGCATCAGATACGCCTAGGTATTCCTGTTGCAAAGAAGATCAGTCACCCAAAAATAGCACTGAAGCAGAGGACGCTGCTATTCATAAATGAGACGTATGGGGGCCAAATACACATCTGTATTGATGGTTCAGCTACCAGCTGCTCAAGTGCCATTGTCATTCCGCCTACGAAAACTACAATCAAATTCAAACTGTCACACATGATAAGATTAACGGTGACACAGCTTGCTCCCCGGCATGCTGGTGTAAAATACCTCCTGCAAAGGGCACCTCAGAAATGTGCCACCTTTTGCGACTCAAAGGCAGTACTTCAGAGTTTGTATTTTACCATATATCACAGGACACATTAGCAGCTGGCATATAAGATAAGAGAGGATCACCATCAAGCTATCGCTAAAGGCGCCGACGAAGCCACCTGGTCCAGCCATATCCCGATTCCCTTATCCAGAACTTACACTGGAAGAAATTGAGGTTCATTACGTGGCTAAAGCTATGAACCACAAATATTGGTCTTCTCCCAACGTTCCAAAGTGTCATCTTCATACACTTGATTCATCCCTAAAGCTACAAGTGCCATCAAAAGCTTTCTGTTCTCAGGCAACAGTTTTGTGTTGCCTCTGGCTAGGGGTGGCATTTGCAAAGGCCTACTCGTTGCGCATTGGAACGGGGGATAAGCGCAGCTGCGACTCTTGTGCAACTACAGAAACGACTAAACACATCTTACGTCTCGGTCCCCAGAAAACGCTGCATGTGAACCACTCCGGACGGCATTGAACCACTTAGACCATAGACCATATTTGTAAATGAAGGCCCTTGGACCATGGCCGTACGCATCGATGGCACAGAAAGCCAGGAAAGAGTTCTTACATTACCTCAACTCTACAGCTTTTGGCGGCCGCTCATACGCTCCGTGCGTTCCTCGAGGAGGAGCCATAACTTGTAACGAAGAGTAAACAAATGTATCGAGACAACGCGGTGCACATGTCACATCGCTTGACCCGTGCTACGATATGATGCGCTTGCTGATCATCATCATCAGTATAACCTGCATATACCGCATTTCATAATGCGAGACGTGGCATACCGATATACTAAATATATATGGCAATTTTCGCTCATCGGCACATCGGCCTGTTGCGGTAAAATTCAGTGGCTAATAAGGCAGAGGCTACAAGGACTCGGCGCGTACATTCTTTGTAATCACGCATTCAGCATAAAGAATAACATTCGTTTTAATAAAGAACAAGCATAACACAAGCATTCGAACCACATAATTGATGATAAGGCTTTCCTGACAATGCGAAGCACGTAGCGCTCCCCGCATACGTTTTCCGGTAAAGATTACAGCTGCGCAAGCCGCCGCGGCGACGGCACATTCTGACGTTAGGAGGGACGTCCCTAGCCTTTCATATATAAAATAACCAGCTTATCAACTGATTTCACCATTGTTGCAGCACCGCTATGGGCAATGACGTGCTGTCAAAATTACCATCACTCCCCCCCCCCCCCCCCACCTCCCCCCCCATTAATATCATTACTTAAACGCCATCAAGCTTTGGCATACCCCGCTCAGCAATTGTAGTGGTGGTTTTCAACAGCTTCGCTGGTCTTCCACTTTGCAGGACCGGAATGGCGAGTCATTATTTATTACAAAGCACCCGAGGAATACAGAGGCGAGTAGTCAGGACCTCAGCTAAAAGCGTTTCCATTGACCAGATGGAAAATCATAAAAAATTAGGGCAGAACTCGTCTCATGATGGCTGTCGAAGGTAATGCAAGTAGCAATGGAGAATTGTAGCGACAGACCATTATCCTGAAGTCAGGTTCATTTACTACATGTAGTGGCAATTCTGAGAGAGAGAGAGAAAGCAAGGGCAGGGAAGGCAGGGAGGTCAACCAGAACAGCATCCGGTTTGCTACCCTACACTGGGGGTGGGGGAAAGGGGAATAGAAAGAGGAAGAAAGGGAGAGAGTCAGCACTGAGTACATGTGGGAGGGACACCTTACACAATGACACTATAAGCGGTCTCTTAAGCCCGTGCACTTTAAGTACCGCACTAGTGCACGAATCGCTTTTCGAGCCAGTGACGGTTGTGGCCACGGTCCGAGTATCTTTGACTCGGTGAATGGTCTCGAGTCTAGTCTGTGTAAAGTTGCCCGCAGAGAGAGGCGTTGGACATCGTAGCGAGGGCAGGTACACAATACGTGCTCGATGGACTCCTCGCACCCACAGAAGTCGCACATCGGGCTTTCGGCCATTCCCATACGGTAGGAGTATGCGTTCGTGAACGCCACTCCCAACCACAAGCGACGCAACAAGGTTGCTTCGCCGCGGGAAAGGCGAGGTGGCAGTTGTAGCCGTAGCGTGGGGTCCAGTTGACGTAATCTGCAATTGAAGCCACTTGATGTCCAGAGATCTTGGGACTTCTTGCGCGCAAGTAGGCGAAGTTCTCTGGCAGCGTCCGACCTCGCCAAAGGTGTTGGACGCGTCTTTGTATCTTCGTGGGCACACCGGGCAGCCTTGTCAGCTAGGTTGTTGCCGACGATGCCACAGTGAGCAGGAATCCACTGAAACACAATGTGGTGTCCTCTTTCCAGAGCATGGTGGTGCAGTTCCCTGATATCAGATGTCATTTGCTCGTAAGTTCTGTGACGTAACGCGGACTTGATGCTATGAAGGGCTGCCTTAGAGTCACAGAATACGACCCATTTCTCTGTTGGCTGTTCGGTGATGTACATCATAGCGGCATGGAGAGCTGCAAGTTCTGCCGATGTAGATGTAGTCATGTGCGACAGTTTGAATTTAACTGTAACGTTCTTGGCTGGAACGACGAATGCGGCAGTTGAGCTGGTAGGTGAGGTTGAACCATCGGTATATATGTGTATGCGGTCATGATACGTCTGGTGCAGTAATAGGAGTGTAAGTTGCTTCAGAGCCGGCGATGGATGATTGGACTTTTTTGTAATTCCAGGAATATCAAAATGCACTTGAGGCTGGGCAATTCTGAGACTCTTTGATTCCTGCTATAGGCTGCATACCCCGATATCGTCCCACTATGCTATGGCACTCGCGTGTCAAAGTCACCCATGAGCAAGCAGGCACGATGACGACTGTATGACACTGACGCAGTGACAGCGGAATGAGGAAAAAGGAATGATATCAATGGAATGCCAAGGCCGTATACCAACGACAACATAACGACAAAGACATCTCGATTCTTAAATTATGATGATATTAAACGACGACAAGATGACGTCGATGACACGAGGGAAATTAAATGACGACGTTGGTGTGATGACGACTGTCTGATGACAATCGCTCCACCAAGACGGCGTGGCGACAACGGCATGACGAGTGCATGACGTCATCTCTGCGAAGACGACGACGCGATGAGGACGATGGCATGGCAACGACGGCAAATCCCGATTGAATGAATACAGCAATATTATGATGAACACGATATGATGTTGATGGATAGACGAAATAGTGTGACGACGCCGCCATTACGACAATGGGATGATGATGCTGATGTGATTACGATGGTGAAACGGCAGCTTGACGGAAACGGCATCACGACCACGGTATGACGACAAATGCGTGACGGCGACTGTATGGCGAAGACGCATTGACGCCGGTGGCAAGAAGACGACATGAGGACAATGCGGTGAGAATCAGTGCGTCATGACAATTGTGTGACGATGACGTTATCACAAATTTTGTGTGACGACGACGGCTTGCTGACGATGGCATGACGCCCAGCTTTTCGTTAATTTTTTCAGGACTTTCAGCCATTCTGATGAAGAAAAATCTGGCATTATTGAATACGATTCTAAACTACAAACGACATAACAGTGTTCGTTCACGCTGCTGCAAGGCTCCTGGAAAGCGGAGTTGCAAGTACAGATTCCGTGATCAAAGGCGCTCGTTTGTAAAGTCAGCAGGATTCCACCGTTCCCGTATATTCTCGCGCGTGATCATGCATAGCTTACCTGTAATATAAGGCACACGAACACAAGTGTTCGTGCCTTATTATATGTGTTCGTGTGTTATAAGTGTTCGTGTTAATATATGAAGGCACACGAACACAAGTGTTCGTGTGCCTTCATATATTGCTTTGTATTCCTATTGCCTTCAATATTGTGTAACATGTTAATCTTTTGATAGCACTGTTCCTATTGGAAATTTGTACCTTTTATACATTTTACTGTTTAATGTGCCCCCCTTACTTTATGCCCTTCCATAGGGCCTGTAAGGTTCTTTTGAATAATAATAATAATAATATGTGTTGTATGCAGCGCGATGGCCACGCAATTTACAGGACGTTGGGCAGTACGGGTGGCTCCACCATCTCGGCAGTTTCCATTGATTGCATAGGGACTGAAAACGATTCGTGAGCAAAAAAAAAGGATAAGGCGTGCAGACACAGACACACGAGAAGAGAAGTGGAGCACTTACCATGTTAGACTGCTTGCTGAAAGCATATTGCTTAAAAAAATCGCCTTATTCAAGAAGAGTTGCCTAGTTCAAGTGCTCCCATCATGCCGCGTTAAATACAATCAAATGTTTCTTAAATTGTAGCCATGCATTGAGAGAATAAATTACTACATAAGGAGGAATTAGCATAAGAGGAGAATTAATAACAATTCCTCCTGAGAATACACAACGTGTTATTCGCGCCTGTATAGATATATTAGTGATCAATATAATCAAATAATAAGGCATAAATTGCTAGACAAAGAAAATACGTATACTAGGGGGCAACGCAAAAGCACCGCGAAAGACCATGTGTCACACCCGATCTTCTCTTTCGAACGGCCGTTCTCTCCCCGCCATTTCAACATTGGTATAGAGATAGAACTATGCGCACTTATCAAGAGCGCTATCCTCC
This sequence comes from Dermacentor albipictus, assembly GCF_038994185.2. Lineage (NCBI taxonomy): Eukaryota > Metazoa > Arthropoda > Arachnida > Ixodida > Ixodidae > Dermacentor > Dermacentor albipictus. The sequence continues at coordinate 358,128,005 of NC_091821.1, forward strand.
AAATCGTGCATTTATGCATTGCAAGCGTTCGGGCATCGCCTTTTGTATGCGTACTCCTTTGTGCCTTGTGTATCCGAGCCCGTGATCCTAGCCACCTTTCTCCCGCTGTAGCTTTTACTCACACGTCTTGTCTTACTGTGTCCTCTTTTGCTCTCCGAACGCCTCTCACGAGGGAGAAATTTACTATTACCTGCCTCCCTCTAGACAATTACTCGCGGACGCGTTCCAGAGTTTTTGTAATCTCGCTCGGGCCTAAGAGACTGGTAGAGGAGAAGGGCTACGTGTAAGTCAAAAGGGAAGCAGCCTTTCCCGGTTGTCGCATAGTTCTCAAATAGTGCGTGGAATTTTCCAATTTCATAGGAATGCCCCAGAAGACGCTTCTGTTCGCTTTCTTCTGCTGACTTATGCGCACTTATGGCAATTGCACTTACCCTGGAAAGCATAGATTGCGGATTACGAGCTCGAGAATAATGAAAATAATGAAAAGGTGTGACGCTGTTGACTCGGTGACTATAGGCTACAGGGCAAGCTCCAAATGTGATTGCAACAAAGAAGTGATTAAATACCGTACGAATTTTTTTTAATTATGGGGTTTTACGTGCCAAACCACTTTCTGATTATGAGGTACGCCGTAGTGGAGGACTCCGGAAATTTTGACCACCTGGGGTTCTTTAACGTGCACCTAAATCTAAGTACATGGGTGTTTTCGCATTTCGCCTCCATCGAAATGCGGCCGCCGTGGCCACCGTACGAAATTCACATGACAAGGTGCATCTGTGCAATTCGGGGCACACTTCGAGATGCTTAGCACAAAGCATTCGCTCTTTCTGAGCAGAGGCTCATTCTTGTACAAACGCGGCAGACCCAAATTAAGTTCATAAAAGAAAACGTACTACAAAAGGCTAGTGAAACGATATTACTAGATTAATGAACATATTCCTTTTTTGGAGGGTTCGGCACACCTTTCCTATACAGTATACTATGCTCCATAAGAACGGCGCACAGTCCAGAACACCTACGCAAATACCGCATTTTCATTAATCAGCAGTTTAAAAATCCCTACCTGTACGATATCCTTGCTCGGCTTTGTAAGATACCCATACCGAAACGCTTAACAAGCCTATAATTTGCTTCAGGATTGAATTGGTCATAATCTGTGAAGTGGTCTAAACTACTTATTTGATGCCTGCATTCCTTCCGCATCATCATTCTTCAATTCAAGCAGAAATACTTATGATCTTTATTTATCTGAAGACGAATAGCGTATCTCTTTTCTTTCACAGCCTATTTTTTCCTAAATGAAACGAAGGCTGTCGACTTAAAAAGTGATGCATCGCGCATTACAATGTTAAGATATATGTTACGTTCATGTTACGTTAATTAGCGTCAGTCAGTCATAGAAAACACATGATGAATTTTGCCTCACATGCTTTAGTTGGCACGTTGGACTCGTGTAATACTGCCTGACGTTCACTTCCTTGCTCTTCATTGTTTACTATTTACAAATGAAGGAACTACAATAGATGCGTCTTTAATTGGTGCTGAGTGTTACCGACAACGTCTTGAAATGCCCCGACCAATAAACCCGCGACAAACTCGTGCTTGCCTTTTCCTCTGCGGCAGATATTAGATGCTGTCGAGCTAATTACTTACATGACACTCACTTGTCAGGATAAAATTTTCCTATTCTTTATTAACTAAACCTATACAGATTTGAACGCTTTCTGTAGAAGCGCATGCTGGTGATAAGACATTTAGTCTTACATCCACGAATGCTAGTACAGAAAGGTGAAAGAAAACACCGATTCACCAAAACGATTCACCCACTGAAACGTGCGATAGGTTCTGGCTATGCAATCTCCGCCACGAATGCGTGCGCGTGCAAAGTACATCGGAAATCGGTATTTCGATTCGAAGAACAATGCGACGTGCGGCACAATGTCGCCGCGAGAAACGGGCTTTGTTCTCGGTGCAGGTTTGCAAGCGCACGCGGAGGTTTTTCTAGGTTTTCTTTCTCTTTTTCCCCCGTTCGTGCACCTATTATTTCCAGGATACGTATCGAACAGGTTCGACAGGCAAAAACGAGAAGGAGAAAGACAGAAGGAGTGAGCTTGAGAAATGCCGTGGTTCATGGAACATGTGGGGAACACGTCCGAAAATGTTGTGTATTTGTATTTATTGTATCATCGGCTCTCTCTTTACGCGTATTATAACTATCGTGTTAGTGCACCTTGCGCGAGTGTATGAGTTAGTGTATGTGCGTGCTTTGTTCTTGTTTTTATCTCAGCCCCTTTATCTGATACTTCGCATTTCTTCTGTGTTAGCTTTTCAGGCCTGACGCTGTACCCCCCTATAAAGGCAATAAGTAATACATTCGACTGCGGTGTAAAAACGTGTAGACTAGGAATTTTAAGTGCAAACAAACCATCAGTCTAGCCAGAACAGTCACGCATACCTCGCGTTCCGCCTGTATTTTGATCGATATATCTCACCACTAGTCTACGATGTGGCAGCCGAGCTAGGGACAGCTGTGTAAAATTGTAAGCTCCCGGTCTCAAGCCTAAGTACAAGCCTAGGTACGAATCTGGAACCTTTTAGGGAACGGTTAACAACACGGTATTAAAATCGTTAGTATTGTTGCTATGATTTTGTTTCTTCAAACTACCCCATGATGTGTACTAACAGTGAAGGATGGAGCGAGTCAAGTCGCAGCTTGGCACTATTCCAAGAAATTTCATTCTTTTAATTCATTGCGACGAGCAGTTACCAGAATTGGCTTTGTTTCATCAGGCACTTACGATGACACAGTCGAACTTGCTAGTTGGGGAAGCGACCTACTTCGTCGGCTCTTTCGCAGCCTGTCATTCCACAATGACCCAACAGCCACTGAAAATTCATTGTGCGCTCGTTTTGAACAGCCGGGTAGGAAGGTTCTCCTTTTTTTGCATAGCAACTCTTTATAAAGACGGTGTACATTTGGAAGGATGACCCTGAATATCAAATAGTTAAAACGTGCTAATGAAAGGTCGAAGAAGAAGCGAATGGCTGCCCTACAAGCACCCCTATGAATGACCTTCGTTGAGCTATCGTCTCCCATGTTACCAATAAAGGAGACTCACCGCCACAATATTATCCAACAGTCAGGTGGCTGTTGATCGATGTAGTCAAGGACTTCTCTGAGAGCGAGGCAACATGAGCTTGGGTACCATGTTGATCAGCTGTTTGTTCATCACGCAGTTCGCCGGCTACCTTGCTGCATCCATGTTCGAGAATGCTGCTGCGCATGTCCCTGACCTCACGCTGCACTTGGCGTTATCATCCTTCCCTCACCATGTCTTGGATGTTCAGGACGTACAACGCGTGGTCGACCCTATCTTCCTTGCGGATAACAGCGGCTGCTTGCTCCTCGCATGATTGGCCCGTGTCCCACAGAAGAATAACGTCACAATCCACCATCCAATCACCGACAGACCAAGTTCCACGATGACATGGTTTACGGCTATAAAAGCGCCCCCGACAGCTCCCTTCTTCAGTGAGCGAAGCAACAGCGGCGTGTGCACCAAGTTGATCCGCTGTCTGTTTACCACGCAGGTATGTTACCTTGCCAATTCTCGGTGCATCTGTTCTGATGACAGATGTATGCTGCTTTTCCCTCGCCCACATAACTGCTACCATGGTTTTGTCTATATTTCTTTGTATTCTGCTGCGTTAAATGCTGCCCGCAGGCTTTTATTGAATGGTGATGTGGAAGTTGACCCTTATCCCAACGCTCGTCCTCAGCGCGATTCTGACTCCCAAACCCAATTGACAAATGTTGATAAACAATCCGAGGTTGCGGAAATGCTCTCTGAACTCCTAAGCGGCCAACCGAAACTGCCTCAAGATATTTCAGAAATTAAAATGCTTCAATCATCTGTCAACACGAAGTTTGAGACTTTGGAAGCTCGTGTATCTTCTCTAGAGTCACCCTCAACGTGTAGTGGTGCGCAGGCTTCTGATGACAACCTACACAGTCAAATCCAGCAATTAAAAAACTCTATCCCAACTCTCTCTTGCGGAAACGACAATTTAGAAAACAAGTCGCGTAGAAAGAACATTATTTTACGTAGTCTCAGCGAGGGGCCTAACGAGAATTATGAGAAACTTTCTTCCAACATTGCTAAGTGGTTCCAAAATACTCTTAAGATCGCATGTACGCTTATCAAAAGGTGTCATAGACTCGCCAATAACTTAGAGGCCGGTCATGTCCCGTTATTATAAAGCTCCTTGATTTTCAGGGTAAGGTGCTGGTGCTGAAGAATTGCTATAAACTTAAAAACACTAGCTTTCGTGTTTCAGAAGACCTTTTGCCTCAGGTACGCAATGTTCGCAAGAAACACTGGGAAGTGTCCTGCTCTCATGCTCTCATAGAGAGAGCGAATCATCTGTCCAACTTCGAGTTGATGATGTATTTATTGACAGGGTATGATACGACTGGGATAGCACATCCAATATTCTCGTCTGGCCATTTCTTAGCTCACCTAAACCCGCCGAAGCACCTCCTAGGGCAGATCTCCTTGACTTCACGGTACTGGCAATAAACTTTCCATTTTAGGCGTTAATGCAAGAAGGTTTGTCAACAATTTTTTCTAAATTCCTTTCTTTGGTCTCGTCTTAGTCACCACATATCGTTGTTAATGAGACCTATCAGTTCCCTCACCGACTTCGGTGCCTATTAGCATACCAACAACTACCGAAAGTGAAGAGTCCGATATGGACTCCCAGGGTCCACCGAACAAACGAAAAGCCAGCCTCATTCACAGGACTCCCACTACAGCCCCAATTGAGGACGCAGACCTAATGAAACGCGTAGAGCAACACGTTGAACGCGCGGTCAAGGCGGCCATGGACGCCATCCTTCCTGCGATTTTTGAACGCTTCCAGCAGTTGGAGAACCGCATGACGGCACTCGAACAGAACCACAACACGCTAGCCGCACAGGTCGCACAAATCGCACAATACATCCCAAAATTAGCGCCCGTCCAGCCGGAGCAGACTCTCCCTCACCCCGCGGTCGTTCCTCAGGTGGCACCCGTCAGCGCAGCGGCGGTCCTCCGCCCATCCCGCCTGGACCTGGCCGTCCACACACTCCCCAACAATCAACATGGCTGTAACAACCAATAGCACCTATCACGTTTGGCAGTGGAACTGCCGCGGATTCAAAAAGAAGAAGGCTAACCTTCACCAGCATGTTAATAACACGGCACAGCAAGAATCATACAAACCTGATATAGCGCTACAAGAAGTCAACATGGAAGCCGGCCTCTCCTCTTACAGGGCTTTCCATTGCCGTAACAACTCCAAGAAAGTCACTACGCTCGTTCGCCGAGAACAGGTGACGGCGATCCACGACATCGAAACTTCTCCCCCCTCGGGCATCCCCCACGTTTTCGTGGAGATCATCCCAACGCGCACGTCAGATCCCAGCCTATTCATCCTCAACGTATACGTCGCCCCGCATGCAGACCCGAAGCTCGATGCGATTTTTCGCTCGGCCCTCAAAGTCAGCCGCGACTGCCCCCTGCTCATCGTTCGGGACTTCAACGCCGGTCATACTCTGTGGGGATACCTGGGCGACACCCGCAAGGGTAGACATCTAGCAGAAGCCGCGCAAGAGCTGGGCCTCACGCTAATCAACGATACTACCACCCGCACCAGAATCGGCAGCCGAGGTCAGGTAAACACTAACCCTGACCTGACGTTCGTCGTCCACTCGCAAGACTACGCATGGACGAACACCGGCGAAACTCTGGGAAGCGACCACTGCATCCTTCACACGGAAATCTATGCACGTGGCAAGCGTCGGCGGCAGCATCGCTTCTCGGTTACTAACTGGGACAAATTCCGCGAGTCCAGAAGAATGCGAGCCAATGAGGGGTCCATCGCCAATATCTCATCCTGGACGAGCCAACTGCTGGCCGACGTGGAAGAGCATACGGAACATCTTGACCCGGAGGACGCCCCGGAAACCACCAACGTCGACAGCAGGCTGCTCCACATGTGGCAGGCAAGATCGAGCATGCTCCGGCGTTGGCAACAGCAGGGGAAAGATAACCAAGCCCTAAAAGAAAGAATCACTCGACTCGACGCAGAGATCTCCGATCACGCGACCGAGGTCACCCGGCAGCAATGGTACCAAATATGTGATCGCATGAGGGGACGCCTCAGCTCAGCCCGGACGTGGCAACTCCTACGCCACCTCCTGGATCCGGACACCACCAGGGTCGAAGGCAGAAGAAACATGGCCAAGTTAATCCACAGGCATGCTCAGGACCCGGGGACGTTCCTGGCAGAGATGCGAGACAAGTACATCGGCCCGCAACTCAAGACACCGTTACCTGCGGCCTACCAGGGCCGGCCGAACGCGCACATAGACGAAGACATTACGTTCGCTGAGGTGTCGGCAGCCGCCTACAAGCTGCGGACGAACTCGGCGCCGGGTTCGGACCGCGTTACCAACAAGATGCTACGCAACCTGGACGAGGCCGCAATGGAGGAGCTCACAGAGTTCATGAACGAATGCTGGAAGACGGGCGCCATCCCGGAAGAGTGGAAGACGTCAACGATCGTCTTTATACCAAAACCAGGCAAACCACTCAATGCGGACAACCTCAGGCCGATTTCACTGACATCATGCGTCGGCAAACTGATGGAGCACGTGGTCCTAGACCGTCTCAATGAACACGTAGAAGATGGGGACGAGTTACCCCACTCTATGTTTGGTTTCAGGCCACACCTGTCCTCCCAAGATGTGCTCCTTCAGGTAAAAAGGCAGGTGATGCAACCCGAAAGTCCGGCGGACGCTCGCCGATTCCGGTGCCTCCTGGGCCTCGACCTGAAGAAGGCCTTCGACAATGTCGCCCACGCAGCGGTGCTCGAGGGCCTGACCCAACTGGGTGTCGGAAACCGTGCGTACCAATACGTCCGAGACTTTCTCACCGACCGGAAGTGCCGGATCAAAGTCGGCGAACATGAAACTGAATTTATAGAGCTGGGGAGCCGAGGCACGCCGCAGGGATCAGTCATCTCCCCTTTTCTCTTTAACGCGGCGATGCGCGGGCTCCCGGAACTGCTGTGCTCTATCCCTGGGCTTCACCACAGCCTTTACGCTGACGACGTGACGTTATGGGCAGCGGCGGATGATCCACAAGCTCTTCAAGAGATCATGCAACGCGGCATCGACGTCGTACAAGCTTATGCGGAGTCAAGGGGCCTGACGTGCTCACCGGAAAAATCCGAATACCTCCTGATCAAGCCCAGCAGGAGTAGCTGTCCCAGGGGATTACCACGGAGAAGGCGCTTCCTTGAGCTTAAAGTCGGAGAACTTACCATCCCGGAGCGCCCCAGTATCAAAATATTGGGGCTAGACTTTCAGAACACGCTGCGCTGCGGGCTCATGTTAAAGAAACTCCAGAGGGCGACCAACTACACACTACAGCTCATTCGCCGGGTGGCTAATCGGCACCACGGCATGGGCGAGGGCGATCTGCTTCGACTTGTGCAGGCATACATAACCAGCAGAACCATGTACTCGACACCATATGTCAAACTCGCAGTCACTGATTTAGCCAAATTAAACACCATGATCCGACGAAGCACAAAGGCAGCCTTGGGCCTTCCGGACCACGCGGCCACCGCAAGGCTAGAGGCCTTAGGCATGCATAACACGATCGAGGAGCTCTTGGACGCTCACCACACAGCCCAAGTCCGTCGTCTCTCGCTAACCCCGGCTGGCCGCACAGTCCTCCGGAAGCTCAGTCTCGAGGCTATCCCCGAAATTACAGAGTACGTTACGATTCCGCGAAAGGTGAGGGGGCATATTTATGCCCCACCTCTACCCCGCAACATGGACCCCGAGTTCCATCAGGGCCGTCGGCAGGCCCGTAGTGAAGCCATTTGTCGACGCTATGGCTCGCAAGATGGAGTGGTCTACACAGACGCAGCCAGACACCCTCGCGGCGACCTCATGACTGCGGTGGTAGCTGATCACAACGGAGGACTGCTAGAACATACAACAATCACGGCTGGCCGAGTGGTGGAAGCGGAGGAAACCGCGATTGCCATGGCCATGCATGCGGACGCAAATACCGTCATCAGCGACAGCAAGCAGGCCATCGGCAATTTCGTCCGTGGTAGAATTTGCAAACAGGCGTACCATGTCCTCACACGACGCCCCCTAAGCGGCTTGAAAACCCTCGTGTGGACCCCCGCTCACGCGGCTGTGCCCGGCAACGCGTCGGCTCACAGTTTGGCTCGAGATCTCGCGCGCCGAGCCTCGTCCGCGGATGCGGACGGCGTGAATGAGGAGGAGACACACGAGGAACCCTGCGAGACTTATTATGAAATAGCCCATCGGTATCGCTTGAGGCGTCGCGCGCTCCCACCACCGGTCAAGCAACTCGACAAAACGCAAGCGGTCGCGTTTCGGCGACTTCAGACAAATACATACCCACACCCAAAATACATTAACAAAATCACAGGGGGCAGGGAAAGCGACAAATGTAGGCTCTGTTCAGAAACAGGAACACTCACACACATAATGTGGGAATGCACCTCGCTCCCGTTCTCTCATCCCCCCGTCAGCAGCGAGACTGACTGGACAGCCTGGCTCAGTTCCGGGGACGTCGACCGACAATTGGAACTGGTGGACTGGGCGGAAAAGGCCAAGCAGGCCCAGGGCCTTACTTGAGCCCTAACGCTCAGCCACGTCCCTCTTTACCCTTCCCCCTTTCAATAAAGTTTATCACCACCACCACCATGAGACCTGGTTACATGACTGTGTGCATGATTCTGAAGGGACCCGCCCTGGCTTCAAAGCGGTTCGGGGAGACAGAAAAATCGGGAGAGGAACCGGTGTTGCTGTATTTGTTCAATCTCACCTTCACTTTTCCGTACACCCTGCCCCACCTGATACTGAGTCTTTGTGGTGTAAAGTTGAACTCGAAAATATGTCTTTGGTTATAGGGGTTGCTTACCGTCCACCTGGTTCTAATATTAATTATTTACACAATCTATCTGCATCGTTTGCAATTCTGCATAGCCATAATACTTCTTCATCCAACGTTATCTGCATCGGCGATTTTATTGCTCCTGGTGTTGACTGATCTTCTATCAAAATGAGCGGACATGAAGTAGCCATAGGGCGGGTGTTTGTTAACATCACATTGTCCTATAGCCTGTACCAGATCATTCAGCATTTCACTCGGCAAACTTCAGTCCTTGATCTTGTTTCTCTTACTACATCTCTTTTTCATTCTGGCTATTAATGCGATGTTATTGATGGAATATATGACCACAATGCTGTGATAATTTGAATTTCAGGCATCGTCCCTAAATCCCGCTTTATCAACTGCACATTTCCTGACTTTAACCGTGCTGATGATTTAGCAATATCAGACGCCCTACGCGATTCTTTCGATAAGATTGAACTGATAAGTGCCCCTAGCGGTACTAATACCTTGATAAGTTTCTTCAAAAATCTTGTCAGTAAGTGTATCAACCTTTTCATTCCTTTAAAAACTAAGAAATTAAACACTGAAATTCCTTAGATGGCTATGGACGTTTTGCGCCTATTACCTGGTGCGGCCAGATTATGTCGATCAAAACGCTCTCAAAACTCATGCAGTTCCATACCGCTAAAAAGGAACTTTGTTCTAAATGCTCGCTCGAAAAAAAACTTTATAACAAGGTAACCTTGCTGAAATTAATGAAGTCTAATCCCCGTAAATTTTGGAAAGCTATCTTGCCGCCTAGGTCAACCTCGGACACGCTGATAATCAACCATGTTGCAGTTTCTGGTACGCAGACAATAGCTTCTTCTTTCAGCATTTAGTTCGACTCTGCCTTTATGACTGATAACTCGGTAATCCCTGTTTTTGATTCTGAACCATGCACTCCAATCAACGATGTATCACTGTCTCCTGAGGATGTACTTAACTTAATCCTAAACTTAGATACCAAGAAGTCGTTCGGTCCTGACGGTATCCCAACGGTCTTTCTCGTTTGATGCTCTCTTTGGTAAAGCAGATATTCTAAAAATTATCTTTACAATATCTCTGTCAACCGCCATCCTTCCTCCTTTGTGGAAACTTTCAATTCTCCCCTTACTTAAGTCAGGTAACGTTCAATTATCTAATTATTGGCCCATTTCCTTAACAGCACATTCATGTAAATTATTTAACACATTATATTTAAACACATCATGAAATTGTTTTTGAAACTGACCAAATTTAATGCACTTTCCAGCATGGTTTTAGAGGTGGCCTGATCACTATAACAGAACGGGCAGAATTCGTTCACTGTATCAGCAGCTCTTTAGACATAGGTGACCAAATTGATGCTATTTTTATAAACTTTGCAAGGCCTTCGACACTGTCTCACACCCTAAACTAATGCACAAGCTTTTCGCTATACAAAAAAATAATCCATCCTTCGTTGCCTGGATATTGGACTTTCTTTCCAAGCGCTCATAATATGTAAGTTTCAACTCTACTATCTCATATTTGATGCCTGTTTCAACAGGAGTTCCCCAATGCTCAGTATTGGGTCCTCTTTTATTCCTGCTTTATAATAATGATCTGCTCCGCACACGTCAGTTAAATTACGCCTTTTTACAGAGGATTGCGTTTTATATCATACAATTAAATTTCCAACTCATCATGTTCTTAACAATTCTTTTACTGACTTCTGTAACTGGGCCAAAGCATGGCATCAAAATATCAACTTTTCCAAATCTATCTCCATGTCTTTTACACGACGTTCATGCCCTTCCTTCTTTGCCTATGCCTTTAATAATATTACCATAAACAGAATGGTTGAATTCAAATATTTAAATATCCTACTAATACACAATTTTTCATGGCCGAAACACAGAGGGCCTCAAAACTCTGGGTTACTTACATCGTACGCTGCCTTTTGTTGCTCAAGAAAGTAAACTTCTTACATAAAAACTCTCATTTTTCCCGTCCTCGAATATGGCTACGTTGTATCGAAACCATACAGGTACTGTGACGTTAAAAATCTAAAATCAGTGCAAAGTAAGGCAGTGCGTTTGTTTTTAGGGGATATGACAATGTCTTTTCGCCGTCTAACTCTGTTTTCCTATTTGGTGCCACTCCTCTTGCAGAGCGTCGCAAGCTTGAATGCCTAAAATTCCATCATATGTTAATCAATCACCCTCGTTTCTCCTCTCTAGAGAACTATCTGACATTTTCCAAACCCTCACCTACGAGGAGTGACCATGCTCTAGATATCTCAACTTTTTTTTCCGCACTGATCCCTTTTAACACAGCTTTTTACATCAACAATTGAAGTCTGGAATTCATTACCGGACAACATTCGTTCCCTACCACTGAAACAATTCACGCAAGCTTGTTAATAAACACTTGTATGTTGTTCATCTCACTCCTGCCACAGCCTCATCGAGGCTGCAGTATGCATAAATAAGTAAATAAATAAATAAACAAATAAATAAATAAATAAATAAATAAATAAAAGTTCCGAACCCGTCATGTTGTGGTATGGGAGGGCACGACTTTCTGTATACACATGCATCACTTCTCCTTTTACCGTTTTCCAATACAGCATAGCAGACAACGTGCAATCCGGTTAACCTCCCTGCCTTTTTCGTCTCTTTCTCCGTCTCTGGCGATATTACAAGTGATGTGTCCTTGCGATGAATACAAAGACAACAAAGGCATTTAAGCAGACTGGCTTGCACACACCGGTGTTTGTGAAAGTCCGGTCCAATTCGTGGATGTCAGTGGAAACTTCTAAATGTTTTCAGCCACCCGTATAGTACAGAATCCACTTGTTAAACGGCCAGCGTGGCGTCTGTTAACTTTCCTGGTAGCGAAGGTGTGACGTTGCGTTCTTTGCCGTCAATACAGAATAAGAAGCAATGACAAGTGCAGTTGCTGACAAACATTGTCTGGTTCTTTAACTGTCTTTTACTCAAGCTTCCTACTGATATACAGCAATCCTCGATTACAGTCTGATGTATCCTTTGTGATCGTCCTTTAGACGGGCATATTGTGCGGCTATCAGCTATTGGGAGAATCTAGGACAAGAAAACAGCAGTGGGCACAATGATAAATATGCCTAAAGCTGAACGATAGACGTGAGCGAGCATCACGGCCAACGAGCCTGGCGGGTACATAATGAAGGAAAAAAGAAACATGAAATCTAAGTAAGGACAAATTGTCTATCGAGGTATAGTGCGGAGGGTATTCAACTGTCTGCAGCTGGGGACGAAAGGGCCCCTTTATCCGATTTGCGGTTAGCATGCCAAGGCCGCAGCACGCCTTTATCGATCTCTCCGATTGCTCCTCAGAAAGAAGACGACCCGCTGAATCGACCGGTTCCAGAGGTTCCTGGTACGCTAGAAGCAGTCTGCCGCTCCGTCGGAAACTGAATAATATGTCCCCCTGTCCAAGAGCTGTCGGCGAACTCGAAACAAGGTTGGCCTAATTTGAAGGTAGGTCGATCCACCATTCGTGCCTTTCTTTTGCAACGCTTCTGGAGCCAGGAAGGGTGCATGTGTCTGAGTGCACAAGTTTTGAAGCACCAAAGACGTTCTACTCATACGTAGCTTAAGAAAGCTTCGCGGGCTCACTTTAAGGCATGTGTAATGACATAAGTATCCACTCCAGGCCATCTCAGTCTCTGTCTTAAATTATACGTTTAGGATGGCTTGAAACACCATTCGTTAAGCCAGCGCTTGGATTTTGTCAGAGCACTTTTCATTCTTTTCGTAAACGGCTTTGAAGTTCGGTTTGTTCTTTCTAACTACGTTGGCACTTCCTGATGGCGCCATTGCGTGTCAGGCATTTCACGCTGTACGTCTACAGTAATATGAGTGTTGCCACTGTAAATGAATTGCTTACAGAACTCATCTTTGTCAGTGACTTCGGGCGTTGATGTCGGAGTACTTTACAAGAACCTAGACTTAGGTCACTTGTTGCTAACAATTTATGGACAGAAAAAGAAGAGGAGCACTGCGCACTTTCATAAGTATACTTGCTAATTTATACGCATGTTTTTCACCTCCTTGAATTTATCAATTCTGTAATAGCCCCGTACTTTTGGCCTGTTCCGAAGGGGAGAGGAAGGAGGAGAAATGTTGCTTGCTGCGGGTGAACCTATGCTTGTAATCGCTGCCAGTAATCGTTTGCCCGAGCGGCACTTGTACAGTACAGTAGAGTCCGATAACGTCGTTATATACACAGGAAATACTTGTGGCGCGTAGGCAGTGTAACCGGGGCGCATCAGGCTGTACACCATCTGTCACACCTCAACCTACTTTGGCCGCTCCAATGGTTCACCATTCATACTATAGCTAAGTACCACGCAAGAAATTGAGGGGTACCTGAAATAGCTCCTTCATAAATAACCAGCGTCGAGGCAGGAACAATATTGCACTCGCGCTTGCGTGTGGGGCCATCGTGCGTTTTAGTTTATATAATAACGCCTTTTCTTCTGTATCCAATTCAGGATGTTCTAACAAATAACGGACAATGTCACCAGAAGCTTGACAATTTACCCACAAGAAAGAGCATGTCTGGGTGTGCTTGCTTCTCGTCTGTTTGGATGTGCTAAAAACAACAACAATGTAGCCAGTTATCGAGCATGCTATGGAAGGTATCTACAGTTGACTTGTTATAAGTTACCGATGATAATACTGCAATGTTTTATTAAATGAGCACAATGATACGTTGATGACCAGTTTGTTTTTATTAAAGGGTTTTAGTTTTGTGGGCCATGCGACAATCTTTTTCAACTTTGCATAGCTCATCTAATCCCACTCTCCCACTACTTTGGCTTCTTTTCACTGTCTTTCAGTAGTATCTCTCTCTCGCTCTGTCATATAACTGTCCATTATTAAACCCAATATTTCGTGCAAAACAATGCACGTTATCTCTAGCCATCGTAGGTAGTGAACGTATTCAAGTGATGAATCAAAAGCCCCTGCTTTAGCTTTAGTCGTCACTTCGCTAACCGACAATTTTCAGTGGAACCTTGCTAAGATAAACATATGTGAAAAGTGAAGGAAAATGTTCACCTTATTATGTCATCTAAAATTATAGTTGGAATGGCACTGCTGCAAAGCACCAGTCGATAGACTTTACGTAAACGACACCTGTAGAGTAACCAATGCGGAAATGTGTACGTAAACATAATGAGCATTCAAGCGTCAAAAGGGGAGGAGAATGTTTCAGCTTCGTGTCGACGACGCGTTCCCCGCTTACGCTGGGAATATTACGCGCTGCACCCCCCCCCCCCCCCTCCCCAATGCTGGTGCATGAAATCTCTCTTTTACTATGCTGTACTTACGCGTACTCAGTTTTTTCGAATGTGGTTTCTATTCTATTTGCCAGGGGCTGTATTTACAAAGTATGTCACACTAAAGTTGTTAGTATTAGAAAATTCCAGCTAATCCTGATGCTGGTCATTATACTCGTGAAGGTGGCCGGCAAATGCTAAAAAAAACTTATGAACAAGAAAATTTGTAAATTCGACCCCATATTTATGGGCCCTCTCGATAGTGTTGTCTTAAGGTTGTTGCACTATGGATGGAACTAACTTCCTGCAGTGCTTCACTCCATTTTGCTTGAGGAACCCTGAGAGACGTTGATTTATTGCTTCTTTCGGTGCTTCTCACTTGATATTTCTACCCACATAGATAAAGTTGCTCCATTAAAAAAATAAGCAATAACAAATGCTTGATAGGCCACCTGCTGCCGTGCCACGCGCCTGATTTGCTGAACTTCATCCAACGTCACCGCCACAGGTCTCGGCACCAGCTTATTCGAAAAGAATACCCTCATCAAATGAAAAGAAGTCATATTATTATTCGCTTCTGAAACCCGTCAATTGAAAAAAATATTCCTGTATACACCTTATTTTAGATAGTTTCACCCATCACTGCTTTTATGCGAAGCATATTACGAGAGCTCAACCCAGCTCCTCAGGCGCGGCGGTGTCGCCTTCAATGACCTTTGACCCCATGCCATACCACGTGACACCGTGACGTCACGACAGAGGAGAAATGGTGCTCCAACTCGCGCCGTCACTCGTGGCGGTATATAAGCAGCTGCGCTTGTTTCTAGGTGGCTTTGGCTCAACTCTTGCAAGATGGGCTGGGTGGGAATCGAACCAGGGTCTCCGGAGTGTGAGACGGAGACGCTACCACTGAGCCACGAGTACTTTTTTTTTCTTTATTGACTGAGCCACGAGTACGATGCTTCAAAGCGGTACAAAAGCGCCTCTAGTGAATGCGGTCCTGCCTTACAAACGAGCTGTTTCTAAGGCTCAGGCGTGCGTCGCTTGCTCAGGCGCACATTTGGTTGCCGCGCCGAACGCTGCGTTGCAAACGCTGCGCCTCGCATTGGACGCTCACCGCGTCCAATGCGAGGCGCGTAGTCGCTGCGCCGTAGCCCATTGTCTTACACCCCTTGGCGGGTCGACGGGAACGCTATCGCGTTCCACTCTTGAAGGCGAAGCAGAGTGACGCATGAGTGGTTTCTTCGTCTAGCCGAACCAAATATAGCCAAGCAACAGCAGTTCACCAGGCTAAATAGTGGTTCAACAACTAAAATAAAGGCTAGTATGCTTCGTTTCCTGGGCTTAACCTTAGCTAAGCCACAACCATCTTTGTTTCCAAAGACTTTCGCTACTCTATGAAAACACAATGACAAACCAAACACATTACGTGAATCTGCCTCGTCAGCAGTTGATTTAGGGTTCACTGCTGATTTATGATCACTGCAGTCGGGTGACTCCCCTTCCTACTCGTCTATGCTTGGAGCCTGGGCTGCTCCAGCTGGATTCCCAAACAATGCCAAACTGCTTCCGTTGTTTCGTGACAAGAAAGCAGGGCAGTAGGAGTGGTAACAAGTACTAACCAAAAACTTCAGCAACTCATAAAAAGGAAAGACGTATGTCTCCGAGACAACAGTGCAGAGGAATGCGAAACCTCACTGCGCCTTCCTCGGTCGCCATAGCAGCATTCCTTCGCAATCAACCTAAGAATGAAGATAACATAGTCGAGGTGCCGGTATCCTTTATTAAGGGGTGCCTGCTTTGGTCCATGCCAAATAAATAACAGAATCAAAGTTGTGTGAAAGACGGAAGTTCTGTCACAATGAATTCCAGACAACGAAACATTGCTGGCTTGATCTTTGTCTTTGCCTTTCATCTATATTTATTACGTTTCTTGACTCTTGACAAAAGCCTTGCCTGCCAATTCGGCTCTTTCTCCTTCTTTTCTTTGCATCTATCACTGTTGCTCTCCTTGCATTCCAACTACGCATCTATTGTTTCGATTCTACATCCGTCGCTAAAAGACTCACTCGTTTCTCTGAGGAGTATTGCAATCAGCAGCGGTGTGCGATTTACAAGTGCGAGACATCTCTGTTCCAGCACCCACTCATAACAGCTGCTATCTTCTTCTGCTGGCAGAAAGAAATTGAGTTCATTTCGAATTCAAGCATGGCTTCTAGCATCGCTTTGGATGGGAGGGACTGGGAATAAGCGGGTTCGACAGAATGGGTAGCGTTAGTAAAAGCGGTTAAGTACAAGCTGTGAGATAGAGAGAGGAGGAGAGACAAAGAGGAGGAAAGACAGGGAGGTTAGCCAGTGTAAGTACCGGCTGGCTAGCCTGTGCTGGGGAAAGGGTAAAGGATAAAGATAGAGAGCACACACTGATCGCATAGCAGGATGCAGAACGTTAGTAAACGCCCGAGGTCACTCCATCCAGCTTACGATAGGCGGGCTCAAATACCCGTCAAAACATTCTTTATAGCATATGACTGAAATGGAAGCACCATGAACGCATTACTCTTAATTCGTTCGCAAATGCAGTGCCATTATCTTAAATGATAAAACGGACCCTGCCATACCTGGAGACATTCAGTGTTCAGTACTTCAGTAACTTGGACCCCATGGTTACTGTTCAATAGCTTTTGATTACTCCCTTCAGCAGCTGTCAGCCAGCATCTCCCGAGGTTTCTCACTCGGCGACATTTAGAAGGTGAGATATTTCGGCGCACATGTTCCACCATTGACGGAATTGGTCATACAGATATGTATACAGCAGATAGCTGAGTTTATTTCACTATACATGAAAATCCTCTGTATACCTCTGATCCACTCTCTTCATGGCGTTTTCCAACTGCCGTTTGAGGGCTGTCTTAGTAGGAGCGGTGCGGCCGCCTCGGTTTCTTGCCCACCATCAAAGCAAAGAACCACAAAGCTCACCTTCGTGCACAGCATTCGCTGCCAGCGTTTCCCGGTAAACATTACGGTTACATAAGCTGTCGTTTCCAGGAAATGTGAGGAGCACTGGGGATCTTTTAATGTTAGTGCGTTCCACTCTTAGAGGCGAAGGTTAAGCGTCCTCCGAGTTTTTATTTTTGATATCGCACTTTGGCGAACTGCTGTCACGTAACGCTGTAGCTTAACAACTAATGTGTGAACATTTGTCTTCATCCTGTATTCCCGAAACTTCTTTCACAAGTTCTATCCGCAACTGGCCATCGCCATGGGAAATATTTATTTATCACTACTACCACAATAGTGAGTGACGAGGATCCGAATGGCAGCCACTGAAGAAGTCTTCTTATCTAAGAGAAGTTTCATGAACAGTGGAAGCAGGCCATTCTTTCTGACCACAGTACCTCGCTTGCTACCACCGCCATGGAAACTCAATAACATGCATTAGCAGACACAAGTGTGAATCAGTCGGAATCGTGAGAGAGCAGCAGAATGATCAGTTTATTGTAAAACAATCACGTCGCCATATTGAGCGACGAAACCTTCAGCGCGCGTGGCAACGGCAGTAAATCTCTCCTTCAGGTTTGGTCCCACAGACAGGAAACACTCGCTCACGCTCACAAGAGGGACACTCACACAGATGGACGCCGGTACACAAACACACACCCAGGCACGCACATGCCGTCTTTGCCAGCCGCGACGCTCACTTCATGTTATGTACAAGACGTGCACACAGCTTGTTTCATGGCCACTGGCCATGTTTCCAGGCAATACCTGGCACAGCACGAGCGCATACTGCTCTTCCAAAATGTTGCCCTTCAAAGAACACCGGGTCTGGAGAGAGCTTCACTGGACGCCTTTTCAGTTGTGTTGAAGCACGAGGGTAGGCTGGCTCCGGCGATGACGGCTTGAAGAGGAGCGCGACGCAAGTGACAAAATTTGAATAGCGGGTGAGGAAAGGTGGTGTCAGATGCTCCGAAGGTTAGTGCACAAGCGACGAAAATGGGTTTCTTTTTCCCTTTGTGGGGCAGACCAGACGTTTTCTTTTGTGGACATGTATATCACTTCTTTGTAAAGGGGGTTACAACAGAGATATCCATGAGTCCATGACGATGAATCGTACGAAGTGTTGTGCAGCAGAAGCAAACCTCCGCGGAATCACGCGAGGTAACACTGGTGAGAGAACTCCTGCGGCATCTTAACACGCTGACTGAAATCTACGTCTATGTTCCTTCAAGGCCCATAGCAACTCTTTCCTTTTTAGTTTAATAATTGCTGACGGCGAACAAGGGACCCCATGTCTCCTGAGAGCCACGACTAACGTACGGCTTGCTATAACGTAAAGCTTGACCCTGTTGTACTTACGATCCTGCAATTTAGAGCAGGCAATGTGCATGCGCAACACGCTATGGCATGGTTTATTTCATTTGACCAGATGAACATCTCTAGCTTTCCATGCTTTTTGTCGTATTCACTAGTGGGGCCACAAACTTAGCACGTTAATTTGATTATCAGTGAAGGCCACACCTTTCATTTGAGCCTTCATGAAGCCAAGCGTCCATGTGTTGATTTCGCCCTTCATGTAGCACTTCATTTAGCCAAAACACAGCAGGACCCAACTAGGGACAGTCTGTCGATAATCGCTATGCATTGTGCTTTCGTAAAGTAAGTCAGTCTAGTAAAGTTGAATAGTCTTCAGTTCTTTTTTTGTATTTCATTTAAGACGTGCGCAAATGCTCCATAGCCACCTATTTCTCATTTGCTGAAACAGCCTAATAGATGAACAAGAATACCTCGGTATTTCTTTTTCTGAGGGAGTACATTTCTTTCCCCAACACCATAGTATTTCCGACAATAGGCAAAATAACTGAACACTTTCAAATCACTGAATAGCATAAATAATGCTGTAGATTGAGACGCTAAGAGAAATGCAAATGAGTTCAATAAGAATCATTATGCTCAAAGAAGCTGCTAGCAAAGGGTTGGCGACGCTGTTTTCAGGGAACACCTTGCGCTTAAGGAGCCGTAGAAATACCAAAGGAAGTGAACAAAATATGCCAAATATACAAACGCCTGGGCTGATTGTACATGGGTATTGTTGGAGCTAAGGTTGAGCTATAAGTGAAGCAGAAATGTTCGCTAACAGATCAGCTGGCCGGAAACACTTGCGCGACGGCGCGGCTCATCGTAGTGCTGGCACATGGCGCTATCGTTAGTACGTAGACCGAAGCAATGGTTTTGAGTGGCCCTGCCATCTGACGACGGCGTGAGTCAAAAAGATGATCGACCAAATAACCTCGTTCCACAATTCTTATGTATACCTAGACCCTTTGACGTACGCTAACGATCTCCATCTTTCTTTGCCGCACCTTGATGTTCGCACTATACTCTCTTTTACAAAGCAAGCGCATTTCACGAGAAAAAAAAATGTTATGGAAAAGAAACTTGATAACCTGCGCTGCGAAGCATGCAGCAAAGAAGTCACTGGAAAATACATGTCCGTACTGCTATCGGCATTGGTTAGGCAATGGTAAGTGTTATCCACTTCTTCGAGTCTTGTCTATGAGTCTCGTAGCTTCTTCGTCGATGTCACGACCCACTATTTTCCTCCCCGTTGAGCATTCTAGGTGCGTTGAGGACGACGACTGAAGGGTAGAACACAATTTATCGTTTCTGCGCATGTCTTTTTCAGACGACGGCGACAGGGTCGTGCCGGTCAGGCGGATAACGAAAGTCATGCTTTCACAATGCGTCACTGCCACCACGTGGCGGCGATGAATGAAGCGGGGCCAGTTGGCGCCACAGTCGACGGTCCAGCTGCTTAGGACGGCGACGGCACTCGTCCTTTCGGCTGTGACGACAGACCCAGGATTGTACCATTGCTGCCGTTCAGTGCTGGCTTCATTGAGAGGGGATCCTTGAACGTGATCATTGCCGGCGGGTCGAATGCTGCGAGAGCAGAATGGTGCATCGAATCATACACGTGAACTTAACATGAAACAATAGACATTTGCACTTTGCCGGCTATAAGTATTCAGGTCAGCGCGTGTTGTATCTGAAGCCCCATATAACTAAATGCGCGTTCTTTCTTTTAATATTCTTTTACAGTGAAGTTAGCCTCTAGTTGGTCGGGATTTTTTGTGGGGTGCTCACACACACAAAAAAAGAAGTGCCGCCACCTAGCGGCCATGACCCCTCGGACAGACCTGAAACGGTTGCCAGAAAAGGACTTTGCCTTTGAGTGGCTGAGTAACAAAATTACGTTTTCTCATACATTCCTATCACAATCTCATGCTATCATGTTTGCAGGTTGTGTGTAAGTCGTACTTTACGCGCTTTCTGGCGCAATTTACTTTTAAACATTCATTTAGTTCAATAAGGCATTTGGCCTTCAAGAATGAGGATCTATGCTTCACTTCCGCATACGTGCGTGCGCGTTTAACGTACGTCACTTGAGGTGGTGGTGCTTATTTCCTAAGAGGACTTATTGTCTCTTGGCCCATACATCCAATAAGCACCCTTTACCGCACAGCTCAGTACACTCCAAGCTTCTAAAAAGAAATATACTGCTCTATTTCTTGTCTGGCGCTCCCTGGTAGAGCGCGAGACATTCCATGGCAGAAAGCCTTCAAAGGCAAGTGGCACGCTTGGAGACGGCGGGGTATCCGAGGCACGTTATAATCTCCGATGCTGAAGGCCTGCATCGCAGACGGAAGACGAAATCGCGTATGAGTGACGAACAGAAAGCGGATAACAGGAGAAATAAAAATGAATATAGATACGAAGATAAGGTAACAGTGATTCCCTACCTGCGTAAGGTTTCTCACAATCTTAAAAACGTAGGGAAACGTGCCAGCGTCAGAATGTTGTTCACAGCGCCAAATAAGAGTTTGAGATTGTTCAAGTAGAGCTGCCCTATGAGAATGCTCAAACCTGACTGTGCCATTGAGCACAAAGATGATTAGGTCACCTGCAAAAAATGAGCTGCTTACAGAATTCTACTTCCATGGGGAATACACTACATTGGTCAGACCTGCATGTGCTCGAACGTGGGTATGCAAGGGCACCACAAGAAAATCAACAATATTGCTACAGACTACAACTGGCAGCCAAATGTAACAAAATGTGACGCGCAGCCACCTTGCCGTCAACTTTTTGATCATACTGTTGTCGCATATCGGCCTCGCAATAGCTTAACCAGGGAAATCGTAAAAGCTACCGAGATCGCACGGGTAGGAGATATTTGCGTCAGTTGGCCGTCAGTGGCTTTGTCAAAGAAAGAGCTTGAACTCTTGACATAGTCTGCTCGTGGCAGTGTACCTTTGTTTTCCTTGCGGACTCAGATGGGTGGATATATATGCTCCGGATCCGCAGAAAATCTTTGTTGAATGTTAGCTCTTGTCCTGTCTCGACTTTTCCCTCCTCCTTACTGCGCTAGGTTACTTTTTTTGCGATGAATAACCAACATGCCCAAACCTATTTCTTTCTGGAAGGTACAGCATCTGAGCCGCAGCGCCTTCTTAATGCTCGTCTCATCTGGAAGATTCATTCATCCCCGTTATGTCCAACCCAGACTTGAAGTAAAAAATTCGCTGCAATTACACCCTGTGTAATTGGATGTACAGAGAAGCAGGCATGTACGTTAGGCGAGTACCACCGCCACAATGCCGCCTCTATAAGCGACATGGTCACGCACACACGCACGCACGTCTGTGGAAGTGCAGCATGTGTAATCATTCTTGTAGGCCCTCCGCCTAGCGCAGTTGAGTTATTTAAGGAATTGAATTTTTTGAAGTAAAATGCTTTAAAGAAATCGCAAAATTACGACTTACGCTTGACCTGCAGACGGGATACCATCGGATAATAATTCCAATATACGAGAAAACAAAGTTCTGTTAAGCGGAAACTCGAACACAATCCTTCCAGCTGCCGTTTGTTGTGGGCCCTACATCTGACGCAAGTGATTTATTGAAATAATTGAATTTCTCAGAGTAAAATATGTCAGGGAATTGGTAAAATATGACTTACGACAACCTCCAGAGGTAGTAACATCATATTGTTGTTCGAATGTAATAGAATGCAGAGTTTTTTTTTCTTAGCTGCATCAAATGTCAAGACAATTGCCTATGGCGAATGGCTGAATTTTAACCCTTGATCTAAATTACTCGTTGAAGCTGCCATTACTTCTACGAGAAACCAAAATATGCAATTGAGAAATTAACATAATTACGCTCATTACCTTTTGAATTAATTACTTTACGCTGCATATTTCAATTTACGAATTAGAGCGGCTGAGCTCGCACGACGTATCTACTTAAAATGAATTCCCTGGACAGCACCAGTGCCGAGATATCAATTTTCAAGGTGTCCGACGAAATGCATTGCCGTTCCAATGAGTTTATAAAGAAACCGCTGTTTTATGCATTGAAGCAGAAAAGTAATTGAAACACCAATGTATTTCGACGGACACTTTGAAAATTATTATCTCGGAACTGGTGCTGCCAAGCGAATTCGATGCCCAACTGGATACGCCGTGCTAACTAGGCGGCTATAATTCGTAGATTGAAACATGTAGCCTTACGTATACGGTTAATTAGCATAACTGCATCATTTACTCAAATGAATATTTTGATTTCTTGTAGAAGTAATGGCCGCCTCATCGATTAATATAGATTGCGGGTTAGAATAGTGCTATCTGCCATAGGCAATTTTTGAAAAAATTGGCGCAGCTCAAAAAAAAGTACCCTGTATATAATTTTGTTGCGAGGAAAGTCAGATAGAATCTCCTTTTCCAGCTGTGGTGCGCTCGGTGAACACGGCACGAAAAATCTGAAACAGACTGATACTAGAAAAAGGGAGGAAATTAGACTCACAGGTTCAAATAAAGTGCTGGTATATGCCTACCTGCATAGCTTTATCAGATGAGCTACGCCAGTGGCTATATTGAAGGTCTGCTTACTGAGGCAACTGAGGCTTCTTAAGCAACAGAATCACTGTTCCTGGCTCTTTTCAGGTTTAGGTTTAACCGCGCCCTGTGACGGCATTTGCACTGCCCTGAAGTGTAACAGAACTTCCTACGTTCTGAGGACTTCCCTGTCATACATTTTGATGACAGGCTCACTTGCTCATAAAAACCGAGGAAAACAGGAAACAAAGCCAAAGCTACTCTCCAGTGCTGCCTTGAGTGAAGAGACGGTGCACAATAACAGGCATGCTAATAGAGTGGCAGTGTGAGCTAACGCCATAACTCGTCTCTTTATCTTCTGCTTTTGACTCTGCTCTCACTCAAACTAATAATTTCCTGCTTTATTATCTCTCCTACCCACTGTTGGGATTCTTTCGTTCAAATAAACGATTGTGTAATGTAAAGTAACATTGTATTATACTACAGCAAAGCTTTTCCTTTCTTTAACGAGATAGCAGCTGTTACACTAAATAAAAATTAAAACTCAGGCGAGTTTCTTCATGATGGCCAGGAAGAACATAGTAAGCAACAGGACGAAGAAGGACACGACCAAGGGCTATAACTCGCAAGTGTGAGTCCTTGCGTTATTGTGTCGTTCTTGATTCCTTTGCTCGTGCAATGTTTTATTGCGTCACTGCATTTACGACGGATAGCGTACTTTACTTCTGAAAAGCCTCCGGAAATAGTTTACATTTCCAGCAGACAAAAATTGCGGCTGCCTCTCACCCATGAGTTCCGTCCCCAAGTCCAAATTTCCTTCGACCAGATCGTGGGGGACATGGTTGCACTCTCTGAAAGCAAGGGCGAAAAGCAGATATGTAAATGAATATCAATATTATAAGAAAATATAACCATCTACCCACGGAGTGGCTTCAAATGCTCTAAGCTTTTGCACAGCAAGCCTATATGCGTACAACATAATAATAACTACATCATAAGTGCCAGTCGGGAGAATCTGCGGTCAACAAGTGTAAACGAGTGAACAGCATTAGCGTTACAGAAAAATACTTCTTCGTATTGCGGAATTGGACATGGTGGTAGGACCGCTAGGTATTCTTGCGCTGCTTTCACAGCATCACTTGACAGTGTGCTCCGTATCCTACACACTAGAGCTGCTGAGCAAAAATTAACGACCGCTGTTAAGCAAGGACTAGAACTGCGATATCACCTGTTGTCGATGCATGTGGCATGATTCGGTTCGGCTCTATTACACACACACACACACACACACACACGCACACACACACACACACACACACACACACACACACACACACACACGCACACACACACACACACACACACACACGCACACACACACACACACACACGCACACACGCACACACGCACACACACACCAAACCGAGAGGTTTGGCGTAATATCCACGTCACATAGCCAGAATTTATAAAAACTGCGGTCGTAGATATTTTAGCTGACGATATAGATAAAGTTACGGGACGCGCTCGTCACCGATATTTGCGGCATGTCTCGCATAGTATCGTGGTACTGGAAAAAAAAATTAAGCTGCAGTCTAGTGGTCAGGGTCTCGCTTCTTTGAGGTTCTGGATCCGTGTTTTAAACCATGTTCACCACATTGCAAAAAGTTGTTTGTTAGCTGACTCGGCACACGTCCTGCCTCTTCAAGAAGTGATGTGCAACTAGCGGTGGTCCGGTGCACACCACCGTGAGTTGTCTATATATATATATATATATATATATATATATATATGCTCCAGATTACAATACTTTTTAACACCTGGGTTTCTTTATCGCACTCCTAAATATCGCTACAGTCGAGCATTTTAGATTTCGCTCCTGTTGAAATGCGAACGCCGTGGCCGAGATCGAATCTGGAACCTTCCCTTACTCAGCAGGGAAATGTAGTAGCCAAGAAAAAGAAAAGGAGAAAGGAAAAAAAATGATAGGTGCTTCTCCATGCTGCTTGTCGTTTTTCTTTAGACGGGAAGTGTCGGTAGCGAGTGTTTGCATTATTTTTACTGGTTATTGGGCAAATAAGCAAGCTGAATTAGTCATTCAGCATGCTGAGTTATTCACTGAGCATGCTGCTCGATGTGCCTAAAGTTTTCCTGCCTAGCGGAAAATATAAAATTAGGAACGGTAATTTTCTGTGATCCCATGATTACGGTGGCAAACTAGAATAAAATATACAACTCAAAGACACAATATATTTTTTTTTCATTTTATTCTTCCAAACTTCCTTGACAGGAGTAGAAACCTCAACCCCGTCGATGCCACAAATGCAGCGTGAGTGAATGCCTGCTTTATAACATCTACAGCATCTCATTACTTTTGCAACGGCGGTGCTAGGCGGTACGCGAAAAACGTGAACTAAATGCCGCACATGCTTTAGTTTAAAGCATACGCCACTGCAATTGCCAGTTGTCGTTTCACATGCCCGAACTGCTCAAGCTCAAGGAGGCTGGGGTTCTGGCCACTCACGCATTCACCCGTTCAAGTTGGAGTGGCTCGGCTTCCCGCACCCCTTATTTTTCAGTCAGCGGCAGTCGGAGTGCATTATCACTCTGCAGATACAATATAGCCTAGTTTGTTTTTGTCGTCAGCATTCTGGCTCCAATTACGGCGATTCGGGTGGGTACGGAGAAGGGGAGTGGGGCTGGGAGCGACTATGCATATGCGGAAGCACGCGAGCTTGACGCGTCTCTTATCTCAGATTCATAGTGTTGATCTCTCTTTCTCTCCCGCTGAGATGCCCTCATGCGGGCGGCGCAGCGGCTGGAGTCGGAGACGGCCGTACGGACTACACGCAGGCGCGATGAGCAGGCTACAGCGCAGTCTGGACAACGTCGTCGTCGAGCGTCAGCCGCCACCAGCACGCATTGCCAAGACGCGTGGCAGTGCCCATGAAGCATAATTGTTGGCAGACAAACGATTTCGCTGAAGGAGGAGTGCGGGCCGCCAACTTTTGGATCGCGCAGATCCCGAAGAGTTGTGCTAGCCTTAGGCACACTTCGTGAATACCGCGCGTTATGCCTACATAGCGCGCGTGCTCCTCTTCGTACGCTACAACTTAGAGCCCGCGCGCCTAATGCTCTCAATGTGCGGAGAAAGCGTAACGTGCGTGGCGATAGTCGTAGTGACTGCGGAAGCGATCTCTGCTGCTTAGCACAGGCGCGAGCAGTACTGACGACTAATGAACGTGTGACGGCCTCTGCGGAGAAGTCGTAAACGACACCCGAGGGGCGCCTTGGGGGCTGCTTATGAGGGCCGTAATGCTCATCTGTGCATTTCGTTCTCACAAGCACTTTTTTCTCCAGTCTGCCCCAGACGTGTCTCTATGAGCACCGATGGCATGCCGTACGGCTGCGGAGATAAATGTATGTTTTCGCATTAATAGCGACTCGAGACCGGGGAAATTATTCATGGGCAAATGTTTTATTTTTCCTCTTTGGGCAGCGTTAGATTTCCTGTTATAATATGCTCCAGCAATAGTGTTCCCTCGGTGGCAGTTGTGTCATTCTTCAACGCAGGCGCAAGATAACGCGTCTTGCGTGTGCCTGATAGACGCGCGTTCACGCACGCCTTGGAAGAGCAACCATGACTTAGCAGTGCCTTGCAATACTGACGTATACAAGAACACTGAATTATATTCACATTTAATTCTCAGAGCTAACTCAATGGTCACTGTGGGACACGTCCAACCTAGTTTGGACGCACAAGTTGTTATTCTATCTGGTGTGAAAAAAAAAGAATGTGCGTTTCACTGGAAACGTATGTATCTAGCAAAATGTCCTCTTCAGTCCTTGCGTCCGGTTATTTCTTATCTCCCGGTTGATTACATTCAAGGATAAGTTTGCGATCAAGCGCTTGTTCCTCAATTCAGATCAGGTCTAAATAACTGAGTGCTCTTATTTTCAAGGGGGAAATGTCCTTTTATTAGCATTTCTTGAACGGATTATCTTAACAAACTTCAAATATTTAATACCTTTTCATCATATGCACCAATGCAGAGAGCTAACTCATGCAGAGTATGCGCACATGAAACCGCTTCGGAAGAAAAGTTACGCAACAAACAGTTTTCAAGGGGAGACAATCCTAAATTACTTACGCCTACTTCACCTCTCTCCAGCTGTAACTTGTATGATGTGTGGGCTTCAAAGCATTATCTTGCTTTAGTGCACGCGATGGAATATTTATCATCATGCTTCACTGCACTATGTTACTTAACCGTATGCGTAAAAAGACCTGAATCGGCTATAAAAACGGGCTCTGCGCAGTGCTTGGGGCAGACTGCTGATCGCAGACACAGCGGAACACATTCTGCGCCCTTTTTTGTGTGTGCCTGGGAAAACTTAAAAGTTTTCTACCCTGTTACGATGATATGCTTGGTGCACGTACACTAGGCAGCAACATGGCCCGTAGCTGCTACATTGGTGCCAAACGTAGTGCTCCAACCGATCGCCACGTAAAATTCAGCCTTGACTGTAGCTGTTCAAAGCACTAATTTTCCCTGTTAATCAGCCAAGTAAAAAAGAAAAATCCATAGAGCGACTTCCTAAACTCTAAACTATAACAGCGAACGAATAAAAATTAGGCTTGTTAGTACTGTCGAAGTTTGCAGTGCCGAATAAACACAATGAAAAGAAAACACAACAAAAGTCGTTTCGTGTTGTGGTCAATTTGTCATTGTGTCCCCCCATGCGGTGCAGACTTCCAAAATGAGTGAGTGAGGTTCTGGTTTACAGGTTTGCTGGAATCCGGGTTTGACCACAGTTTAAGTACTTTTATTAAGACTGGCGTAAGGTCTACATTTCGAACGCAAACCCTTCGCCATCAAACTCTTCGATATGCAGCCAGAACCATCCCACTAGGGTACCCGATTCGTAGAAGAAAGAGCACGCCGTCACGCGAAACACATTTACTGAGTGCCTCAGTGAAACAGGCAAGAGTACGCTATTTCGATGGCAGGCACGCATGAGCAATGAATGCACTGGGGCACCTGTGCTTCGTAGACGGGAGCCCCGTGGCACAGAATAGCGCAGTCACAGGAAATGGTCTGGCACGAGCGCACTGTGGTAATGTTAGGGGGCTGCAACTACTTGTGTTCATCATGTTGTTTATGTCTGACTTCCCTATACTTTTCATGCGCATACAATCATTATTTTTTCGAGGGTGGCGTCTTGGTGCATTGGTAGAAGAAATCGGTGGTTCCAGTCGATGGGATCATAAAGATCACACTGACCCTGTGGTGCTTTCGGAGTCTATGGCTGGCAACGAAGGCTTTAATGTGAGGGCATCTACTATATATCGTTATTAAAAAGAGAATCTTGGGATTTGCGTAGAACAAAGACGAAGGGCAAGGCAACTTCCGGCTGCTGTTACCAAGGCGTTTTTTTCTTTTCATTAAATTGTTCGTTATGCCTTGGTAGCACCATCTTTGGTGTCACGCAGTCGAACAAAGTCATGTAGAATGGCTTTACTTTGATTGCTCGAAGTGGACAGTAACAAATCTTTCACTCACTATCTCCGTAGCCTGTCAACGCAGGTTCACTGGACTTGCGAAAGTTAAAAGGTAAATAGAGAACATGTTTATGCAGATGACCTATCGCGGAGCTGTGTATATACGTGGCTACACCATAACGGAACGTGAACGGTATTGGACTAAATTTCTGACGGGCGGTTGGATGTAATTACGTAAACATCGTCCTCTCTAGTCACAAACAATGAGAGCACGCTTATAATTCTCGCCAATTTTTTTTTGTCTCAGTTTCTCTACCCAAGTCACGCATAAAGTAAGCCTTGGTTCCCATTGACATTGTATTCATCCATGCGCTGCAGACACCGTAAATGACGTTCTTGTTTACAGCTTTGCGGGAGTCGGGTGTTTAAAACCAGTCCAACTGTGGTATAAATGTTATAAACAAGAATAAGGTGCCTCAGAAGTGCCAGCGAACGTTTTGATAGGAGGTCAAATCTTCATCAAAGGTAGCCTCGTCATGCTCGGCGTGTTAGTTTTAACGGGTTGATAGAGTGACATCATGAGTGGTTGTTGTTGGTGGCGGCTGATCGTAAAGGGAGAGACTGCAAAGAAAATGAGCGCTGTCGCCTGACATCGGCAAGTGTGGTTTCTAAGACGAGGGGAAAAGAGCGGGAAAGTGGGAAGGCGGGGGAAAAAAGATAAGAAAAGACCAGGAGGAAAAAAATATTTAAAAAAACAAGAAAAGAAAAAAAACAGGAGGGTGTTGGGGTACGAGAGGTTAGGGAGCCTGCACGGGTGTCGTTGGCGGCAAGCTTTTGTGGCTCTAGAAGAGCCGGTCAGCCGGTCAGTGCACAAGTATAAAAAAGGACCAAAAAAAGATCATTTGAAAGAATGACTTGAGTAGCGTAGCAGCA
The DNA here is from genome assembly GCF_038994185.2 of Dermacentor albipictus. Lineage (NCBI taxonomy): Eukaryota > Metazoa > Arthropoda > Arachnida > Ixodida > Ixodidae > Dermacentor > Dermacentor albipictus. The sequence continues at coordinate 358,157,654 of NC_091821.1, forward strand.
ATGCGTCGGATAATTTTGAAGGAGTTGAGATGGCGACAAGGAGTCTGGGGTGCAATACAATGGGTAGCTGGAAGGCAGCGACTTGGTCTTTCAAGGGACCTTAGCCTCAGTAGTTCAACGTAGGCGTCGTCATGGCGGTATAGAGCAGTGGCGACACCCTGTGTGGCTGACGTGCCGAAAAAGGTATCCTGGAGTCTGGGACTTTGGAATGTGTTGGTTACGGTGTGTCAAAAAAATAAAATAAAAAAACAGACAAAAAAAAGAAGGCGGGTTGGGACCGTAACCGTAATAACAATAGGAGGGTGACATGAGTAAAAGCGAGAGGGGACAGGTCTACATCAAAAAAGAGGCCGTACAGTTGATATATGCGTAAAACGTGATGAGTACATTCAATTCAGTATTAGGCAGGAAAAAAATTGGACATGGAGGCATAGGAGAGGTTAAGAATTACGGCTAGCTGGTGGAATTATGTGTTTTGTGCCTCGGTGGATGATATGAGAATATCATATTTAAGTTACAGCTTTCTGCGATTCTAAGTTGCCACGTGCCAAATTAATTCCCGTGGGGTGTAGGACGGGAATTAATACACCCAACGGATCACTGCGGGTACCTACGTGGTTGTTGTTGTTTCCTAAAAATGTGGCTCATGTCAGAGTCTTTTAATGGTTGAGGAGAGTCATTGAAAAGGCAAATGAGAAGGAATTAATATTCTCGCACAGAAAGAAATGAGGAAACACACAAACAGAAAGAGAACGCCAGCAGAAATAAACAGCTTAGAGTTTGATTTCAAAGCACCAAAGAACACGCTACTCTCTGCACCCCTTTCAGAGCTTTCCAGTCATATGAACGACCACGTACACAACTCATTCCTAGAATCGTCCCTCCATCCAGTATCCTGCAGTGTACCGTACAAGGAACTACATGCGATCAAGTAAAAGTCGCCTTGACAAAAATTACTGTAACACGCACACTGTAGACGGAAAAAGAAGCAGCGGGAGCGAAATAGAAAGCTATGAATTCTTCTCAGCAGCTTCTTTGTATTCATATGCATACAGCGACTGCTTTGCCAGCTGTAGTATTGCCTGGTGCATTTACCGAACTACATTAACCCTCTAAGAGACTGTATAATGCGCAAAACACCAAAGAACCAGACGAGCGGAAACAATCCGCGGCTGCGCAGTGCTTAGCTCAGTTCCGACCTTCTTAAAGTCAGCGGGGCACAAGTTCGATCATTAGTAGTTGGCATAGTTTTCATTTTCTTACTAATGTGGCGAGAGTGAAGCTCACGATAAAGAGGTAATACGATAATGACGACGACGACGATGGCCTACCCTTTCAAAGAGGACGGAATGATGGACGTAGCAAGCAAGTTTTTACATTTTATTTGCATCTAGCATTATAGGCCCTTTCCGTTCAGCAGGCTGATCAGAAAGCAATGCTGGCGAAACAAGAAGAGTGCAAGGACCCGTTATCGCTTCAACACTCTTGTTCCTTTAAATTCCACTGAAGCCTTAAACGCGAGAGCTTACCTATATTCTCATCTGTCCACGAACCATCATCGTAGCGGTGTTAAGAGGTAGGCGTTACATAATAATAGAGAGAGGAAGAGGCAGACAAAAAGTGGCGCCGATGAGTGTGTGATCCAGACGCTCGTGACGCATCCTCTCTTTTCCCCACACAATGTCGGCACAACAGGCGCGTCCCTGGGGCCCTTCCATCACTGCCGCCACAATCCCCTTCCTTTCTCTCCTTCACCTCTGTTTCCTCTTACGGTTTTCGTTCACCCCTTTTCCTCTGAGGTCCGAGCCTCACCCTGGAGATTCGCTTTGCTCTGTTCCGGCCCATTTAAGCGTCGGTGAAGCCGCCTTGCCTGGACGGACGTTGGGGCCTCGGATCTTCAAATGACCGCTCGCGCGCCTAATGACTCGAAGACGCGTGGCCACCGTAGCACTCTCACGTTGGCCCTGACGCTCTAGCCGCCTAGTCTGACGCGTTTTCCTCGCTGCCTCACGCGTTTGCATAATGGGCCCCAAAACCCCATGCGGTCCAAAGCATTGCCTTCCGGCTGTTGCTCCGTTCCAGACCTCCACGTCCTGTAGGACGAAGTCGAAACCGCCGCTCCTCTAGTCGCTACGAGACCCCACGTAAAGGCCTTCCCTCTTTCTCTCTCCACATTTTCCCTTTATTTTTTCTGTCTACACGTGTCCTGCCAGTTGTCGGCATCCGTCTCGCTTAAACCCGCAGTGCACTGGAGCCGCTGCTCGCATCAAACTTGTCGCATGCCTGCTCCCGAGTTTTGCCTAATAAATCTGGCTTCCAAGGGGGCAGTGCTAAAAACCTGCAATTATGTTCTCTGAAATTTAGTGCCTCTCATTATTACCGATAAAAACTTGTACTGTTTCACGCAGCGACTGATAACAAAGCCCAGCGAGCAACTAAGAAGGAAAATGACTATGTATCGTAGGAGCCTCCGATGAGGCCTCGTTCAAATGCTGTCGCTTTTCGGCGGCCCTTAAAAATATGCGCCTGTATATTTCAGTGTCGATCCAAGTCCGTTTCTTGGCAGCAACATTCATGAAGCATGTCACAAGCTCAGATGCAGCGATGACAGTAGGTGCGGTTTAGAGTATACAGTTCAGAATAGCGTTTGCAACGAGAAGTAAACTCATTACGTACGTAAAACTATAGCGTCGTCCTCACTGCGCATACTGCGTACGTCATTGGGCTCCTGTGGTTTGCGTGCGCTATGATAACGTACGTTATTTGGTGAGTTTAACCACTGCCTTTTCTAACTAAGTGCCGGCGACGTGAGCCAAAAACCGCCTACCCTTCCCTCTCCCTTCTACGCCTGTCCACTTGGTACAGTTAATAGAGTCGCCTCGCGGAGGGCTCTGCAACACACCAGAGGCTGCGACATTACCACCACGTTGCTGGTAGAACCCGAGCAGAAGACGCCCGCACGTTGTGATCTATGTGTAAGTGTAGATCACAACATTTAAAGAACAGTATACGTTGTTTTAAATTTTAGGTCAGTGAAGGCAGGCACAACACATGGAGGCTGGAGAAATCCGTGTGCTAATGATTATTCCCGTCGTGCCTGAACGATAGCAGCAATGGAGTTCTTTCTATTAATTATTCTAGGAAACTCTGTGCAGAAAACCTTGCACTGTATGCCCACCGAAGCATATATCCGACTTACATGACGGATAAAGCAGTACAATTCTCGATTGTTCATTTCCTGTCATCATTATTTCATTCTTTCTCATTTTTCTTTCTCATCCAAATTCCTCCTATTGAGGGTATTTGACTCGATCAGTGGTTTTGTTTGCGTTCTTTTTTGCTATATATAACTTCTTTTAACAAAAACATCTGACAACCTTTGCGTCGTCACTTTTTTCAAACTCATCAGCAAGTATGTATGTTCTTAGGTAATGTAACTGCATTGGTTTGACAGTACCGATAATTCCATGCACAAAAAAAAAAGAAGTTGTGCAAGGGCTCAGTGGTTAGCACGCTTGACTCGCAAGTGGAAATCATTTGAGTGCCACGGGTTCAAATTCCAGTGTAGCCACCTGTGAAATTTTCTTTTTTGTTCACGCTGTTGCAATGCAAAGCTGCGGATGACGAGGTGGCCTAACGACTTCAAAAATTGTTGCCATTTTCGCACGATATTCTTTTTACATAAACCAAAGGCCGAAACGTGACCACCCGATGAACGTTTCTGCTTCGATACTGCTACTAACAGGCGAATGAAGTGCAATCGGGCATTGCAAAAAAGTGTGTGCTTGCTTAGTACAATACCCCGTCGAAACATGTTGCTATCAACTTTGCTGCTTACTCGTGGAAGAAAAGTAGGGAAACTACAAAAAATGGAGACGTACAAAAGCAAAGTTCGCAATAGGAGATCAGAAAATTTGGTTGTGCGAGTTCATAGTGTTTTTTTTTCTTGTTTAACCTATGTAGGACATTAGGCAGTATAATAGCAAAAGCTTGGTGGCGCAACTCACAAAAAGACCACCAAAGGGAACGCTCATAACATCTATTAATCCATCCATTCTTACATCTACACCAACAGGTATTCCAGTATGCGTATATTATTGTATGTGACACTTATACCGTAATTTGTAGTGTGATTCTATTCCATGCGGCGGTTACGAGCACACAAAACCTTTCAAAAAGTGAACACGTGTCAGCCGCGATGGTTTACCGGGAACAGGTGAGAATATTCGCGGGATTACATTCTGTTAAACGCAGGTGCTTCTCTTTTACCTTTCGGGCAATGACAATTAGGCGCCTTAGTAGCAATATAATGTAACGTCCATGAATAGCAGATATCCGACTTACTTGACGGATAAACCAGTGCAATTCTCAATTGTTAATTCTCTTTCTTCGTTATTTCATAATTTGACATTTTTCTTTTTCATCCAAATTCCTCCTATAGTGAGGGTATTTGACTTGAACACTGCTTTTGTTTTCTTTTTTTGCAGTATATAACTTATATAACTTCTCTTAAGAAAAACATCTTACAACCTTTGAGTCGTCACTTTTTTCAACCACATTAGCAAGAAATAATACTAGCAAAAAAAAGCAAAGAAATTTTAGCTTGGTCTTCAGAAAGTGACTAACCGATGCCGGACTAGTATATTCGCCTCTGGATAAAAATAGATGGTCATCGAGACGCTATTATGTTCAATGCTTCATATGCGTGCTGCTGAAAAATTACTGTTCACCCAAAGACACTCATCGGCACTTCTATATTACTTCAGTTTACTGTTATGACAACACAAACTCACCATCAACACACACGCGGATGTACTCACCTTTCATTCCTGTTCCAAACGTTTTGAGCTGCATGCACAGAAATAAAAACACGAAAGTGAACGTGCTTTGCCTCGTTAGAGCTCGCTAGCATGTTTAATGAAGGAATAAAACAAAAACAACTATTATGTTTTGGGTGATTGAAATGAAGCAGCATTTGAATTCGCATATACAAAAAAGTAGGTGCGCCTCTTTGTTCATTAAATCACTTCAAGAGGTCTCTCATATCTTATTCCCCGTATCTTTCGCTCTGCGTGCTTTACAAGATGGAGGAACATGAGAATGCTTTAATAGTAAGCCTACCCATGCTGACATAAATTGCTTCGGTAGTGTTGCGTACTGACTTTTAGAGGTCGCTGAGTTACCAGCCTCATAGAGTGATGCTGGTCGGCTGCGGCGCCAGATTACCTTTTCCTGCATGCGAAACTTCCCGCTGAAGTGGGCTTTTTTTTCATTATGTTTATCATTTTCGAGATATAAATTATTATTTAGTTTGTTTTCTTTCACGCTGCCTTTATTCAGTGACAGTCACTTCCGTGACTGGAAAGCTCGTTCAACTTTGTCGCAGCGCAGGGTTTTAATTAATAAAACTGAGGAAGAATGAATCAGCTGGGATGTGCCACTATTCTGTCACATATTCTCCTAACTGAAAGGGCGCGACAGATAAGCGCTTGAAGGTGCACTTTATAATATTCACCTCCCAGCATGGGAACGAGCGTTTGCGCAGAACCGCTCATGATCGCGTAGGATCCCAGCCCAGAGGAGCTGAACCTCACCTCGGTTGAAGAGGATCTTCCGCCTGAACTTGCCAAGCGTAAGTGCGATGAATACGATGAGGAAGGCGGCGACGGCGCTTAGCGCGGCTGCCCACAGCGTGGTAGACCCTAGGGACCACTCTGTGTCTGCTGCGTGCAAAGTGAAAAAGACGGGTTGGCCGAGAGCCGGGATTCAGGGGCAATAACATCCCGAGTTATTTCATCTTTATGTCGTATCAAGATCGAGGTAATACACTTTTATTCTTTTATTTCACCGATTCTGCACTCTCCACAGAAAGTCTACGGTTACAGAAGCCTGGACAAATATTCTTTTTATTTGTGTTGTGACTTTATTTTATGATCTCTTCTTCGGAAGAGAAGGCGAATATATATTCAGGCGCTGTCTACTTCCATCTGCGCTTCTAGCTAATGTACTGCTGACAAAATATAAAATACTTCATTTATGTTATTATGGACACAAGTTAAATAATAACGTAATGGTAGCGGTTGGCCTTGCTTGTACGCATTCATAATGATAATAAACAGTAAGTGTGCCCTCCGTTCTGACTGTCTCTTCGCATTCACACCTTATACAAAGAAATCAACATCATACAGCTCATAGCTGAATTATATAGTATGGTATGTGGCGTATTTGCATTGTACAAAGGTCGTACGCACTGTCTGTAGTTGTACAACCGAACGTGCCAGAACATGTGGCAAATGATCTCTGCTTTGGCGGAGAACTATGTCTGAGTGCAAAAACTTGCTGGCAAGAGAAAAAACAAAAGTAGAAACACTACAATTTAAAGTGCAGAAAGAAGAGTGACGGAAATGAACGAGCTATATTGCAAACAGTTCTCGAAAAAAAAATCTTGCAAGTGGGCCATGCACATATCTTCGTTTTGGAACGAACCAATAGTTTTATTGTATATTACCTGCCCGTATAGTTTGCAGTGAACTGCAATAGATCATGCAGTTGCTCTCGTATTTTAATTGCTTGACAATGTGCCTGTCGATTTATTAGTTCTTAGAAGTGGTGTTCTTTATTGAGCGGTGCAATATCATGAACAAACTCAAACTTGTATCCACCTTTGCTGACCAGTCCCCTGCCCACAGGCAGCGTGAACACGGTCAAATGGACGGGCTCGCTGCGGCCGTTGGCGTTGATGCCGTACAGCGCCATCTGGTAGCGCGTGGCTGGCCTAAGTGAGTGGACGCGGAAACTGGGCTGGCCGGAGGTGAAGTTTGTCACGATGGGTGTGCTCTGGCCATCCTGCAGCTCTAACAAAAACGTCTGCTGCTGTCCTGCCCCGCTGCGCTGGCACACCACGTGTACGCCTTCTGACGTCACTTCCTCTACGCTGCAGTTGAAAGGCGTCACTGGCGGACCTAGCGGGAACAGGAAGTTGGCTTTGTCAGTAAATACAGAAATTTGCTCGCGTTTTCCCATAAAACAAGCACAATAAACTAATTATTTTCCAAAAAGAAAGATCTTGCGCATGTTTGAACATTACCAGGAGATACAAGATATTTAGCAACACAGCCATTCTTTTTGACATACAACATGCTAAGAGCTGACCAGGTACGTTACATTGAACTACTACAGTACAGGCACAAAGAAGCAGGTATATGTCCTAACAGCTAACACACCGGCTTCACGTGCAATTCAGAATCCTAAGCGTAAAATTCCCGCAATCAGAACAAATTATGGCGGCCATACTCTCTGCTTTACCATAACAATAATAACAAACATAATGGATGCAAAGATTGAATATTTAAAATCCTTCATTTGAATCAAAAACGAATGCACACGTCACCGCGTAACAAATACATTGACATGTTCATTTGTCTAATGTTCCTTCACAGTACAATCATTTTGCTCTTTTATGACCTGTCCTGTGTTCTTCGCATTATAGTTGCGTGTACGCCGATTTTCTTTGTTTACTAATAAGTTTATTATAGTGAATATGTACGTGCTAATACATACAAATAAGGTTCCTCTCACTGTGTTTTTTACTCTTGTTTTTTTTCAGCTCAATTACATGAGTCAAGTGTAATTTCCATGAATTTCGCTCTCACCGTTTTGTTAATGCTCACTGATAACAATGAACAATTGTTAATTATTTTAAGTTAAGTGTTTGCATTTCTTCCTTGTTATAATATTTCATGCTTCATTATTGTTGTCTAAATTACCGCGCGATTGACGAAGAGCCTGAATTGCACTAATTTATAAAAAGGGAGATGGTCTACTTGTTCAACATTACTGTCATGTTTCTTCAACGTCATCATGCTGCTATCTCATCGAATATATCATAGGAAAAAGCATAACCAAATATTTAGAAAAGCATTCCATTTTAACTAACATTCAGCACGGGTTCAGAAGAGGGTATTCGACTGTCACACAGCTGGTCGTCGTAGTTCATTCCTTTGCATCAGCCCTTGACAAGAAAGGACAGATAGATATAATTTTCCTTAACATCCGTAAAGCATTCGATACAGTCCCACATAACAAATAATGCTAAAAAACTTGAAAATGCAGCAATCCCTCAGATATATATCTCTTGGGTTCAATATATATCTAACTTGAATAAAACTTTTTGCACGGCCGTGTAACGTTTTGCAAAACTTTCGGCACGTTTACGACCTCGTTCTGCCAACTATTCTTTGCTGAGGACCCGTTTTAACGTCATTCGTAAACTTCCGTTGCATGCCGCCGCGATTGTCGATGAGCCACCGCAAGCTAAGTAAGACAAAGCGGAGCAATCGCAGACGCCGGCGCCACACTCTTCATACGGTTATCTATCTTCAGTGCACTGGATCTGCCCCATCGATTCCCTCTCCACTTGAGCATGCTCCTCGCCTCTTGTGAGCCAATTAGATAAGACAAGCCGCTCAGTGCAGGCAATGTTATTCGTTTTACAAGCAAACAAAAGTGACCTCCTATGAACGAGGGGAGCATTGGATTAATTTTTTCAGACAACCCTGCAGGTGACCGGCCGATGCTTGCGTCGGCAGTTACGCAAATGTGACGCCAGGAGATTGGAAAAGAACAAATTGGAATAGTTTTACGCTATACAGCCCCTAGTCAGCTGTCATGAAGAGGTCTTTTGCGTCGCATTTCCTGGTAGATAATTGCCTCGATGTGTGTTGTATTTTGTTTTCTACGAAGGTTTTCATTTGAGACATTAAAAATATACAGTCTGACTAACTAACTAACTAACTAACTAACTAACTAACTAACTAACTAACTAACTAACTAACTAACTAACTAACTAACTAACTAATATTTAGACGGTTCATCATCCAATTTTTCTCTGATTATCTAAGCATTGCTTAATTGTAATCGGGTTACGTGATGCTCCTAGGTTAAGCGACACATAAGGGCAAGACTAAACAAACTGGTGCTATATAGGCACATGTGTGGAGATATGGCAGTGGCTGCACCTTCACTCCATTTCCTTTCAGCCAGATGAGCGGCCTTTACTTCGCTTCTTGCCTGCTCCGGATTTTTTTTATGTATGTCTTCTTTGCAACGCGAATGATCCAGACCATCAAATAACCATCGTCCTCGACGTCAAGACCGCTCTGCTGAGCGGCTGCTCCCAACCAGCTATTACTTTTCTTTCCCAACCTATCCTCGCGCGCCAGATCTTGCTACGTCCTGAGCTTACGACTCTGCAGAAATGCATTTACTTTAGTTCTGTCTTTTCTCTGTTCTTCAGTTATTTCTTTTTCTGGAGACGCCGGCACCTGGTCTCTACTCGGTGAAACACTTTAGCACTGTTCGATCGGTCGATCGTAAAGAAAGCCCGGCAGCTCGGCTGCTATGTGGTTGCGAGGGAAGCGGGACAAAGGAGGTCACTTCGGGGCTGCAAGCCAAGTTAAGAATAGGAGAGGTCGTAAAAGCGCTAGAGCCTCCAGCCGCACCACGCCAAGGGTTGCGTGTTCGATCCCTGGCCTCTCGGAAAGGACAGCTCCGCTGAACATGTCCCCATTACCAGTGCCCCGTTCCTTCTTCTCGCCAGCTTGAGGAGAGTGAAGGAGAGAGCGTTGCGAGAGAGAGGGAGCTGTTGGTAACGTGATCAGAAGCTGTTTTCCCAAGCGTGGCACCGCCATGTTCAGATTTTCTTATTTCTGTTTTCTTTCCTTTGCCCACGTGATTTTGGTCAGCGTCGTTATTTATTTACATTTACTACTTGTCCACCATTTGGTGCTGTGCGTGATTCTTCAGTAAACGCCTGGGTGCCACTTTCCAGCAATAAAATTTTGCCTCGTTTGAGCTGTCTTTCTCAGGACTACAGTGTAAGGAGCGCGAAGCATAGTTACCCGACACCCTTGTACTTTGCGCAATATTCGAAAAATGAAAGAGCATTTAGAAAGCTGCTGGCATCATTAATAATTTGTGAGCACTATACTAGTATAGTAGCATGAACTTGAAGCGACCTCAAATTTATTTCACGTTATCAAGTTGTACAAGTATCAGACAATTTTTAATGTACCAACACATTTATCTGCTTGCTCCTAGAGAGACATTACTGTCACTCCAAAGAAACAAATTTAAACTTCATCGAACCAGAGATGCTGGCTTAATCCGCAAAATTATTTCGTCACTCTGTACTACGGTATATGAGAGGGAAGTTCATTTGAATTGATAAGAAGGATGTAAATGAACCGATATTGTAGACGTCAATATCTAGAGCAATAAAACGAACTATAAACGCAGCCATTCGAATTTTCTTTCTGCTTCACATTCACCAGATCGTGTATCAGCTTTTCTAAATAACTCGTTAGTTAACTTATATTTTAGCAGAGCACTTGCTACGACAGCATAAAATTAAATTAGCTATTTTCTTCATTTTATCTTACAGCGAAAGTTACAACACCAAAATATGGGATTTGCGAGATGCTGCGACTCCACTTCTCCACACGTCTTGAATGAATAACACGATATGCTGGACATTGCACAAGAATACCTAGAAGCAGGACGTCAGTGCATTATCTGATGAGACCGCCTCTGCCAACCTTCCCTTCGCCTTCTATCTCCTAGGACACAGCCCTGGGTTCAAAAATGCAGCCTACGTGAGGGTGGCCACATTGTGCAGGTCACCTGATATACAGTCCTACACACTAAATTTCGGTGTTCTCGTAATCAAGCTTCGCACTAAAAAGTGCAGTGCACCAAGCAGAAACTCTTGCAGGAGCAACAGTTTTAAAACATATATATATGTCACCAAATTAACTACTAAATGCACTGTCGCACCACTCGCTCTTGTGCAGAACTGCGCATGCCAGGCATCTTGAAAAAATAGTAAACGGAACGCTTTGCACTTCCGTGGAATATATTTACGTATACGGTGGATAACTTCTGAAGTTATATGGGCCACGCAAGTTGAGCTAAGTATGCATGACTTACTGCCCACAATCAAGTTCTTATCACGAGTATATAAAAGCGAGAATTCAAAACAAAATAAATTACCTTCGGAATAAGAACTAACCAAATTCAAGTGCCCATAATAAATGTGGTTGTGTAGCGCTGTACGCTATGCAACCCAGCCTTCAAAGCGAGATTTGGATTTGGATTTTCTAGCCACGTTCAGGCATGGGAACTATTCCCAACAGGACTTGATGGCGGGCAAATTTTTTGATAATCATCAACCCCATGAGACAATCATGTCCCTGGCAAGGCAAATGCCTCCCTCATGAAGAGACCTCCGATTTCCCACGCATTACGTCAGCTGACCTTGCCCTGTCCCTTTGAATATTCTGAATTCATTAAGCCACTCAGTACTCTGTCGTCCTTTAACACCCATGCTGTCACTCTATAACACCACCGGTTTTCTTCTCTACGCATTACATGACCAGCATCACTTGACCTCTTGCTCTTAATGCAAACTGGAATATCAGCTATATTCATTTTTCTCTGATGCCCATACCAGCGTATTGCTTTCCCTTCAAGTTACGCCTGTCTTTTTCGGCTCCATTGCTGACTGCGTGGTTCTTGGATTCTTCTTTCATCGTGTAATGGGCTGAGAACAGCCACGTAAAATTATTAACATAATAAGAAACACCCGACGAGCCGACTTGTGTCCTTGTCAGGTGCATTCTATTGTGTTTTGCATTTTACTCAGCTGTATACAGCAAATCACCAGATGAACAAAAACTAACTTGTCAACTTCTTAGCTTTTCCCAAACTTCTTCGTTATTCTCTATGCTTAAGCCCTATACTTTAGTCCACCTATCATTTAATAATTAAATACATTTTTAAGCGTATCGGTAAGCATCCCTTCATGGCTGGAGAGTGCATGCCGTATGTACTCTCTAGCTTATGAAAGGCAGCTTGCGTCACTCAAGAATACTGCTCGTGAGTGCAAGAAGGGAACCTCACCGACGGGGTGTATCTGGAAGATGCAAGGCTCGAGGCTGTCGCCGACGGCATTGCGTGCGCGACAGTAGAGCGTGCCGTAGTCGGTGTCCGAACGCGGCGTGTAGCGCAGCACCGAGCGCAGCGGTGCCCCCGGTGGTGTCGAGAAGCTGGAGTTCGGTGACAGCGCAGCGGTGCGATGCGCCTGGTGGAAGGTCCACGAGAAAGTGACGTTGCTTGGGTCCGCCTCCACATCACATTCCACCTCAACCGTCTCGTGCTTCGCCACCGAATGCGAATGCTGCCGGTGGCCCGACTGGCACACTGGTGAATCTGCAGGTACATCGTACAACGACCCCACAAGAAGCAATAAGCGCCAAAGGTGGCAGGAAGAGTGTAAAAAAAAATTAGAATGGTCACATGTGGCCAAATGGTCAAATAGTACACTGGTGGGGTGAGTGGAGAAAACATGAAGAATCATTCAAATATGAAATATTGTATTAGTTGCCAAGCACTTTTTTTTTAAAGGTGGCTTTGCTGCAATAACAGTATATGTGTTAGAATGCATGATTTACAGGCGCCACAGATCGCTGGGTAGAGCACGCGTTCGTGCATGCCTGCGTCCGTGTGCGAGTGTAACCACGTGCCCTCTTTCTTGCCTAGAGGATGAAGTTGCCAGCCTAGTCTCACTTTTAGAGCGATAGCTCTACTGTTCCAGGTACAAACCCATAAAAAGTCAGTGTCTGTAAATCTGACCTTGCAGCTCAGCCAAAGTCAAACTGGAACGCGCTGAGAGCGCCGCCGGCGCCGAGCATCGTTTGTGTGCTTGTGTGTCTTTCCGTTAATCTAATGCCCCTGAATATATTAATCCCATCTCTTGCGCCATCGAGAGATGACGTCTGAAACGCTACTGGCACGCTCGTTACGCCAGCCTCCTGAGATGCCTTCAGTGCAACGCTAAACCATGATTTCGCTTTCAATGCTTCGCCTTCGGGTAAAACTGGCAATTTTTCTCTTTTTTTGTATTTCCGAACGGCATAAATGAAACCTGAACTAGCCAAGCAAGCTTATGTACCTGCCAAGTGTTAAACCACATATTAGCAAGTCAAATAAATGGTAGGGAGGGATGAGCAAGGCTTACTTTAAATATCACTACATTTTGCGCCCAAATCCATACGCTTTCAGCTCTGAATATACATACTATCGCCAGCATTCACTAACATTGTCTAAATCAATTCAAATATAACCAAAACCATTAATAATTTCTTACAAACTACACTTCTACGAGTATATGTAATTGAAGTAGGCAACTGCTTTCTTTGTTCCATTTGAGTTTTCAAATAGAATTGATTGTTTACTTTATTTTCGTAGATAAAGCTTAACAATTCCGAGATACCATCTATACCGTCATAACCAAATACCCCACGTATAAGTTGCTCCTGAACACCGTCTCAGATTTGGCGAACGTGGATTCATCAAGAGTGGCGTGATACTGAATATCAATACTCACGCAGAACCCTGAGCCGTAGACGGTTGCTCTCGGCTTCACCTTCCGAGTTGGCAGCGTGGCAGGCGTAGAACCCACTGTTGGTACGGTTTACAGAGCGCAGCGCGAGTGACTGGTTGCTGACGATAATGCCTCGGGCGCCATCCGTGTTCAGGTCCCGACCATCGAAGGTCCACGAGACCTCGCTCACCGGTGGGTTGGAGCGCACACTGCACTCGAAGTAGATGTCGATGCCCTCGTGGATGTTGGACGGACTGAGGCCGCTTCCCAGCCGCAGCTGCACCACCGGCTTGTCTGCGCACCGACACGAAAGTTTAAGAGCATGTTAACCACATTGAAGCGCTCTTGCAAAATGAGTGGAACTATTAGAGAGGAGCAGGCGTACTGTCAAACGATACATGACCTGTCTAAGGACGGGGACCCCTGGGCAGGTCTCAGTAGGCAAGACTGGCTGATTTTCTCTTATCTTAATCGCGATAAGCGCCTATAAGCTCGCCTTCCGTCACTGTAACGCCAAGTAACGTCACGCGGAAGCACCTCAGCTGCGCAAAGTAAAGGTAAAACAAAACAAGAAAATCGTTGATGCAGCCTAATATTAAAATTTCTATGACACAAAGTTTGAGTCAGCGAGGTCGCAGCAGTACTCGATGACACGAGCGAAGCCGCGTCATCTGCAGCTACAACTTGTTTACATGATGAGGACGACGGCGTGCTTGATGCTTGTCGAGAAAAGAATGCCGATGAGAGGTGTATGCAGAGAGACGTATGAAACACATCTGAATTCATTTAGGCTTCACATTCCTTGAACCACTGGCGTTATGAGGCATTTGCCAAGAATAGGCGCATATTTAGTTGCGTGGAGATATGGGCGAATCGGCCATATCTCCAAGTTGGATTCCAATTGGCATCGCAAATGTCGAGAGTAAAACCCACGAGCTTTGGTCGGAGTCGAACCCTCGACGTCTAGTGGCAGTAGAACTCACGATCTTTGGTGCGAAAAAATGTGAAGCTAATTAGGCACTCGAAATCATGACCCAAGATGGAGACATGGGCGAACCGGCCCTGTCTCCAAGTTGGATTGCAATTAACATCGTGAAAGACGAGAGTCGACCCACTACCTTTGGTATCAATTAAGGCGAAGTTAATTGGGACACTGCTAATTAAGATATATTTAGTTAAGACACTCATACCCACTATTTTCGGTGTTAATTACAGGCAAATACGACGCTGAAACCCATGACCTTTGGTTTTAATTTGGGCGAAGCTGATTGAAGCACATTTTATTATCGTAGAGTTAGTTAAGGCACTCGAATCCACGAGCGTTGGTGGGAGAAAACAAGCAATAGGAAGTAACAACGCATTAGAATGAAAATGTCAAGTAATGTGATGAATATATGGACCATATTGCTATAGCCCCCAACTGGACAGCAGAACAGAAAGGAAGACAAGCACAGTCCTGTTGCGTGCTAAAACAAGATGGTTCTCATGCCAAAATACCAACTAGGCCAATATTGAACTCTTCTTAATGTAATGAATGTCTCGTGAGCGGGCAGGCTTTCGCCTTCATCCTCTTTAGCGCATGCTAAAGTTACGGTCAAACTTCTATTCTAATGCAGGTAATAACAGTTCAGCAAGAAAAGAAAATCCTTTATCGGATGCTCTTTTTCATTCAGTGCTGCTACGCTGTTTTTTTGGGTGACTGTTTCGCAACTGGTTGCTCGAAGCGCAACCCGTTCCTCGAAGCTATGTACCTTTCAGTGGCTATATACCGACTGAGGCTCTATGTTTCAAGCCATTATTTATGCTTACTCTAGATTTTGAGCTACAGCGGAGCTTATGGTTCCTAAAGTGTGTAAAAAGCAAGATAGGGAGTCTTCTGGGAGCTTTCTCTGATGCACATAGCATGCGTCCTGCTTTGTTGTGTCTGTTTCCAGTATTTCCAGATTTCAGCATGTGATAACAGGCTTAAAAGCATACCACGTTAAAAAAGTGTGGCCCCTCGCGTAGCCCTTTCAAGCATAAAATTCGCAACCACAGCCTATCATGCATATTTTGAGAGAGGACCAATCTTTTGGTCAAGTGAACGTTACTCGTAAAGCGAATTGAACCTGGTTTAGGTGCAAGAGCACCTTCAGACAGCTTCAAGCTCAAAGTTTCTTTAAAGGGCCCTGTAGCACCCCTCGAGCTTGGTGACGAAACACAGTCCGCAGATAGCATAAGCTGCTGTGAACATCTCAGCCAAACTGAGCAGTGATGCGCGGCGCGTGGATATCTGAAGTGGAGCACGAAGTAATCTTTCTCTCAGACGTTCTCTTTTCAAGAGAAGCTTGTTTCTCACTCTTTTTTTTGGACGATTTATTTTGTAATATTGCAGATTCCCATACGCGGCTGCTATTGGCCGATAGCTGATATCAATCAAGACGGGTGTCTGGAACAGTGCGCTTTTTCTTACTGTTACTCTGTGTAAGTATCGGCGAAGTTTAATAAATGGCCCGAAAGTAAGCAAAAATCTGCTTTTTAATTGCAATAACAATTATGCACTTCCGGCAGAAGCCTACTATCGCCTGCTGACACGGTTGGGCCGGCCTTGTAGCAATTAAACTTGCGTCACCTTCCTTATCGGCGTCGTAGCCGTTGGATCTCGCTAATTTCGACCAGTTCCGAACACTCAACTAGCCTCGAACCATACGAAACTTAAGGTTTGACCACACGCACGCTTGCCAGCGCACGCTCACTCCTGGACGCTCCTGGTTAGACGCCTTGGCAGACTTCACTGTATAGTGAGCGACTGACAGCGCTTCAATATGCGCAAGTTGGATACGGCTACTATCTGTCGGCCAAGCTGGTGCAGAACAAAGCCAGTCGCCCCCGGTAGCATGGTCAGACTTGAGCATATATGAGTGCGAGCACGCATTCTGGCCCTGTCGTGCACAAAGCAAACACTGCAGTTGCATGCAGCTGCAGTCTGCTACGTCGTGTCGATGCCGCGGCCGCCAGGACATGCTGCGATTAGTCGACTGGCTGAGCGCAATGCGACTCTCTGGGCACTACCACGTTTGGTGCGCCGTAGACGCCAAAATGAAAATAGTGATGTCTAAGCGAACATCCAAAACTGGATTTGAAATCCGCGCCCACGGTAGCGCTCAGTAGGCAGAGCGTTGTGGGAACGCCCCGCTTCCCCGTAGCCTTCGCAGCGTAAATCATTAAAGAAGGGGCGGAAGCGCTTGAAACGGCATGTTTGATTGCAAATAACTCCGCTTCTGCTGAACGCATTGAAGAACATCTTGTGGCAAAGCATTTCTGAAATAGTCTAACTTAACCTCAAATTCACTTCGCGACTTCGATAAAAAATGTTTCAGGGCCCCTTTAAGATAAGCACTTTGTGAATTACACGAAAGAAATGCCTGGTTGGATAGCAGGGGAAATTTTTAGTTTCTGTTAGGTAGCTTTACTTAAGTCGGTTGTTTATCAAATCCTTGCATGGTAGCACTTTATTTTTTCGGAGCCCCGCTAAACTTCGCAACATGCTCGAATACTTCTGAGCATGTTCCTTGTCAGGCAAGAAATTTAAAATATAGGAAAGGACACATCGAAATGATGACACCTTAACGCACTTCGAATAGTAAGGCACACATCGACGTACATCAAATCAATGGTGATGACTTCCTCGATCAATGTGGGACTCTTAGCTGCCAACACTTCACGTGTGTCTCCACACCTAATTTCTTTGGGCGAGTCCATCCGGCATGTCAGCATATTTTTTTATCAATATAAGTGACAGAATAAATACTGCTCTTATTTACTCTTGAGGTGTCGTATCGCTTCATTTTGTCTCTGTTAAAATATAAAACTGGTTATCCAGAAATAACGAAATAACACAAGCAAAATCTGCTAGCGGATTGTACATTTAAAATAAATTCTGGAGATTTAGGTGCCGAAACCACGACATGGCAAATGAGGCAAGCTCTAGGTGGGAGGGGCCTCTGTAATAATTTGGTCCATGTTGGGTTCTTTAATACCATGCGCCCAATGCACAGTACAGAGGCCTTTGTCCATTTCGCCCAAATCAACATATGGTCGCCGTGGCTGGAATTTCATCCTGCGCCCTCGGGCTTAGCAGCACAGTGCAAAAATTATTACACCCCCACAGCGGGTGTTACTTGCATACCAACGCTTAAGCCACCATTCATATACTTTATGGACCCACCTCGTCCCTTCTCTGTCTGCATTTAGAGAATTTTGTCACCATTGGTGCTCGTGCTTCTCAAATGTACTGGCTACCAACTACGGGTAACTAAAACAAATAGAGCAAAATTTCTGTTGCAAGCTTTACATTAGGTTTAAACCACAAATGATGAGGTTTCTATGCCTTGCGACTGCTACTAGCTGCAACGACTCTGGGTGCGGTCTTACAGTGGACGTCCAGTATCCAGGAGTCCTCCAGCGGTGCGGATGCGCTGCCCTGCGCTCCACCTATCGCCGAGTTGGAGGCGAGACAGCGCAGCCGCGCAGCGTGGTCGCGGTCTCCCGGCACAAAGTTCAGCACTCCCAGCGTGGTGTTAGGCGAGATGACGTGCGTCTCGGTGTCGTTCAGCTGGTACGGTCCCAGAAACCAGCGCACCAGGGCCTCTGGCCGCGATCCGTTCACCTGACAGATGACCTGTGCCGACAGCTCCGCTGACAGCGGTCCACGGGGTCCTTTGATCTCAACCGAGACTGGCTTCACTGCATCACGAAGTCAAAATGCGAAAATTTATTAGTTTCACTGCATCAAAACCTTAGAACAAAACGCTACGAAAAGTAACTTGGGTGTGTCCGAGGCCATGACACTTTCAATCTTACTCGAAAGGGAATACATAGCCAGCCCTGGTTTGCGTATTTACGACGAGAAAAAGTAAATCTGAGTTAGCACAATGCACGGGAGATTTCTTTGTTACCACATATGTTATTAGTAACGGTGGCCGTTCCTAGAAAATTTTAAGAGTGAAGTAACAACTTTTAGGGGCAGATGATGAAGACATAATAAACTCCTCATTTGCGAGCAGCCTCTCTTTATAAATCTTCGTAATGTTCCTGCTGCTGAATATGCTTGAACAGTTGAACAGTAGTGTCCCGCGACCTTGACCAGATTATACGTGCCTGATAAAACAAAATCGCAACATCCGGATTAATTTTGAGTACCTTGCATTTTTTCACATGCACCCAACCAACAGTATATGGCCTTTTCTGCATCACACCCCATCTAATCGTAGCCGCCGTTGCGGGGATTTAATCCTGCGCCCTCGGGCTTAGTGGCACAACGTCATAGACACTACGCCAGGACGGCGGATAAAATCGCAACATTTCAATTTTACTATTGATGATAATCGGTATTAAGTGAATTATGACAAGTCAGGTGTAGTGGCTATTGTGTGCTAATTTCAGCAAGAATTATACAGTCAGCCTGAAAATAAGCAGAAATAACAACAAGGTACTCGCCCAGAAGGGTGGGTTGCTTTCTATGTTGCCCCAATCATTTTTGCTCGTTGCGTATCTTGGATATCAAAATTGTCGCACGCCACTAGTCTCCACAGTAAACGCGGTAGGTACCGCGAGAAACATGGCACTTATTCTGTCGTTCTAAAGAAAGAAAGTATCGATAGTATCGTATCGATTATGGAGCATGTTTTATTGGATTGTGAAGATATCTTCCCAGCGATCGATTTGGGCACCTCTGACCTCCTTGAAGCCCTTGGGATCAGTGAGAGCAGGGGGAAAGTAAAAATAGAAGATTGGCGCACAAAAAATGGGCACACAACAAACAACGAAGGTGCACAAAAACAAAGTTCTTAATAGGGGTCCAGAAATTTTCGTAAAGGAGCTTGGTGGCGCAACCCACTGCCCCGTTCCAAAGTGGACGCTCATAGCATCCATCCATCCATAGAAGCGTGAAAGAGGATTCTCGCTGCACACGCACAGAACATTTTATTCATGAGGAAAAAAATGGTGGAAGACAACGGTGCAGGGTGGGTCCCTATTCCAAGCCTCCAGTGGCCATCGCGACCCGCCCAGCTTGATCCAGGAGGCCTTTCTGGCCCTCGAGGTCAGCAAGAGCGAGGATGGCCTCCTAGGGCTCCCTTAGTAATGTGAGTATCAAAGGTGAATTAATGGCATGATGTCTTTTGGCGCGCACCCATGTTACGTGAGGCAATAAAGGCCACGACCCGCTGCAGTGAACGCCTAATAGAGCACTATTTTCGACGCTGGCAATACCTAGTGTCACTATATTGATTCAATGCCGACCGCGCGGTCTCATTTTCATGGGCGCGAATTGCGAAAACACTCGTTTACTCAGATTTAGGTGCACGTTAAAGAACTGCTGGTGTTCCAAATTATTTCGATGTTTCGCACTACGGCTTGCCTCATAATCAAATCAGCACCTTATAACAAATCTTTAGCCATTTTGCTGTTGCGTCTTTGCGTGTTCCTTTTGTATACCATGCCCAGCACGCTGTTGATACGCCAGCTCCAAGCGCTCTCTTCAGGCTATGGACGTTTGAAATGTTTACGCTATCACAGCCCAGCTCGCGACCTCCACAGCCCAGCATCTCTATTTTGTCGCATAGGAAAGCAAGCACAACACGCGTCATACGCACAAACTCTGAAACGCTGCAGCGGCAGCGCCAGTCGGGATGGATGAACGGATGGATGGATGGATGTTATGAGCGTCCCCTTTGGAACGAGGTGGTGAGTCACGCCACCAAGCTCTTGCTATTATACTGCCAAAAGTCATACCTAGGTTAAAGAAGAAAAAAAAGGAAAGAAAACGCTATGTACTCCCACAACCAAATTTTATGATCCCGTATTGCGAACGTAGTTTTTGTAATTCTCCCTTTTTTGTCGCTTCCATACTTTTTGTGATTCGCGTACGCGAGCACCATCTGGTGCTATTGGCGGAAACCCACCGGCGCGCGTGAGTAAGACCACAGCAGCCGCCATGCGCGGAAAATCCGTAGAAGAGGCAATGAAAGCTTCACTTTAAAAACAGCCTTCCCGCTGGTGCCGCTGCTTTTGCGCCGTACGACGCGCGTGATGTCGGTAAAAGCGCACGCAGGCGCCAGCACATAAGACTCGAGCTAAGGCGCGCCTGTCCACTGCGAGGAGCATTTCTATTTTTGAGCCATAAAAAGACAGTCCAGGCTGCCAGCCATTGTCTTATGCGCCTGTAGAGAGAGTGCTTACTCTGTGCGCAACACGAAAGCATTCCATCCCACCTTCGTCTCCAGGAAATGGCGCCTGCCTGTAGATCTCAAAAAGCGTTGTCATATCGTCAAGCAGCGCCATCTCTGTCGTCGAGCCCGCTGTTGTGCCCACAGTGAGAGAGGATCCGAGCAGTTATGCCCAGAAGCGCGGACGCCCGCCTCAAGAAAATGCCTCGCAACGACCGCTTTTACGACACGCCATTCAAGCATTAGGTTCGCCGCTACGTGGCGATGGCGGCAGCGGCGGCGAGATATCTTTGGTGCGCGGATGAAAGAAACGCGTCAGCTCTTTCTGAGGACGCGTAAAAGCGCGGCACTTCTTTCCCGCCAACTTTTTTGGCGTCCCCTCCACTCCCGGCACTCTGGACTCAAAGTGCCACTCGTCTGTTTTTTGTGTCCGCTATTCCGTCACATCGGGTATCCTTCCTCTCTTCTCGCCTCCTTGTCCCTTCTGTATGGTTCCAAAGTTGACCCCTATCTCGCATTGGGCGAGGAATTGTGTGCAAAAGCTAGCAAAGAATCCGCACCGCCTCGTCAATGTGTGCGCGTTGTATCAACGTGTTTGGGCGAGTGCTCTCACTGGTTGGAGGAATATTTTGACTTGTAAGTTTTCGTGGAGTTAACTTATTTATCATGTAATCCATCTCTTGCTCATCTACCCGCTTGTTCTGAAGAATGCACAGAGGCATACAGCGATGTGTGCATTGGTCTATGGTATCGCACGATTACATGCAAACAGATATAGAGGGATGAAGAAAAGGAGCCAGGCACGAAGAAGGCATCAAAAAGTGCGTAAGGAATTTCGCAGCGTTCGTGCGTCGAACATGGGACACTTCGATATTAGGTCATGCCACGAGATGGCGAAGGTCCGCGAACCAGGTCGGGGGCGAATGCAATAAATAAATAAATAAATAAATAAATAAATAAATAAATAAAATGCTTGCTATCGTGTCCAGGAACAGTTACAATGCCTTCATATCGATGCACTTAAAGAGTAAGCGCAAGATAATATGTACAAAGATGACAAATGCAACACAGTATGACAGGCAACACAGTATTGTGAGAAAAGGAAACAGAAAACAAATAGGCAAACAGAAACGGATGAAGTAGACGTAAAAGGAAGCTAATTATACAGCATGATCATATGCACATATAAAAAACACAGGCCAGAATACAATACAGCCAGAATACTTATTACATGCCTTCTTTTTTCTTTTTTTTGCAAGGGAAATTGCTGATTATCAATAACCTTTGAAGAATATGTAATGTCATGGACCACATTATAGAGGAACAGAAGTTCTGATATATGACGATTTATTTTAGAGGTGTAAGTTGGGGTATATTTAGAGGGCTGTTCTATGGTCGCTAGAACGGCAATGACTTGAAAATAGGTATAAATTTACTCTGGACGCGTTCGATGTGTCCGGAATTAGATTTGCACGTTCCGCCCCAAACTGTAGAGGAATAATAATAATAATAATAATAATAATAATAATAATAATAATAATAATAATAATAATAATAATAATAATAATAATAATAATAATAATAATAATAATAATATAAAAATGACGACAGAAATGAGATCAGCCCCACGGAGAGCGTTCGCATACAAATGGTGCTCCCCGAGAAGCCAACGTAGAAGGGTTGGCATTCGAGACAAAGGAGTTGCTGAGTTGTCCGACAAAATTTGCGAACAGCAACGGAATGTCGGCCCCACTTTCAACTCCCACATTTCTTCATGAAGCCATGAAAGTCGTCGGATCTGTTTTGAATGCAACGCAAGCCGTGTTTACACTCTGGCGGGTAGCCGAATTCTCTTCCCACACGTATACGACATTCCCCTTCTTGAACAAGGTTATAGCAAAACGTCCGCTGAGACGATTCTCGGAGTCTCCTTGCTTTCCAGTTTCTTGCCACCTAAAAGCGCCGACTATACGTCTGGAGGCAGTACACAATCTAATTGTCACCCGCCGGATATTCGAATTGCACTTCATCCTAAGCTCCCCTTTCGATGCAGCCAGTTCCTGCGATCCCTTTCCCTCCTCATCCTCTTCTTCTTGCGATCCTTTAGGAAAAACGTCTGCGATCGATTTTCAAAGCGATCTCTCGAGCGACCAGAGACATCCTTCTACTTTTCTTTCCTTTTCTTTTTCTTTTTTTTTTCTTGTATTTTCAGTGCTCTTGCTTCGCTGAGATCACCCGGCGAACAAAGGCCCCCGTTACCGATGACGCTAGAGAGCGGAGAGCCAGGGAGATTGCGCTAGCTATTTGTTGAATTCTAGGTCATAGCCTCCACTTCGAAGATACAGAAAAATAAAAAACGGACAATGTATGAACGGTCCACACACTTCTCTTTTATTCCCTCACATTACAAAAGAAAGAATACTGCTGCGCATTTTCTGCGGCGCTTTCGTAAAGGACACCTTTTTTTCTGCTGTTTTTAAACACTTCTAGAAGCGCACCTCCGACTACGCCACGCTGCAAGTCTCCAAATCTGAAGCTTCTGGCCGAACAAAAATTATCTGCAAATATTACACCAATTTTTTTTACAATATTCAGCATGAATGTTTCCATAAGCGAGATATCGTGCACTTCAAAGACCGACTTAGCGTAACCAAACGGGAGAATCGAATTACCGCTCCTGAACGTAAATTTCATTATTCGTTATGTTCACAAGTGCTATTAAGCTCGATTCCGCCAAGTTGTAGAGCATCACTGGCCTCGCCAGCCTCCTTCATCTTGAGTATACTCCGTACGTCACAAGCAACATCACAACACGGAACTACATATCACGAAGTTATCCATGGGATGCAGGTCGGCCCGGAAATCTTACCTCGGAGCTTTCTGTGGCAGGTGGATTTGTAATAATTGGAATCGTTCCTTTTATAAATCAACTTGCAGCTTTTGCATTTCCCCTTAGCGGTATCGCAGATTTCTTTAGTTTCCACCGCGTTGAGATGTAGTTAGTTTTCGTCTCGTGTTTAGCCAACTCTAAACCCGCGAGTCAGGTCAGAGGGTGAAGCCGCAGTTTTGGAAAAGCAATATGAACGTGGCTTTTCAGAAACTCGTATGATCGAATTTGTAGAAACTCGTCACGATCGTTCGAATGACGAGTTTCCCTTTCGGTAGTCCATCTACAGCTTGGTGATTACTGAAGAACGTGATTGCTTAGTACTTACTATTTCTTGTGAGATGTGAAATAGCAATGAGTGGTAATTTTGGCTCTCATCATGTATTCCACAGTTTTATAAGTGATTGTTGCGGGATACACATGCGAAATAACTATTATTAAATTTCACTTGCTCCCTTATGAGTTCGAAAACCAATAGCGTTGTTTTGGAATATATATATATATATATATATATATATATATATATATATATATGTTCTCTCTCTCTCTGTATGCACCTAACGTAGTAGTCTCAGTTTTCCTAAGTTAACATAACTAGATTACGTCCTTATACTCTGCGGCCGCTCTATTTTTGCTGCTAATATCGCACTTACCGTATTGCCTTATTCCAGTGTTTGCTCATAAGGAACACTGGAATGCTCGTAGGTGACCTCACATAACACTTTGACTTGTCTCTACAGCATGCTACAATGCTGGACCATGCTGTCTCTAAATACTTATGATCATATACGCGCTGTATGCTGTGAATATCGTTATGTGCCGTTTTTTATCTTCGGTTAATATTATTTGTTTTCATCACATATATACATTTAACGGGAAAGGGAAAGCGAGGAGCAGGCTGGCAGCTGCCACCGGAAGGGGAACCACGCCTGCCTACTTTTCAGAAAGGAGGTGACAGCAGCACAGAAATAGAAGACAGGAAGAAGGGAAGGAAACAGGAAAGAAAAAGCAACAGGACAAATCTAAACAAATAAAGTAAAGTACACAGTACAGATAACACACAGTAGTGCCGGTCACGGAAGGTCACGCAACCACAGAATGGTAAATACAAGAAATAATATCGACGCCAGAAACGTGAACCTAAGTTGGTTAACTCTAGAAAAGTAAGGGAGAACGATGAGCCTCATCACGTTTAGACACGCAACCTCTGGGTATACAAATATTCCTCACGTGTCGTGCACCGCAGGCCAAGGAGATGATAGTTTCTCACTATTGACATGCGCTGCGCACTGAAAGCGGGACACTCAAATATAAGGTGCTGAAGTGTCTCGCAGCAGCCGCAAGAAGAACGCGATGGACTGGCCACACTTCCGTGTATGTATAAACGTTCGCGCACGTTCACGCAGCCAACCCTCAGCTTGAGTAGTTGTGCTGGCGACGAGGCAAGCCTCGACCGCGAACACGGGGCGGGAACGTTCCGTTTGCGACGCGCCGGTCTGAATGCTGCTTGAGTAGGTGGCGACGAATCAGCAGACGAGCATCATCAAGCTTCCAGAAAATTTTAGGGCAGTCACAGTTGTTGTGAGTGCAACTTGAAGCTAGTTGATTAGCCTCTTCATTTCCGGCGATTCGTACGTGTGAAGGTATCCATTGAGCAACGAGAGGTACACCACGTGATGAAATTTTGCTTGCAGAGTCAGTAATGCTGCGTTGTCAATCACTGGAAAACACATCATCCAATTATGACGCATAACTAGTGCCAATTACACAACAGCTACGTACAAAACTGGCCCTTGGACGCTATATTAAAGATACGGCGTTTCGGAAGGCAAGAAACAGAAAAGCAAAAGTTTCTAATGTTGCGCCGTGTAAAATACGAATATTTCCGTCATACAGTTCAGTGTATTCTATCCAACAAACATTGAAAAAAGAGTGAATGAGGAGCAAAACACGCACAGACACAAACGCACGTGCATACACAGACAGCACGTACACACACACACATGCACGCACGCAGGCACCCGTTACGTGACCGTCATATGCGTATCTGAGGCCCGTCTCAAGTGCACGTAACAACAGTCCCGCATTCATACAGACGATCTAACAAATATCACCGAAATCACCTGTAGTTCCACACAGCCACAAAAGCTGTTACCCAGTAGACGTTACCCCAACGATGATTTCTAACTAAAATCTGGGACGCCCTGGTTCTAAGGACCGACCACTCGGACGGCTTTCAGTGGCATGATCTCATCTGGCGTTGCACCACATCCTCAGGGGAGAGCAGGCGAAATGAGTTGCAAAACCATCTATCGCCGCCTCTGAAGAGGCCAATTCCTGGTTAGCCTTTCTCTCTCTCTCTCTCTCCGCCGTCCTCAGCCAACAGCTGGAAGAGGGTAAACGCCCGAGACTTCACTCGAGTTGACGCACTGCGCGTGTTACATCCAACCCTTTCCCCTGAGTGGCTCTCTCCCCTTTCAGGCATCTTTCCCTCCTTCAATAATTCCTACCCCTCACCTGCACCCAACATGGAAAGCGACGTTCGCAAGCCGGCTACCTGTATCAGTTCCGTACCCTTGCGACAACCTTAGGTGGGAGAAAAGTGGCGAGGGATTCATTAGAGGCAGGGGTACACCGATCGCCATTAGAGCGCCATGGGCTCCGTGGCCGGATTGAAAGCTGAGCCTTAATGGAGCCCTGCCCCTTCGGCCGCAAATCTGGCCTGGAGCCAGAAGTGCGACGGCGGTAGGCTTGCGTGAAAAGGTCGGCCGCAGATGAGGCGATGTCCTCAAATCGGTGCTCCCCAAAGCCAGATTGATCGTCCCACTCACACAAAACAAGGAAACGAAAAAATTGCATGTAGGGTAGGGGTGCTAGGAACGATTGGTTTGTAGCCGCATCGGGCAGATACGAGGAGCGTGACATAGAGCGCTCGCTTCTGGGCTGTGGCTAGGTTCCAAAGCATTTGGCTAAGTGGTGTCGGGATACGAAATTTCACGGTGAAAAAACAGTCAGCATGTAAACTGACATTAATGAAATATGTAAGCTAATTTTGAAACTTGGTTGAAGAACAGCTGCGCTATATTAGTTACTTTTGAAGGAAATCAATCACAACAAAGAAAAAGAGATACAGCAGCCGGTTTAATTGCACTAGAGGTCTATAGAATGCAAGATTCATCGAGACGTTGTACAACAGTTATGCGCGTGGCTTAAAATTTGTCCTCGAACAATTCTAACACACTAAGTGGAGTAACGGTTACCTTACTATTTGAGGTGAAAAAAGCAATTGAAATATACAATGGCACTGTAATAAAATGAAAAGAATTACCCTATTTAAAAGAACATAAGGGCAAAGTGTACTCTTGCCCAAAGCCGCTTAACCATACACAGTAAAAATGTTCACATCCTTAAGTGTGTTTGCTTGTCACATGGGTAACACAATAATTTATAGAGGAGGACAACGAAGCCCTAATTAGGCGGGCGATGACAAAATATCTAATCATACGCCCGCCATGGTTGTTTAGCGCTATGCTCTTGTGCAGTTAAACATGAGGTCGCGGGATGGAATCCCGGCCACGGCGGCCACATTTCGATGGGGGCGAAATGCGAAAACACCTGTGGGGAGTACTTAGATTTAGGTGCGCGCTAAAGAACTCCAGCTGGTCCAATTTTCCGGAGTCCCCCACTACTGTTTGCCTCGTAACCAGATAGTGATTTTGGCACGTAAGACACCATAATTAACTTTTTAAATGTAATCATTCTGACAGCCTTTGGCGCACAGAAATATCCGACAGGAGAATTTCGCAAGGATAGATATGAAACTTTATTTTATGCACCTTTTATGTGGCCTGGCACAGCTGCCATCATTTTTCCTTCCAAGAAAAGGTCGACAAACAAGATTTAGTTGTTGGTTCCCGCCAACAATTTGATCTTACCACATAAACGTATTTTAGTAAGGCCTTAACGGTAGGGGTGTTACCCGTCTAACAAACACCCGTGAGGGTGTAAACATTCTTACAATGTATGTCACTTAAATTTACAGGAGCCTGATTCCACGTTCATGAAATGAAACCCTGGTTTTTCTCCACCTGAGACAGTGAGAAATAAAAGGAAGCCAGGGATGTTAACCAGTGAAGAGTCCGGTTGGCTGTCCGGTTGGGAGAAGGGAGAGAGAAAGAAGGGAGAGAGAAAGACAGCAGTAAAGCAAAGGGGAGAGAGCTTTGACTATTGATACCCTAAACAAAGTGCACGTATTGGAGTTATGCGCTCATCAGTTATGGTGTGTTCCCGACGCCTTCCACGACTTCCTCATGGACAAAGGTTTCATGGACTGCTGGTGAGTATTGTATATTTCCTCAGTAATTCATTTTTCCTTGTTCCTTTTTGTGTGTCGTCATGACATTACAGGTTGTGCAACTACAGGTTGTATCTCTTGCTTCAGTGTGAAACAGTGTCGCGTTTGTGCTGTCAATTTGGCTTTGTACGTTCGAGCACGTCCCCAGATATTGGCGTTGAAGTGGTGACTCTTTCTTATACATATCGCGCTGGGTGCACGTTTAGATAAGGATGCTGATACTGGATGTAAATAATCAGATTTTATTTGGCCTCTCGCAACTTGTCTCCGTGTGCGGGTGGGGGTTCTTGTTGTTGTTGGGCTCTGTCCTCGATTTAGTAATGCTCTATTAGCTGCAGGCGTTAACAGCCAAGCCCTTAAGTGTCCTACGCCTCTGTACTTCTTCATATGTATTTTATTAAAACCCAGAAGCAGCTGGAAATGATATTAGTGCGTTGTGGTAAGATTATTCTCTCATTTTCGAGAATACTTCTCCTTCCCTAACAGAGATCTGTTATTGGTTCTCCACCTTTACTTTGTCTAGTTCTGTAGCCATCGTCAACACCTGTGAACAGGCATATATTATATGAGCGCTCGATCACTCGATCATATTTTTTTAATAAGGTTCAGGAATCAATGAAACTTGGGCTCATTCGGGAGCGTCGTCGGCTGTTTTAACATTGTTATCGAGCAACATAGTTCCGCCTGTCACCGGCAAGTCGAATGTGCAACCGATGGAAGTCGAACGCTCGGCAGACCAAAAGAGAAACGGGAGGGAACAAAAAAGAAAAACAAATTACGCTAGGTCTCTCCAACGACAAACCAAGCATTCTAAAGGATATCTGATTGTCATTAATTTCCATGTCGGCTCTTTCGACGACGTCGCCGTGCACTGCTGGCAATGTCATTGGTCCCGATTCAGACTAATGCCGTGACACTAATAGCGACATTGACCGTACCATCCAGTCGAAGTGTAGCTTGAAGAAATAAGTATTTTTGCCGCTTACAGTTGCTCCGACGTCGTACAGTCTCTGACTGCCATTACTTGACTTTCGACGTTTCCAGTTGCCTCGCTCAGTAAGCCACGACCGTCCTTTTGATGAAAAATAATTGCGTAGCTACTGTATGGCATCGCATTGGTGACATAGCGATTTCCTCTACTACGTTCACTCCTTCGTCGACTAGGCTGCCCCATAGCGTATCCTTTAGCTGTCATTGATTTAGCAGAGAACAACTGCTTGGATTGTAAATCAGCACCGTCTTTCTTCTACAGTCGAAATTAAAATAAGAAAAATTGCTGTCAGAAAAAGAAATGGAAGAGACAACAAATAAAAAAAATTCGCTTGCTTCTTTACAGATAAATAAAGGAAAATCTCAGGAGAACTAAAGAATGAAGTTAATGTACCAAATCGCTTCCTACGCCGTCGCTATGCTTATATGACTTCGCTCGTCCGCTTCGTTCTGAATATGCACAACGTTAATCATGGAGTAGGCGGCCTTCGAGAAACTTTCTTCCCCAAATGGGAGATGCGTGCGGACGACTTCGGGAAAAGAACTCAATGATCAAAGCGAACGAAAGTTTTTCCCACTACGCGATGCTTCGTCATATGAATAACTGCAAGTGGTGCTGTTGGCTAGGCAACATAAATGTAGCTTGCACAAAATGGCTCCCTCCAACTAAGCCTTCGTTTTACCGAGCTTATAGTTGGGCCAGAAGAGAGGAGCTGGCAATCTTGCTGAGGTTTTACGACTCCCGCTTTGCGCATCATGCCACGAAGCCTAACTCTCCCTCGCCAAGAAATGACTTGCGTTTCTGGACGAAAAAGCACAAGTGTTCATAACCGCACTCGGAGCAATTATTTTATGGGCGCCTTCCCCGGCGCTATCTCACTCACCCGTCCTTTTTGGAGCTATATGTCTTTAGGTTGGACGAAAAATAAGCCACAGAGACGAGAGCTAGGCTTTTGGCGCATCCACCGCTCAGACTGCGCTTCAGTCCTTACGCGCCGAACGATCACGTAGATGATCCCGTATGTAGTGCACTTATAGCGCACATTTTAGTCCTAATAGTCGGAGAACAATCCAAATAGCCCAAGTCATATTTGCAGTGTCGAATTAGTTTGTTCCACTTGTGCCTAGGGAAGGGTTTTTATTCGAAATTAGTAGTCGATCCAGCGTTTCGGTTTTTGTTTGCTGTTGAACACAAAGCCCAATTTAGTGTTATCTTTAGAGTGAATGCCGTTCATGGCCGCCTGCATTTGTTTACCCCCCATGTAGCCATCTGTGCTAGTTAGATAAGTAATGTCCTTTTGGTCAATCGGGTTAGTTCGTACGACCATAACGGCCGTGCGCCTGGTGAAGCAGGTCGCTGTGCTAGTTTTTGCATATCTAAACAAAGAGTAACGCAGATAAGACATTAACAGAGGACAAAGATGTCTCGCTCGTCAGGCTTGTCCTAGCTTTTACTGCACTTTGCTTTCACGCACGATCTCTCGTGCACATGCCGATGAATCTATGTAAGTTGTAATTTTCTCCATCTCTGCTGCCGTCCTAGATATATCATCTCCCAAATAATGCAGGCGATAAAATTATTTATGACACGAGATGCTAAACACGACACGCTGTTCGTAGGCAATTTCTCAGGCAAAAAGTTCTTACGCCGAGATAACGGTGCAACCGAAGTGGCAGCGCACTTAACTTACGGCCTCGTATGAGAGCGAGGAGGAAGGAAAGCTCGAATTAAACAACAAGAAGCAAAACAAGTGTGGTTAACTGATAGCATTATCGCACATCATGCAATTATGTTTTCAGCTGACCGCACTTCTTTCATTTCTTACACAAAATTAGGCTATACACAAAATGATTGCATGTGCCTATTCGACAGTTTCCTCTTTGCGGGCGCCTGCTACAGCGCCGGGGAGGCCAACCGCATTCGCTTGTTCACCGTACCTCCGTCAAAAGAATTCCAGTGGAAGTGTTACGCGTCTTTTTCACATTTCTGGGAGAGACAGAACTGGTAGACATGAGGTTATATATTTGGCGCAGAAAAAGATGCTCAGACAGAGCAATTGCCTGTCAGATGTGTCAGGCTAACCCGGCCTGTATACATCATCACCACCACCATATTACAATGCCAATAAATGTATTTATTTAGATACTAATTACAGAAACAAAAAAAACATCTCTCTAATATATTACTGGTATGGCTTCAAGGTAAAAGACCCAGTGCCCGTACGTTCACCGGTGTGGTATATGATCGCGCTGCACACTAATGCGGCGCTTATGCTTAATATCAGCCCCCTCGTCAGCCGGTATCGTCTAAGGTGCTGGTCGACGATGTCGTCGACCACCAACTGACAACGAAACGCGCGCTCCCTTCGCATAAGATCGCTGTCGAGTGCACGGGGAGCTATTAAAGCAGTCCTCAAAATAAATGCAGCAAGAAAGTAATGGCTATTGACACTCTCAATTTATGAAATAAAACTTCACTACGTAAGATCCACACCTGAAAATATCGCTGCCTGTCACACTTTGGCGTTGTATCAGCGTTAATCACTCCTGCTTGGCTTCTTCCTCAGCTGATAAAACACGCTGATGCCCCACACCATGTCAGCACTTTGTTTTTGCAGGTTCAGCTGGCCGCATTCCGACAGAGCCGAAATGCTCAAAGGCGCGTACACGTCAAGTCTGTAGACTGGTAATAAATAATACGTAGGTTGGTGAAGTCATGGACTGGAGTCCCTAACTACGCTGGCTGCCATAGCCCACGTGGTATCTAATAGAAGTCAAGGCTAATCAGTCAACATCACCATGATCCTCTGCGTCAAAGCTGTCATAAATTTACCGGGCCCATAAAAACACAGGCTCACGTGCACTTCAGAACACTACACAGCACCGTACACGAAGCACGAAGTGATTCAACATTGTAGCTGGTTTCGCGTCATATTGGTTAAAATCTTCTATCCTGCGACACTGACGCACTTTGTTTGAAGCAGTCACTCTACACATATAGCTCAACGAAAATGGGGGTTTGGTGTTATCCAAGCGGCTCTCGACACCGTTCTGTAAACATGCGAATGTGGCCTCACAGTACGGAGCAAAGTGCGGCACAAAAGCAACAGTCCGTTAAAATTCCGCATGAATTGTGGATGTTGTAAAACGTCATCATCGTACTTTTATGTTCTGTGCAAGACGAAGGCCTCTACCGGCGATCTCCAATTACCCCTGACTTGAGCTAGCTAATCACAAGTTATGCCTGCAAAATGTCCTGATTTCATTCCCCACCTAATTTTCCACCGTACTCGACAGCGCTTCCTTTCCCCTAGGGCCCGCTCTGTATTGTTAATGCACCATAGATTACCCGCCCTATAAATTACGCGACCTGCCAAGCTCCCTATTTTTTCTCTCTACTTCAACAACAAACCCCCCCGTTTGCTCTTTGACCCACACCGCCGTCTGTGTACCTCTGCTACCGTTAGACCTAACATTTTTCTTTCCATCGCTTATTTGAGCGGTCCTTCACTTATTCTCAAGCTTCATTGTTAACCTCCAAGTTTATGCCCCATATGGCTGTGCTTGAAGAATGGAATGATTGTGTGCCTTCCTTTTCAACAATGGCAGTGAACTCCCGCTCACGATTTGGTAATGCGGGCCCGTACGCACTCCAATCCATTTTCATTCTTCTGCAAATTTTTGTCAAATGATCACGGCTTCCTGTGTGTAACTGACCTGGATAATTTTACTCCTGTACGTGCCTAGATGCTGATTGCCGATCAAGAATTCTCGTTGGCTTGACAGGTTATTCAACATGACCTTTGTCTTCCGCACATTATTATTCTGCCTATTGTTCTTCAACTTAATATTCCGCTTTCTCGGTTAAGGCCCTCAATCAATTGTTGCAATGCGTCCCCAGCCTTTCTGAACCGAACAATGTCATCGGCAAGCTTAATGTTGTTGGGATATTTGCCGTTGGTCATCGCACCTAATCCTTCGTAGTCTAATAGTTTGAATACTTATATTCATGAAATGAATGTAACTGGAGAGATTCTGTCTCCTTGGCTGACCGTTTTCTCGATAAGTATTTCTCCACTTTCCTTGTGTGGAAATTAAAACGTGTGACGCCGGAACTATCAGTGAGGCAGAGTCGAAGCCTTTCAAATTGAGGATACATGCGCTGAACGTGAATATGGAAATTGCACACAAGTGAAATAAATATTGAGTTGTCAACCATATACGGCACGCACCACGGCCTTAAGGTGAAGTTCGTTAATTCCTCCACTACAGTCTATACGGTATGCACTTACACCATTAATTACAAATAAAATGTCGGATAGCGCCAGCGGATGGCGCCAGTTGTTACGATCAGTTCTTGCGTAACTTCTTTTTGAATATGGGTCTTGGTGATCTGGCATTTGTTTCTATCGTGTGACTGGTGTATTAAGACAACCGTGTTTTCGCTTGGCATCATCAGGACACAGACCCTCTAGCAATAACAAAAGGGATGCCTAATCTGTATTGCTGATTGGATTGTCAAACAATCACGTTTATATAAAAAACTCGTACCACATAACAGAGTTCCTTGGACATGAGTGCTACTAAGAACACACGAGGAAATGGTGTCCGGATAGGTGGTATCCGAATTCACGCCTCATAACGTGGCGATCTCGGTACTTAAAAAGCGGGTCTTAAAGACTATGCTTCTGCTGGTTGAAGTCCCCGGACGCGATTAAGGGAACCAGAAACACGTCATAGACGTCCGGCTTTGGACACCACCTATTACACCTCTTTACCACTTTTGCTACGATGCGCCAGGCAGGAGCGAACTGCACCCTCTTGCTCAACTGAAACCTAAATGGGAAAGTTCAAATTACAGAATTAATCTTGGAATACTGCAGTTTTGGAGCAGACACGTTACTGTGGCCGCTTAGAAAGTCCTATGTGAGATGTAGTATCCCGTGCGGTTGAAAACGGTTGGCTTAGTAACGCAAAATATGCCAAGAATTTTTTTTTTGCATTTTCTGTGTCTTCTCTTGAACTGTATCGTTAAATTCTTGACGCTATTACGGGCGTGAGACATTCTAAAAAGGAGGAAATGTTTCAGCAATGTTCGATGGCATTGTGTCACAGTGACCAGGTGAGCGCGCCACGCAAGTGGCGTCTAAAACAGCGCGTACTTACAGTGCATGTTGACGACGATGGTTGTGGCCACGGGCAGCGTAATGTTGCTGTTGGTTGCGCGACAGGTCAGCCGTGCCTGGTAGTCGGCGCGCGTGAGCCGCAGGCGGAACAGCGTGGCGCGTGGATGGCCCCCCGAATTGCGGCTCAGCGCTTGCTGCAGGAGCTCCGAGCCACGCCACCATGTCACCACGGGCTCTGGCTGGCCTGCGAGAAATGTGCGCGAAACCGACCGTGATTTATCAGTCGAGGTAAGGGAATAATTTCGAATCATTTATAAAATAAATTCCTGTACCGCTTCCTACAACCACGCGACTTTAGGTGCATTCGCAATAACTTATGGCTGTTGTTCCGAACTTTATATACGTGTAGGCATGGGCCGAAAGTTACATTAAGTTACTGCGACTACTAATTGCTACAACTTGAACTTCGCAGTAAAAATTGTGCAGACAGATGTATACTGAAATATCGGTGAACAAATGGGCACAGGAGAAAGTCTTTAGCTTTCGTTTGTACATAAGAAGTAAGCTTGCATACAGTGTATATTTTGTTGCTTCCATTCTTATAATAAAATCAAACAATATACTAACGAAAGACACAGAAAAGGAAAAGGAGAACGTGCAAGTGTTGTTGCACTAGCACAGCATGTAAAATGATACGTAATGTATTCAACGCATAAAAAGTGTGTCGACGTTTTTCTTCCTGTGCGTTTTACCAAGTTTGTACATGGTGACAGGAAAGAGTGATCATAAAATGCAAGCACAAAAAAAAAAGAATGGCCACCATGTTCCCTGACCAGGAAACAGTTTTACTGAGGGATGTAAGAGGCCCTGCTCGCCGCAGGCATGGTAACTGCCCCACTTGAGGCATGCAGCTAAGCCGCTCTAACGTAGAAGGCCATGCTTGGGGATAGCCAAAGACCCATCAGTATTGGATGCTTTGCGGCAACCTCCCTCGCTCTCTCGCGAGAAACAAGAACGTTAAGGAAAGCCAGCGAGGTCAACCAGGCACAGGTCCGGTTTGTTACTCGAGGCAGGGTATAGGCGTTCAGGGATGAAAAACAAAGAAAGCAAGGAAGGAGAGGAAACACTGAGGGTGTCGCTTCGTCCACAGGTGCACGTCAAAACCGCAGCTGCTCACTGAGATTCGTTGACTTCAGGAACTGAAGTAACGCACTGATCGCTATCCGGGCTTGTGAGGCGGGTGGCCATGGTGCAAGTACTTCTGACACCGTGAGTGATCCTGTATCCAGGTGACCTAACGTGCTGCGAAGTAGAAACCTCTGGTCGTCATAGCGGGGACAGATGCAGAGGAGATGTTCGATAGAATCCACCCACCCACAACTGTCACAGGAAGGCGTGCCATTATCCCAATGACGAAGGAAGAGCTCTTTGTGAAAGCCGCATCGAGCCACAAATGACATAGTGATGTTGCATAGTCTCGTTAGAGGCCTTGTAGCAGCTGGATCTGCATGGAAAGGTGAGAATGCAAAGGCGACCGTTCCAGAGGCGCCGAGAGTTCCAATGAACTAGAGCTGTTCTCGCGAAACAAAGCCCGCAGAACATGGCGGAGGAACTTTTTAACGGTATATTTTATTGTATAAGCTGCATTGTGAACATAGCTATATTAAATATGTTCAGGAATGTGCTTAAGTGAGAGTGAGCGTAAGTATTTGTTAGCTGTTAAAAATAAATGTGAAGCACACCTCCCTTTCAACGCATGTTATTGTTGAAGGGCTATCGCTCGGTGAACGTCGTGTAGTAGCTTCGAACATGAAAGTAGAAGGCTACATTACCACGAAACAAAGCAAACAAATAATAGTGGAATGGCTATTGCCGGCGGAAAGTCAAGTTCAGGTAGCAACATGTTCTTGCCTCTGTGTGGTCATCTTGATGTCTGCATCTTGTTTGAGTCAGTCATTTTGTTCATGATGTGCCAGCTGTCTTCTCCGAAGATTATTTTGCGGCCCGATAAATTATTTTTTTTTTTACTGCCCAGTGGTGTGTGCAGACCCTGTGCCGTCGTTGTCGGAGTTCGCTAAAACTATCATCATCAGAAATGGCTCGAGCGTCGTCGCCTTCTTTCACAGCTGGCTAGTTGGCGCCCCTCGACGCTACCGCGCGAACACGCTCATGCCACTAGTCCCGCGTCGTCGCTGGTCCCGCGGTCGTCGTTGTCTTCTTCCACAGCTCCCCGTTGCCGCCTCGTCATCCCAGCATAAAGTTTCACTTCT
Source organism: Dermacentor albipictus (assembly GCF_038994185.2). NCBI lineage: Eukaryota > Metazoa > Arthropoda > Arachnida > Ixodida > Ixodidae > Dermacentor > Dermacentor albipictus. The sequence goes on from NC_091821.1 coordinate 358,193,930, forward strand.
CGTCTGTCGTCGTAATGGGGGCCCATGTTTACGGGGATATGAGCCATCACTTAAGGGTGTGAGCCATTCATTGCTTTACGTGTCGGACAGATTTAATTTTAAATCAATTTAGTTTTGAAGAATCGGAAACGGCAATGCCGGGCGGATGCTGCTAACCACGCCACCAGGCAAACTCGAGAGATCGAACGCAAGCGACAACCGCGGACTGCAGGCATACAGTCACTGACGTCGTTCTCACCGTCGTAGCCGAACGTGTGTGTAACCTGATTAACAAACACAAAGACGTGAATCGTCAAACCGATCGAAGCAATCGTCAAAACGATTACAGCGCCCGCATCTCCAGAGTTGGGCCTTGCGCTTAATATACGGAGCTTTCGATTAGTGGTTCCGGACATTCCATCCCAGCTCCAACTATGGGACGACCACGGGGCGGAGCGCCTAAAAAAAAAGCAGGCACAGACAAACAGACACAGACAAATCTCACGCACAAAAAAAAAGCGCACTGGGAAAACCGAAATAAAAAGCCCTCCTAAAGCATGCTCACGAGGCGAAGCACGCAAAAGCGGAAATGAGGTGAAAGAATGGTGAAGCAAAATATTTAAAATTAGGACTGCCTGCGAAGTTTGACTTGCATATTGTAACACTCGATATGTAGCTTCGCTGTTCGACCATCGTCACGGATTGGAAAGGGCGGTGGTTTTTTTAATGAAAACCTTGGTTTCCGATTACGCTTACACATAATTTCCTTCCCTGTGTTGTCATTTGATTGGAATTCGAATGCTTGCCTGCACTCATTCCTATTTGCGCAGCTGCTAAACTGCATAACAAATATTTACGAAGACTAAGATAGAATGCCTCAGTACTAATCTTTATTTTGTTCGCACCTACAACAGTGCATACTTGTACTGCCGCGCGTTCTGAACTCCAAGAGCCACAAAAAGAAAGAAAAAAAATGAAACAAAAGATCAGCTTGTTTTTCCCCATTTTCGGAACGATTCCGAGGGAAGAAAATGTTTTAACGCTTCTCTGCACGGGAGAGCGAAAATTTTAATTGAAACGGGCAGCCGCAGACATTTAAAAAAAAATCATATCTGTAGACCACAACTGACAACCGGGCAAAGGGCAAACGCTGTTAGCGCAAAACAGATGAGCCAAGCTTGGGAAAACAGGAGACGGCCGAGGGCAAAACAGACGCCGCGTGCTGCTAGCTTCAAAAAACGTTACTCACGCGACCGCAGAGCTGGTCCCTCTGCCGCCGCATTTGCCACAGCGACCAGCAACCGAATCGCCGTTCTCGAAAACGCTTGCGGGGAATCCTATATTCGCGAGCCACTGCACAGGCTTCGCCGAGAAAACCCCCGGTCATTTATAATGCAGCCCGTATCAGCAGTGTACGCAGCTTCCAGATCGAGCAGTAGAGATGCTGGGAAAGTTATTGGCTCCAATAGAACAGTCACTTGCAAGCCTGAATAACGCCGGAGAAATGGGGGGCGAACAGATCAAAAACAGCAGTTCCACACCAACAGAGCACGCGGCTGCCAGACAACGCAGAAGTAATATTCGATGCCCTGTCTTCATATCTCAGCTTATAACTGTCTCAATGTGTCTCCCTCTCTTTCTCAGGGGCTACGTTTTCTTTGAAAACTGCGCATGCTGGCCCACAGGCGAACCCTATGCAGAATGTAGCGACAGGGCAACTCTGCGGCGAATTCGGATGGGGAGTCATTGAGCGGAGGCAACGAGGGGAAAAGAAAACACAGGGTTGCTTCACCCGAGCGCGCGAGCGTTTCGTTTCTGGCGCATTGCTCTGGCCGTGTTGCGCAAAGCGGAAAGGCGGCATCGCCGAACGGCAAGCGCGCCTGCAACCCTCCCGTCCCACGCTTCCCTTCCATCCCACTTCGCGAACAACCAAGACAAATGCGAGACCCGCACATTTTTCTTCGTGCGAAGCCGTCAGCGCCAGAAATCGCGTGCTTGAAAACAATGCTTTCCGCCCGCTCAGTCTGCGCCGCTTGAGGAGTGCGCAGTGGCGGCGACGGCGAGACCTCGTCGGCTTCTCCGTGGATCATAACTTCTCGTTCCGCGCAGTGGGTGGCCCGTGAGGCCGTCGCTTGTTTTCCTCCGCACGGGTCTAAGGAGAGAATGCTTTGCCGCGTAAACACTTTTTTGTTTGTCCTGGTTATTCTGACATATCCGTCGCTACTGATGGCACAACTTCCTCGTTCCGCTTCTTATTCCGGCGCGATAGGCGAGCTTATGCTTGATGTCGTCTCGGGTAGCCGCGCACGAGACGATCCCAAGGCGGCCTCGCGAGAATACAGTTGTTTGCTTTTCTCCCCCTTTCTTGTCAGACAAAGAAGGAAGCTTTGCGAATGTTCCCAAGCGTGATTTGGGTCCTGTCACGCGAATATCACGTTGCCGAGAATGTAACACCGTGTTTTTCAGGACAGAGAGAGAACTTATCGAGCCGTTTGTTCTTGGCGTACTGTATCTTTAAAAACGACATACAAATAAACAGTGTGGGTTAGAGTGTCACCGGCCACGTTAGCTCATTGGCTATGGTGTTGCGTTGCTGAGCACAAGGTCGTAGGTTCGATCCAGGCCATGGTGCCCGCATCTTGATCTACGCGAAATGGAAAAGTGCTCATGCACTTAGATTCATGCTTACGCGAAAAAAAAAAAAGCCTTTGGTTGTCAAAATTGATGCACAGCCCCTACTATACAGCGTTCCTCATAATTATATCAATGTATTGGCACGTATAGGACTCCAGAATTTATTTAAATTTAGAGTATTGTGGAAGAGCATGTACGCAAGGTCATCGTCGTACGGGCAGGACCAAGGTTATATTGTGGGAAAAGGTTACATGCTAGACCCATGCAACATCGGTCGCTCATCTTTGAACAGCATTGAGTCGAATATAACCTGCAAGATAGACGTCTGTTTAGCGCTTGGTCTAGACATAAGATTTTTATTCTACAGTAATGTTATTAGTTATTGTCACTTAAAGGAGTACGAAAATAACAAAAGTCATTTCCAGAGCTGTTACTACAGCCGCCAGTTTCATTCTCCTTTTCTTCAGATTTTGTTAGTTGCAGTTTAAAGAGGCTAACTCGATAACTCCACTTAGCGCTAAACTCGAACAAATCATGAAGATACGATAATATCGGCAGCACTGTTTGCAGTTTTATCAATAGCTTTCCCATGGTCTTCTGGAATGTTAGAAACAAACGACTGACCAACAATGACACCGACAAGAAGAAGTGCGCTTACTTCAACTGAAACGTTACCCTTTTTAAACCACAGCCGGTGGCAGCTGCTGCTGTATGACATGCCCAGCAGCCAAAGAGCTGCGGTCGTTGATCTAGCACGCTAGTATAAAATGCACCTAAGAGGGTAGTAACAACGTAACTTGAAATGACGCAATCTCCAAGCGAAGACCGTGGTTGTTTATGGCGAGGAGTAGACAATAAATTTACGCTTATTTTGTTGTGTTGGCGCCATCACTGTTGCAACAGAACCGACTGTTGCCCTCCTTGCCTGCTTTGAATTTTATTCAACGGTCGATGAATAGACGGAGAGGGGAAAAGTTATCACAGCGTCGCCTGGGAGACCGTTAGCGGTGATAAAAAAGGCGATGTCCCGTGGTTTCAGCATTGATCGTTCGTAAAGCAGCCCTCTAATCCCAGGTTCAGAGACCGAAAGTTCACGCATACGCAATCTTCTTTGAGCTAAACGACCTTTACTGTCGGTTGTCTCGTTAAAACAACGTACCACAGATGGCCATTTGAATGCGGTTTAATGGACTCGACGTGATATTTTTTTCTGGCGAGGCGATTCTTTCTGCACCTATTGCGCGCATTCACGCGATCATTCGGCGCCATCAGAGGTGCGCATATTTCTCCAAGCTTCCTCTCTCTTTTCTGTCCCCTGTTCATGAGAATATCACTCAGCACGTTGGTGTGAAGCAGTGTAGATGTGAAAAGAATTTGCAACCTTAAGGGTGTTTTTTGTGTCTATATCTGACCCACATACATAAAAGAGAGTGCTTGAACCAACTAATACAGCCATAGCGTTAAGGGGAAAAGAGAAGCACGGAAATATACACGGTGTTTCAGCGAACACTTTCAAAAATGTTTAAAAGTTCCCTGTGGCTGATTTCACAATTCTAGTTCATGAGCTGATCTACTCGAAGCGGCGGACAATACTTGCAAAAAAAATGGAGATGCAAAATCAACTAATTAATAAAACACTTTACTAATTAAGTATTTAACTAATTACATTATGGCCCATGTTGCAATTTAAAAGTTCTAGCCGTGGAATTCGCAAGACACATCCGCTTGGAATGAATTTTCAAGATGACACCAGTTTCGAGATATAAACTCCCAAACCTTGCTGAGAAAGGCATTGGCGTTCCAGTTAATTTATCAAAATAACGTCGTTTCATGCACTGACGCACACAAGTAACTGGAATGCCAATGCATTTCTCCGCAAAGTTCGGGAATTTATATCTCGAAACTGTTATCGTCCTGAGAATTCTTTCCAAGTCGATCCGCCTTGCGAAGTTCAGTGTTAGAATTTGTAAATTGCAATATGGGCCATAAGATAATTAGGCATAAAGTTAATTAATGAATTATTAACTATTCAATTTCGCATTTAAATTTTTTCTGCAAGTAGTCTCCGCCACTTTGCGTAGACCAGCTCATAAAATAGAATTGAGCTATCTGCCACAGGCAAGCTTTAAACATTTTTGAAAGTGTTCGCTGAAACACCCTGTATTTACATACTACTTACAATGACTCTAGCGGCTGTCAAGATGGTGGTTAGCTCCCGAATTTCGGTTTGGATTGGTTTGCCTTTTAAGATATCGCATGCTCATTGCGGGGGATCGACCAAGGTTCGGATGGTATCAGGAAATTACTGTTAATAATAAAATTCGTAAAGTTCGCAAGAAGAAATGAATGAAAAAAGTATGCAGAACTTAAGAAATTTTTTCTTCAATAAATGTTTTTCTTCCTCCTCATCCTTAAAACATCTATTAATTCCTTTACGGCTGACCAGACATCCTTGTGGTAGTTTCGAAGAGAGGAGGCTCCTAGAGAAAGAATATTCACAATAGAAAAATTTAAACCAAGTTGTCTGAACGATAATTCCAAAGTAGTGTTCTTAAAGATTAAAAACGGCAGCAGAATAAGCGAACAACTATCTGTAGTTTCATCCTCTCCACAGAATGGAAAAAAGGGGAGGGCACCCCACCAGCCCTGTCACGATAAAAGTTTAATACTGGTATTCAACGACGTAATCGGGTAAATATTACTTCAGTTTTCCTGCTGTGAAAGTAATTTGTGTGCCAAGAGAATAGGAGGTGTTGATATTCTAAAAAACTGACCATAGCTTGGTTCAAAAAGTCTTGAATAATTGCATATCTCCTGAGCCTGGCAAAAGTTAGGTACGCTGATGTAGAAACTAATCATATTACAGGGCCATTCACGGCCGCTCTCGCGAGGCTGTCAGCCATTTTGTTGATGAATAATCTCTAATGTGCAGGCACGCAAACCAATCTAACGGAATTTACGTGGGCAGGCACTAGAAAATGAAATGTACCTAAAACTTTAGTTGCCCTTTTTGTTGTGAGCGATGAACATAAAGAATCCGTTATTATAACGACCGGTGATATTGATTAAATTAGTTTGTGTAAAGTTATCACTACAGCTAAAGATTTAGCCAGAAATACAGATAGGACGTCCGGAATCCTGATTGAGAAGGACAAGTCTACAGCTCGAGTGAAAATGCCAATTCGAGATTTTTTCTCTGCAATGTGATACCGTTCGCAGCGATGACCGTATTTAAAGCTAAACACAATTAATGGTCTTGTAATAGCCCATTTAATATGTTCTGAGAGAGAAGTTTCACGTTGTTTAGGTAGATGTCATCATAGATTATTTGTAGACTCTCGCACATCACAAATAGGTGGCATCTCTCAGATATCATTTAATTAATCCCATTTAAGGGATTAATCAAGGCATGTACAAATACCACATGTGGTACATGAAACCGAGGTCAGTGTACTCCGAAGAATAATGCAGACTGGAAAATGAATACGTTTTCGAACCTCTAATTGCCAATTTCGAGCTCCGTCTTCTTCAGACTAATCATCAACGCCTTCTTTATCAGCTTGTTGCATGGTCCCCTGTGGCTGAAGCACCAACACGGTACTGTATAGAAGGCAGTCGAATTATACGGCTTGAGGCGCGCGACGTGGCTAACGTCAGAGCGAGGCTGAGCCACGGCGGGGTCAAGAGGGCGACGTCGGCTACTTCGCGCAAGACGCAGTAAGGATCAAAGTAGCGCGAAAGTAACTTCTCAGAGAGGTCAACGCGTCACGATGGTCACCAGAGGAGAACCAGGTCACCCGTTGCGCAGTGGGTGTCGCAGTGGCGACCGTCATCCAAGCGCCTGCCTGTATAAGTATAGGCGCCCACCATATGGGTGGCCGTCTCTTGTACTTCGAGTATAGCTTCCCGGGTGTACTCCCACAGGAAATTTAGGCTTACAGGCAGAACTGTTCGAAAGGTAGCTAGGATCGCTGCCAAACGAGAGATACCGCGACAGTACCGCGGCGAGGACTATATTCAAAGGTAGCAAACGGCAACGCAGAGTCCCAGTCACGATGGTCAGTGAACACCTACATGGAAAGCGTGTCAGTGAGGATATGGTTGAGACACTCGTTTAGGTCATTCGTTTTTGCATGGTGAACAGTAGCAAGTTCATGTTTAGTCTTGCAGATGTCTAGAAGGTCATTGTCAACTTTAGAAAGAAAGTAGCGGTTTCGGTAGCTGATAAGCTGTAGAGGGACACCATGGTGAAGGATTACGTTCTCCAGGAGGGAGTCGGCGGCATCAGTTGCACAGCGAGTAGCCAACTGGACACTTACTATGATTAATCTCTCTGCCCTTCACCTCCTGCTTTCCTTCCTTCCTTGTCAGCAGTGTCCGTGTGATTGCGCATCAGTCTTCTTAATCTGTTGCCATAGCAATCCACTTATTTTCCAAAACAGACATAACCGAAGAGGATAAAGATTAGCACATAAAGAGAAGAATGGTAGTGATGGTACGCCAGGTCTTTGAATGTGGTCTGCAGGGACAGTGGCCGTCTTTTTCCGTCGTTGAGAAATGTCTCACTAATATAACGGCAGACATCGCGGAAAAGACCAGAGCAAAAGTAGCGCAGCCGAACGCGCTCATCGTGTGAAAGCGTATTTTTTTGGAACTTCACACTTTCGGCCCAAAGGTGTTCGAAATGCACGCAACATTTTCTTTCTACAGCGTTATCATTTCTTCTATGACTATCCTAGTATTCTGGATGTCCGCCGAACTCATCCGGAACTGACTTCCGACATTGTTATAAAAAATAAAGGGAAGAAAAAGAAAAGCCACTCAGCGCTCTCCTCTAAATTGAACTGTGGACCTCGAGATTGCCAGTCGGAAGTGTTGCTTCTCGGCCATATTTTTTTTTTTTTACGTTCGTGAAATTTTATTATGCTTTACAGACTAGGCCACTCCGCTGACATTTTTTTCAAGCGAATACGATCGCACCTAAGGAGTGGCATATGGCGCCTTTGTCCGCTATAATAGGCTGATGGCCTATTATCACTCATCACTTTATATATCAACAAGCACAAAAGTAGAACAATTTAGGTATCTTTTTCACAACTTTTCAGGATTCCCTTTAGACTAGAGTGGTAGTTACTCGCTATCACTAGAGTTATTCGAACCGGAATAGGCGGTAGATGGAATTAAATGAAACGTTCGTAGCCATTGTGCTCACTACGAGATGCCCTGCTGTTTTGCCGTCCGCTGTAAGGCATTTAGAAATGTCCGGGAGGGAACAACGCTATGGACACAGACAAAGTTGAAGGCTCATAAAGACATTATGCTGAGTGATGTGTTTTCTATGTGCCTTGGTTTTGTCTGTACCCCTAACGGTGTTGCTGCTAAATATAAAAATAACCTACTAGTCAATGTTTCCACGTTACTAGACTTTGAAATGTTTCAGTTCTGTATCAAGTGGACTCCCACATATGTTACTCGCTCTCATCGTTTATGGTAACAAAAATCTATAGGAACAATCTATAGGAACAAATCTATAGGAACAAAAAAATCATTTTTCTACGGCTCCAACTAAATCAATTTCGATACGCTTTCCTCGATTTCAAGCAAACATAATGTCATAAAAATAATTACAAGCACGACAGTGAAAGAATTGAAGTGAAGCTAGCAGCAAGATGTGAAAAGGAGGAGGGAGAGAGGAGGATAAAATAGCGCCACCTCAACAATAATATCAGTGTTGTTATACGTAGTATATTGCTCCTCATGCACCTCCAAATGTTTATTCCAATTAATATTGCATGAAACAATGCAAGACTTACTGCGCATAATATTGCACTGGCACCGATGCCACACCATAAAGAACATGCCTATGAAGAGCTATAATTGACGGGCGCACTATGATTTGCTAACGCGGTTATCTGATCTATAAGACAATGCCAATAGGAAACAGTTCAAACTAATTCAATCTTAAAAAAGCGACGGGGAGGATAGGAAAAAAAAGAAAGTATCTTTCTTTCCTACTTCACTAGTAAGAACGCCACATACATGAAGTTGCAGGAAAACAACCATAGCCTACTGTGACCATATCACGTGCTCGAACAATGATGGCTGTGTCCAAACCATCAGGAAATAAACCCGTATGGCTTATACTACACATTTGAGGCGAATTCTTGCCGTCGATGTCACCGTCGCCGGGTTGTTCCAACAGCCAAAGTTTTTCAAAGAAGGCATTGTCTTCTCGACTGAATTCCATAGTCTTTTAAGGAATTTCCGCGTGCACACAAAAGTGGTGCCCTCACATAACAGAAAGCGGTGCACTGAGATGCATCCTCACCACAACAATAAACTGCTAAACGTTAAGCCTAAGAAAACTGTCGGTGTATGAAAAGAAACTCACCATCGTAGACGTCACAGGTCAGAGTGAGGTCTTCGCCCTCTAGGTACGGCCTGGTGATGTTGTCGATCTTCGTGCCATTTTCGTCCATTATGACAGGACGCTTGGGAGGTACTGGGAGCAAGAAAAAAAAATATATAGAATAATTATTATTTCGAGTTTTGTTGCGAACTTAGCTTTGTTCTCTCTTTTAATGCGACACTATGCACTATCAAAAACACCGTACAGCAATAGCCCGTATATTTGGTGCGCCTTTCCAAGTACAACATCTTGTTAAATTAAAACAGGGTACTGCCAGGGACTAAAGCTACTAGAGAATTATTTTCGCCTGAATCTAAAATGGATTACCATATTGCAAAATGTCTCATCCTATAAGCGAGCAGTAGAAATTTGACAGGAAGTGGTAAAATAAAACTGCTCCTGAACCACGAAACGCGACAAAATTGTGGTCTCCGTCCTGAATTATTGTACACACTAATTGCAATTTCCTTGAGCTTACCTAAACGAGCTCTGATAATGCCTCTCAAAATGTCATAGTTATGACAATCATAATGCCGAGACGGTTGTGTTTCGTAAAGCCGTTGCTGCCTTTCTTCCGTGATAAAATTACTCGGAACTTGTTACACATTCATCTAAAGGAAGAATGAAATGAACAGAGGCCTGAACATTTCTCATTATCCTCGCCCCAGACAAAGAACATTCAAGCGCGATCGTATTTCATTCAAGTTTCTCTCTCTGTGTAAATTTCATTGCGGGGCAAAATGCCTGCAACACTCCTGTTGCTCTCAGCTGATATTATGCAATACCGGACTTTTTCTCAGCTGCTGGCAGCTTCGCGTTCTGGATTTTTTTCGCCCTTTCTTATTTTTTAACCATGTCGCAATATTTCAGCACATCAGGAAATGGTTGGAAGACAGTGTTTTGGTAGAATTAGTTTACGCGACTTTACTAGTTCATACGTGTTCTTTAATATAAATACAGGGCAAGAATGCGGAAGTTTCTGAACAGATCTTTCTCTTTCGGCCCATCTCCTGTTCATGTTTTCTCCACTCCTCGAGCCAGGAGCGCTGGAATCATAAAATGAAAAATCTTTCGCTCTTTAAATCAGCGAAGCACTCATTTATTTCAACTTGTCACATCACCCACCCCATTCCAGTGCTATTATTCACTGCTGTGTTCAATGGCTTCAGCGGGAGCTTCTCAAACAAAGCATTCTCCTCGGGGAGCGCTGTGGGAATAACGAAGACGTGGACAAAGAGAAAGAGCGGTCAGTTTGAATGAGAAGCACGAAGGGGCTGACACACCCCGCGGTGAAAATAAAGCACGTGCTTCCATTTAGGATGCTGCTGCAGATTGCCTCAGGCGACGGATTTTCTTGTTTCTCAACGTGGCTGCCTCCCTCGAGGCTTGTTTAACGACTCCTCCTTGCTGCTTGCCGGGGTAGTGGGGAGGCGGCGACTAGCTAAGACGACGTCCTATTAGCGCTGTCTAAACACGAGCTGCGATTTGTTGTCGATCCTTATTTCCGGATACCGAGAGAGGAATCTGGTGGGACGAAATGGAAAGCACGAGGAAGAAACCAGAAAATGGAAAATAAATTGTGTTCATAAATCAAGGCGCTAGGAGCGGATTCCAGAAAAGAGTTGCCGCGCAGCTTTCTTTCATTTCCCATTATAAAGCGGGGACCGGAAAAATATTACTCCACTTACTGTTGCCAAGCAATTTCGACGAGCGCACATAGGCGTCGCTATGGGGGTGTCTTTTGAGATAGTTCAGCACACGGATAATGCAGCGTAGTGCAAGAGACATGGCTCCTTAGAAAGAGGATCACATCCGTATGCCTGCACACACACACACACACACACACACACACACACACACACACACACACACACACACACACACACACACACACACACACACACACACACACACACACACACGCACACGCACACGCACACGCACGCACACACACACACACACACACACACACACGCACGTACGCACGCACGCACGCACACGCACACGCACACATACACACACACACACACGCACGCGCACGCACGTACAGGAAACGAGACATGACATCGTGAATTGTCTTCCGGCGTTTTCTCTGTTCGCTTTCAGCCAACGTACCCGAACAACTATCGCTACGGCAAGCAGCCATTGCAGGGGTGGGATGCGGGATGTGGGAGGCCAGGTATACGCACTGATGACGTAGCAGGCGGTGAACTAGATATTCTCGATGGTGTATGCATGCATGCCCCATAGAACCTCGTACAGAAATGAAGGTACGAGTGTACGGTTAGGACCAGCGGACTATCTCTCTCTTCTTTCTAATACGTGGAGGAACGTGTAACCGACATTGGGTAGCTTTCCTAGTCAATGTGAGTGAGTGGCAAAATGAATTTATTTCTGCAATACGTGTGTACAGGGTCGTCCAGTCTTACTACGAACACGGAGCAGCGAGGGAGGGCCAGCGCACACGGCGCCGCCCCGCATAGAAGTTAAGAGGCGGAGCCGCACAGGAGCTTCGAGGTGGGGCTTGGTGTCGTCTGCTCGAGCGCATGAGCGCGCCATGCTTCAGCAGGTGGCACATCGAAGAGTATCTATTACCGGAGTAGTCTAGTCTCTGCGTTGTTAACACGGACAAGGCGAGGTGACCAACCACTGAGTGTTGCAACAAGTGTGCCCCACATATCTAGCACGCCTGTTAATTTGTAACGAGAAATGTATTTAAAACAACCTACATACTTGAAGCGCAGGTACAAGCACAAGTGAGAGAGATTGGTTGACAGTTAGGAGAAAAGCCTGCTGGCCGCACCGTAACTCTCAAGCGCGCAGCTGGTACCTGAACGTCTGTCAGCATGTCGGAAGCGAGGATGAGGGACTGAAAGATGATAGAAATAGAAAGGAAAAGAGTGCTTGTGCAGGTACAAGAGCGTAAACAACGCTTAGGAATAGAGAAGTTACGAATAAATTTAATTTTTCAACGGCGTGATCTTTATCCTTTTTCAGGGCAAGAATAATGTTATACATGTAATCTAAGCGTACTTCTTTTCGCGCTTCCCTATAGACTATAACGGCAGTTGCTTGGTACCGCGAGAAATGTTCGCACCAGAAAAATATCTGACAGGCAGTAGATGGAATTAAATAAAACGTCCGTAGCCATTATGCTCACTCGCAACAGAGCATTTGTGGGCTGCATACACCGAGTTTCTGTAAAGCAGTAGGGCCTGTGACACAATGCGGGCAAAGCAGAATATAATTTCTCAAAAAGAACTACTCCAGCTGCCCCCGGACCATATCATGTTTCTTCTCGGGTCATCGTACTTCTTGCGATTTTGAAGGCACTGGTGATGAGGTGGCGCCGTCTACTCATAAACTGAAGGCTGAAGGTTTGATAATTGTGCAAATATATTCGCCGTGCCTTGCTGTCCTATGCCGTAGCTTTGATTACATTCTTAGGCAAAGTTACACCCTTTGGAGTGCCCCTTCTGCCGCACAATAATCGTCACCTGCATTGATGCGTTTCCCTTCTTGAAAATGCCGCGCCCGCTACTTTCCTGTCGGGAATTCTATCATGCCGATAACGCGCATGCCGTTTGTTACTGGAAAGTACCGGAATCACAGGAAACGCACCAAGGAAGATGATGATTATTGTGTGGCAGAAGGGGCACTCCAAAGGGTGTAACTTTGCCTGAGAGCGTAGATGCCTGCACATTGAATCTATATGTGGGTGTTTCGCACGTGCGTGTTAATAGACAGATGCACGAGATGTTAAAAGGAAGGTCTCTTTCCTGGTCTACGCTTGAATACAGCTACGCAACTACATTTTATACTTATTTTAGAATGGTCCGTAAAATACTACACGCAGTAGTTCAGTCACGGTATCAAGGAATAAAACAAAAACTGAGTAGAAAGGTAACTACCCTAGTACCCATTTGTTTCATTATCTATTTTACAAGAATATTCATACGACATATCTCGTAAAGCGAAGAATAAGTACTCCCTTGTCGGACTTCCACTCTTTTAAAAGGTCATCTCAAAATTCTTAATCAAAGTTTTTTAAAAACCAGCCAAAGTAGGATGATTGCTACCATTGGCCAACTTAGTCAAAACTTTGGATGTAAAGTGTAACACACGCAAACGCGCAGCAGCTAATAAGAAATAGTCCAGTAATCTGTATAGATGTGCTCATCTGCAAGCATTTCAAATTATGAAACATTATATGACTGCTTGCATACACTCAAAGCTGTTGAACCAGTGGCGCGGACAGGATTGTTATGGTAATGCGCACTTGCTCTAGATGCCAGCCCTACGTTTCTTTATTATTATTTTTTCTTGCGTGCCCCCATAGACACGTGTCCCCATCAGTATAATTGAGCGGTAAAAAATTGCGAGTAACGTCCGCAAGTTGCCGAATGGAGCTCAAATTTTTTCCGAGCTTGTCTCGGGTAACGCTGACACGACATTAATCATTGCTGAAACGTACCACGACGATGCGAACACTGAAAATTGGTTTATGAAAGTCGGCATCTGGTTTCCTTTGCTTGCTAAGGAAAAAGAAACCTTCGTATTAGGGACTCTGCGAATAAGAGAAACGTGCTGCTTTCAGAAAATCTCCGAGCGGGTTTCCTTTTATTCTGGTTAAATGGAATACAGGCATAAAAGTGTAAACATTGAGGAAAAGAGTACGTGACCCAGACGCGAAAAGTCCGCTGTTGCCTAATTGGGCGCTAGGCACGAGCTCTCGAAGGCACTTTCCGTTGCAATCCGGCCCCTTAGCCACCGAGAGCCATTTGAGAACAGAGGAGGTGCGAGCAAGCATGGAGTGAAAGCCCGGCGCTTTTCACCAGCAAGTGTAGACCCAGGACTAATATTCTAGTTTATTTTCTTCGTCAAGAATTCTTTGAAGACAAATGAGTATGCAGACTCCAGCAAAACGTGAAGGTCCGGCAGCATTTCGAGCTCTGCAAATCATATAAATGCGGGTCCAACAGAAGGTTCTAATGCCATGTGCTCTACATGATATTCCGACAGAGAAGACTCGAGTCTACAAAAATTAAATACTTCTATCAGATCGCACGTATTTACATTTTCCATTGCGATAACGTGTCAGGTGAACATGCGAGTGACGCACTTGTGTTATTACAATTTATCCAAAAGGGTACTTAGGATTTGACTCCCTACCCTCACTGTTCCTCAGACCTGGCGATCTGCTGTGCAGAACGTGGTCACATGTCCAATACCGTGCGCACCATGCAATTTCAAGACATTGTTTGCCATGATTCATTCTTGTAGTTTCTTACCGTGCCATCAAAAGCGCAGAACGTGGTGAACGATCGCGCGCCCTTATCATTCAGCTTTATCCGTAGGAGTAGGCCCGAGCACTTAGTGCACCTTTTTAATTCTCACTGCACGTTGATTAAGTTGTGCTCACGAGCTGATTATATAAAATACTTACTGAACCCATATATACAACAGTCTCTTATAGTATACCTGTTCTTAAGAGCGAATTCCAGTCATTCTGGATGATGGACAAATTATTAGAGAAGGCAACCGCCCAAGAAATAGCCCTTACCAATGACAACCTGTACGAATTCAGTCCTTAACCTTTTAAAGCGTCATAAACGACACTATAAAATGCTAATGTTAATCACTTTTAAAGATTCTTTACTTAATCAACAGCAATAATGCTCACTTGTCCTTCATTCTTCATCACTCTAGTCTTTCTTATTTCTACTGAAAACCGTGGTGTTGAGAGCTAAACTCAAGCTGACACTTTGCAAAATGTTCAATTTGCACAATGGAGGTATCGTACGGTGGCACACGACACGCCCTTTACAAAGAGAAGCAACCACCACTGCTACCGTAAAGCTGCTCTCCGTCTACTAGAAACCGAATAACAGCGGTCAACAACTCTTCCGGCGTCTTTGCGCAAGTAAGGTATTCATGTTGTAGTACTCAGGCACATTTGCCTATTCATTTTCTCACCCATACCACTCTAGGGAGCTTGCAAAGTAACTGCCCCGTTCTATAGTATTGTCGGGGTGGTCCCGCAGCCGTGCGATTCAGCTACAGTGCGGGAAAGCGTTTACACTTATTAACACGTGGACCTGCGACACTGTGGAACAGTGACGAACGGCCTCCCCATCGTCACGTGGACACAACTCAGACACCTACTCAGACTTATAGATCTCCCTTTTCCATGCGGACCCACAGTAAAGTTCCGCTTTCAATTAAGCTTGTTCTCTTTCATTTGCCCTTACCCTGCCAAAAAGACGCCTTCTTCGTCTCTAGATAGACAGATCGATTTAGCTGGGGTATCAGTTGGAGAAGTTGAAAGCGCGTGCCTGCTGCTACTTCATTTCACTTGCATATATGAACCAAGGCGCTACGTGTAATGAAAATTCCAAAAGAAAAATACTGATTAGGTCGCAAATAAGTGAACACATAGCACTTGGAGAACTGTAACCTTACTTCTGGCCTGTAAATAATCTCATTTGTCCTGAAAATGGCAAACAATGAAACAAGCGATGCTACACATAGTGCCACTATCGTAGCTCCGCATAGTACAATGCACAAGAGTGTAGCTACTTTCTGAGTGGGCGCTGCCTTATATCCACTTTCGACCCACCGTGGTGGCATAGCGGTTTCGGCGTTGCACTGCTAAGTCCTAGGGCGCGGCATTGAATTCTGTCCACAGCGCCCGCATTTCAATGGGGGCGAAATGCAAGAACGCTCGTGTACCGTGCATTGGATGCACGTCAAAAAATCCCAGGTAGTCAAATTAACCCGCAGTGCCCCAGTACTGTGCGCTTCCCAATTATATCGTGGTTCTGCCATGAAAACCCCCAGAATTTAAAATTCACTTCAACGTGCGAGCTTCCGCTCCGGTAGAGCTACATCACGATCATCCTTTTGTAACGCTGCCACTTAGACATTCGGGTGAGCCCGGACTTGTTCGAAATGCTCGGCCTCTTTCATCTTCAGGTTTGCGTCTGTTGTGTCATGCATTGCCCTTGTTCTCCTGTATATTTTTTCAATGTGCGATTTTTATTCTTTTTGAGTAGATTGAACTTTCGGAGGGAGTAAAAATGAAGCGTTCACTTCAGGCGAAATTTAAAAGTTTTTCCTCCCTAGCCCCCTTTTCTGAGTCGCAAACTTGTGGATTGCAATCAATCCAATGAGCACTGGCTGCCTCCAAAGCGCATGCAGCGCTTGGCCCTATAGACAGATGGTGTAATCAGCAATGAAGGTTCCATTAATAAGAGCATATGATAGGACGATACAAAGTATAAGTCATGTTTTATGAGCCGCGAATCATGCTACGCACTTGCCTAATGCCGTATGGCACTCCTTCATCAGCAAAGGTTTCGGATGTTGATGTACATCTTAGCAGCCCTAAGCAAACTCTAAGCGCCGGGGACTGAGCACTTTCGAGTGTACGGATGTTAGTTCTGCAAGTATTGGTCAGCACTGACAAGCTGTACCTCAGATGCCCGAGAAACAGCGTCCGGTACAGCTGCATCATCACGTGTACTAAAGAACGCCGATGAAGCTGCTCGACCTGCTCATGAAGACGGCATGCAGGAGCCAATCCTCTTGTCAAGAACAGATGCAGCAGCGAAAGAGCGAGTGCTTGCATATGATGTCTTACAATCGTTTTGAAACACGCCTAGTTTCCAGCACACACGTGTACGTCTACTGGAGCCCTTTGTGCAACTTCATCCTCCACCTAGACTATCCCTAACCGAGACAACAGTTCTTTGCCGACTGTGCCTTGGCTTCGCAATTACGAATTGGTTTGCTTTACGCGTCGGATGGCAAGATAGTGCTGCGTATGACTACTGTGGCGACGAGGAGACTACTGAACACGTTCTTTGTCATTGTCCCCGATACAGCGCACACAGGCAGTCACTCGCGGCTGCGCTGGCGTGTCTTGACGACCGGCCTCTTTCGGAGCAGACAGCCCTTGAACGCCAACCCATACAGTCGTCCCACCACAAGACATTCAAGGCACCCTTGAAATGTTTACTTTCAAGTGGCCTATTGCAGAGGCTGTAATTCTAATTAACGTTCGCGGCCTTCTCTATATATTTTTTTTCGTTTGTTTGCGTTTTCTCTCTGCTGTTCTTACTTTCGTTTCCCCTTACCGTTCCTCCAGTGCAGGGTAGCAAACCAGAATCTTCTTCGGTTAACCTCCCTGCCTTTCCCATCCCGTTTATTTCTCTATCCCTCTACATCAGCGAAGCTTTTGCGGATAAGCCTTTTATTCTTAGCATTGAGCATTCCATTTTATTTGCTTACGTGGCATTCTAGAAGTTTCCAGTATCGAGCGTCTTTAGTTCGGGTCACCCTCCTCGCTACCTTATGTAGCTCTCAATACAAAGTTTTACGAACGCAAAAAGTAGAAGCAAAACGACAAGAGAAAGAACGTAAATATAGACTAGGGAATGAAAACTCCTACACACAGTCCCTCTGGCTGCGCGCTCTTGCGACTGGGGGTTCGAAGACGTGGAATGTACTTTGCTCATGGAGGAGTAGGGGAACGTGGAGCAGCGCCCGATATCCAGGACGTTTTAACAAGTCGTTCATATTTACATATTTACAAGAAAATTCAAGCTAGTACAGAAAGAGTTCATGAAGAAGTTGTAGCAGCCAATCATTCCCACCGTCTATTGCTCTTTCTATGCCCTGCGTGGTCATCGTTCAGTCACTTCCCCCAATCCGGCGTCAGCAGACCGACGACATCAGGTCCCACCAATCGGGAGGTCTGTTGCCATTTCCCTCCGAATGGAGCTTTGTCGGAAAGACACGCACATCACTGGGCACAAGCAGGAGAAGGGGGATCGTACATCAACTCCGTCCCCGGCGTGGACGTGCCAATTTGGGCTGCTGGCAGCTGATGGACCGTATCCTTGGACTATCTGCCCAAACCTCTCTTGACCAAGATACTCCCGTGCTGGTCATAAATCATTCGTTTTGAGAGCCATTTTAACGAGGCCATTTGCCCGTTCCCCATAAGGGCGCTAGCCGTTACTGGAGGTTGTGGCGGGGTAAACGGCCGATCACAAGAGCGCGCACTTTCTATTTTCTCGGTTAGCATACTCAACTGACTATCAAAAACACCCTTTTATTAACGCTGCCCAAACTATGATACGTGTTGGAGGCGAAATTAGACAAGCAACCTCGTTTGTTGAGCTTCATATGACTACGAAGTTAAGGGAGACGCACATGATGAACTTCTCGTGTCACGAGTGCGCAGTTCCTGTGGCGCCTGCAAGAGGCTAATGCATTCCGACAAATTTCAATGACCGCTGAAAGCTCACCGAGATTAGGAGACGGCGAGTGTTGGCCTTCCCAAGTGACCTGCGAGTGGGAACACATTAACGAGGCTGCTAAACAGGGTCTTCCCTTGAAATCAGCCCAGCCTCGAAGCGCCCGAAGCTGTGCAGCATGCAGGCGCCACCGCGACCCTTGACGCCATTGGGATTCGTCCCGAGAAGATGCGCCGTCATAGAGCGTTTCGCAAGGTGCTAATTAAGTGCCTTGGCTCAGACACGCTTACACCTCGAGGCTCTGCAAAATGTTTGCGTTTAACATACATAAGGCCTCATACGCAATTCTGAAGCTGACTATTGTTAGAACAGTCGCATTTACGTTTTATCGCCGAATAGTGCGGCATGCCCGCATAGGAGGTACGGGATGGTGGTAAGGCGGTCTATCATTCTTGGCCTCGCATAGAGTGTGTCGCTAGAACCACGAAAACCTTAGGCATGCGTCAAAGAAAGCATCATTTTTTAGAGAGTACGCTAGTAATTGTTTCCACGTTTCTCGTGAAAACCTTGGAGCGACATAGACGTTTCTAGTTTCTTCCTTTTCTTTGATTTACCACCCACCATACCAGACTTGACAAATTAGAGCTTTTCTTTTGTACACATAAGATTTCATTGGAAATTCCGCTCCGATTAATTTTCGTTGCGCCGAGATTTAAGCAGACAACAGCAGTCATCTGCTAACACTTATTACCAGCTACTCAGCAAGACGCCAAAAATTATAATATTGGCGGATCGTAGTGCTGCAGCAGTAGTATAAAGCTTCGATTATTACGCGGCGCGCATTTCCTACCCGGTATGCTTATTTGTGCGTTTCAACCTCACCGAGCACGCAGGAAACTTTGCTGCGGTTGCTGCAACGGGATAAAAGCAGCTGATAGGCTTCTCATCAGTCTTTTGTTTATTCACAAACGTTTCTCCGATCGGCGTTCTGCGGAGGCAGTGCAAATTTGAAGTCCACTTCACTGCAACACAGGGCGCACTGTAGCAGACGACGCGCGAAGCCCCGCCTGCGGCTCTCACTGCACCTGCGCAATAGTTTCTCCAGCGCTCGACAGAGGCGCCCCGCGGAGCGCCGGCAGCACGGAGCGGCATTCTAACTAAGAGTGGACGACCCTGTACAAGGAATTTCCAAGCTGGTTAAAGTGTGAGTTATTTCCACCACAATATCTTTTCTCTATTTCCAGAAGGTTGATTGATGGACTGCTTAAGGCAGTACAGCAGCCTTAAAGGTGCCTTTTGCTAAGAATATAACTTATTGAAACATGTTTACAATAGCCGTCAATACAGTGACTAAAAGGTTGATCCGGCTCTTCGTATGAAAAAAGCAACCGAAGGGCGTGGGAGATTGAAAAAAGAGTGGTGCCATATTGGGGTAATCTTTCTCTTTTTTTGCCTCAGCAAACCATTACTTCGGTTAAGGTGTCAAATCCTACCCGGATATGTCCTATTCAGAATGCCATCCTAGAGGCCAGCATCGGCTGACACTATTCCGAGAATAGCCAGTGAAACCGCGAGGCTGGCCTACCTAAGCTTACTCGGTGCCTAGGGATCATTTTGGCGACGTCCACCAGAGATTATAATAAAGGCTGTGACGTCTCAACCACAGACAGTGCGAGCGAAGCGACAGGACTACGCGTAGATGAGAAAGCCGCGGTAACGTGAGAGAAAGGGAGGGTTGCGCCAGTCAAACCCTACACAATGCAACTATGCTAAGTTCCCTCTCACCCCTTCTGTTTTGTTCTTTCACAATCCGAACCCTAGAGGTTGTGCTGACACTGAAAGCCGCTCCGGCTCATTCTACTTACTATGCAAATTTAGTCTCGAACTCTGGCGATGCTTTATCTCCAGGTGTTATCTTTCTTTTTGCGCTGTGCTTCTTGCCGTTAAGGTGCACGCTAAGCTGTATTTCTTTTATTGCATGTCCCTTTAAGGCCATGCAGCTGCTGCAGCATTTCGCCGTCCAGAATCATGCAATTTATTTTGCGTTTGTTTCCAATGTCTATGTCTGTTAGCTCCATTTCTAAATGTTGAGCTTCATATGAAAAGCAAAAATAAATGTGCGCGTACCTATGGCACAAAACGTAAGCCCAGCAATCAGCGCGAGTAGATACAGGCACCCTTTTTTGAAGTGAATAAGGGCATGTGTCATTCCAAAATATGTAATGCTGTAGCCATATGTCACTGAAGCCCGCGAGCGTAGCGCGGCATTTTTACGTAAAGCCGCCCCATCTGCGCATGAAAGTGGTCAACGAGTCTTCATTCCGCTTTCGCGAACAGACGCCGCGGCTGGGCTGCGATTGATGCCCCGTGACTGTACGTTGCCCCTGTGGGACTCAAATGTTTTCACCATGTGTCGGTTACGTTCGTTGTCTCCGGACATACGGATGCACCTCCCGCCTGGGTTACCACGACGTGAACAGACCATGCTCTACCGTATGTGGCTAGGCGTTGCCTTTACTAACTCATATGCTTTCCTCATTGGAATGACCAACAGCCCCACGTGTGACACATGCAACATCGACGAGACGCTCGCACATATTATCTGTGTCTGCCCGCGTTATAGTGCTCAGAGACAAGTGAAGTGCAGAGTACTGGACCAGTTGGACAATCGTCCTCTATCAGAACTAAAAGCTTTAGGTCAATGCTCCGAAAAAACATCCGCGTTGAAGGCCTTACTCGCGTTATTAAGGTTCCTGCGGTCTACGGGGCTTCACGACAGACTCTATGAATGCCGCCCCCTGCCGCTCTTTACTGTACGCGCTTTGTTCGTGCTTGTCTCTCTCTCTTTCTATCTTCCTCTTCCGCTCTGTTTCTCTTTTTATCCCCTTTAACCCTTCCCCCTGCGCAGGGTAGCCAACTGGAACTACCTCTGGTTAACCTCCCTGCCTTTCTCTGCATTATCTTATCTCTCTCTCTTTACGTAAAATTTATTTCAGCCTCATGCTTAAGAAATAGCCTTTCCTTTCATTCTGTACAGAGAAGCAGGCTAGTGGAGTCTTGTAAACATACTGCCATCTTTTTATAAGGTTTTCTCCCTGTGAACGTACTAGCGTCCTTTACAGTGCCTGGGGCTCTCAATTTATAAAGGTCACCTTTTGTGTGCACATTTGAGGCGGGATGTGTGCGTCAAAAACATTTTTATAACAAACGCGCGTGATTTTTAAGATCACGCGCTAAAACGTTTTTTTATGGAAACTGATCCTATTTGGTGGAAAAACGCTATTCACCCATATTCAAAAAAATTTATTATTGTTTCCTTCAGCTGAAATGTCAAGTCAACAACGCATCTTGGTTCTTTTCTTTTTCATTTTCGTTTCTTTTTTTTTACCGTATACGATTCTAAAAACAATACTGCTGAATACATCACAATTCAGTCGTTTAGCATGCCATATTTAGATAGACAGTAATTATTTGCGCAGAAAATGGCAATATACTAAACATGGCTGCGTTTTTCTATTTCGCTAACATGATCAGTAAGATTAAGTAAACTAGCAGTGCAGCATCGAATACATGTCGCTGAGCTAATACGCGTTATCTTGATAATTAATCTTAGTGTGCTTGTTGCAGTTATGGAACTCAAACCGATCAAGGCTCATGACATGTACGTACGTTCAATCGTATCCTTGGGAGAAGCACTACCGATATATCGGTCCCGAAATCAGTGGACAAGAAGCATTGGTGTCTCGCTTCATATTTTTCCAAAATAGCTCACTGACTGGTGACGCATATTCTCTTGGAAATCATGCTTTGAGGTCAATCCTCTGGACTCCGACCCTTGTCTAAGGATTTGTAATAAATGAATAAAACTTCACCCTTCTCGAGCTTCGCTTTCGAAAGTCAAACAGTTGACCAACAGTACTTCCATAAAACATTATTTAAACAACCGATGTCATTAGCTAAGGGAACATTGCGACTCCTAATACAATAAATAACAATGATCTAGTTAGTGATAACCTTGATAATCTAGCTGACGCAGTATAGCTACAGCATCTGCGACAGGCGATGTTTAATAAATCCATACAAATATTTCGGAAAGCGCCTCGTAGATTCGACGCCCGTGGAAGCTTCTTTTTTAAAGAATACGCTTAAAGCTGATGCAGCGTAAAATTCTGGTATTTTGCTGCAGTCGGATTTAAAAGCCCGAGGAAAGGTGGAGTCAGCATCTGGCAGCCTAATCCGGATTAGTAGAACGCAGACGTCGGCCACAGCTAGCCAGAGGGCAAACCACATTGCCAAATTCAGCTGGTCTGATTAAAAGAGAGAGAGAGAGAGAGGAGCAGGGAAAAACCTAGCGGTGGCAAATATTCACCAAATGTGCAAGAGCTACTTTGCAGTTCGTTCTTACTTTTTCAGTTTTTTTATCTCTGCGGAATTTAATTCTGCTTATCAAACAAGAGATTTACGATCAATAAGATGGGCCGACGGCTCTTTCAAATTAATGAGCGAACATTCAGAAAAGCTCATCTGAGTGTACTCCCGTTCCGTAGTTTCGTGACGTCCTTTTCAAAGTTGGTGCATTTATAAAGTTATACCCATGTCACACATACACTTCCAATCGCGATCGGAGCCGATCCGGATTGAGCTTAATGCCGATCGAGTATCGTTACATGGTCATTTGCGATCGACGTCTTACGGGATTCGGATCCGGACGATCGCCATCTGAGAATCGCGATCCGGCCCCCTGATCATAGCCTCGATCGCGATTGCAGGATGATGTCTGCGCCCTCTAGCGCAGTATTAAGAAAACGCTAAAAACAGAAGAAAGCAGCTCAGTAAAAAAAAAAAAACGTTTAAGAACCTTTTAACGACAACAGTAAGCTGTAAATTTTATATACTGTCCAAGTTTAACCATATATTGTACATCGGAATTTGTAGCCATATGCAGTTCTGAGAGTTGCCGACGATCAGCAGACGATACGATCTCGATGCGGATCGTGGGACCATGTAGCAGCGGGCCCAATGGGCCCAGCCACCGGCATCGATGCTTTAAAATGTTGGATACATATTGGTCCAGCCACACAAATCACCAAACTTGACGTATTGATGATAAATGTCGATGGTATTGCTTTTTTTTTCGCGCCAATTTGCATACTTTCATGAAACAAAAACACTAGGCAGACTTCTACGTAATCAATTACATGTAATTAATTGCTTGTTATCAATTAGGCTTTTCGTCAATCTGTGATATACGGAATAGTTTGTTTACCCGGTAACGCGCACCGTAATTAGTGCTTTTAAGTAATAAGTTACATGTAACCAGATGAGTTTTTGGAGAAACAAGCTCTAACAGGCGACGCAGCTTTGAACATATTAATTTGACGGGAACTGTACAGTGCCCAAATGGATCAAGATACGTACACGAGTTACCTCCTTTCGACAGTTGGCATCCTGCAGCTACACCTTCATCACATGTATATCTGCAGGCTTGTAGATTTGCAAATCTTTTTTGAAAGTCGGATATCATCGAGCCCTTTCGCTTACAATAAATCTCTCTCTCTCTCTCTCTTTTCTTTCTCTCTCTCTCTCTCTCTCCTGTAAGCGTATCTACGCGGCCTTCATAGGCCGGATGAGCTGCAGCTCAATTCTTCTACGCTTAGTGCAGTCATTTACTTTTCAGATATAGACAACTTTTTAGCGGTTAACCGCATGTGTTTTATCTGTCTGGTATATAGGGGAGTCATATACATATTAGTATTTTTGCGATTGTAACACATGCACAGTATTTTGACGGCCGGATATTATCCAGCTTTATATTAAATTACATTATAAAATCGGCCACTTTTTCAAGGAGCGTTAACGCTTGCTGACGTTCGTTACAATTAATCGTCTATAGCTACCGAGTAAAGGGCACCGGGAGGAAGTCCAGCAGATGCTGGCGGGCACATTGAAATGGCGCCTGCATATGTTTCGGTAGCGACGGCCAGTACGGACATTGATGCCAAGGTGTGAAGTATAGAGCCGATTTTTCAGTTTTTCAATGGTGCTATCCAGAGCCTATTTGGCTAGCCCCACCAACAATGGAGCACTGCACTTCATAGGTAACCGCACCTGAGCATTACGGAATTCAGTAACCACAATCTTCTGAGCAAGATGCTCGTCCGTTACAACACAGACCGGCTCTCCAGCGCGCTCGTCGAGCGTATTTTAAGTGTCGTGGCTGATGTCTGCACAAAAAAAGAAAAAGAAAGACTAGGAAAACGAGGAGCGAGAAAATTTTGGTAAGCAATTCTTAGTGAAGATAAAGAACGTGTCTAGGGCTGCAAAGGGTGGACGGTAAGAGTCAGGCCAGATCGCTCTATCTACTGTGTTTCTGCAATGTTATTATAGTGTGGAAAGAAACGGAACAGCAATTGATTACATTTTAGTAATTGCTTAGTTACTTTCATGTGGCAGCACCTGTAACCATAGTCAGATTTTCATCTTTAAAAGAAGTAATTGTAATTGTAGTCAGAAAGTTTTTTTTTTATAACTTGTACAAGTGTGGCACTACGGCGCCTTTTAGCGTTGACAGAAAGCGGCCGTAGCTTTTTATGCTCAGAAAACGCTTAGGGCTACTTGATTCCTGAATCAGATGAGGCGAGCGCAGTATTTGAGGCTCAACTAGGCAATCGCGAAGAGATGTGCAAGTGATTGGCGATAGTCCAGATCTGCGTGACTAGCACAGCGCAGCGTTCCTTGTTATTTCGAAGGTTCGCCGCATAACGCCCCCTGAGCTGATGCTACCTCACTCGGTCCGTTGAGATGTTTACCGTCAATGCAGCGTTTTCTTACGAGGGATCCACGGTTGGTTGATGTGAAACACCTCTGAACCAGGTGCCAACCTGCGGCTTAAGAATGGGGGTTGCAATGTGGGCTTGTTGGTAATGCATCTTCAAGGGGAGTACGGTAGCGCGATTAAAAGGCGGGACGAAAGAAGACATATGTGCTGTGTGTGTCCCTACGTGTCTTCTTTTGTCCAGTCTTTTAATCGCGCTACCGTACTCCCCTTTAAGAACGAGAAATCGAAACTAAAACTCGCAGGTTTATGTATCGCATGATCAGGGCCCATCGCCACGGGTACATTTTAAAAGTTGTGATGAATTTGCAAGAAACACTTATACACATACGTGTGTTTGTGAAAGTCACTAAGTGTTTTAATAATCTCAAGATGAGAACTCTTGTCCAACAAACGAGAGTCGAAAGGGTCAGAATTGTTCTCACATTCCATGTCTGAGTCTTCAGTCATTTTATAGTTGTACTGAAATTATGGCTAGTTAATGTAATGGCGCGAAATAATTGAGAACGACAACAAATATGGAATATACACCACAAGGCGCAGTGGTGCTTTTAGTGTACATGTTAACCACGTTGAAAAAAGCTGTTCTGCGGTGAAATTGGTGGAGTTTATGTTCTGTGCACAGGTCACGTCGATATTTACAGCTCTGGCGTACCGGAAACCAAACGTGACAACAAAAATAATGCTTGGCTCTGCTATCGCAAACACCAGAGACCAGTGGATCTAGAGGAAGGCCAGTAAAGTAGTGCCAAATCGCACACAAGGCACGCGAGCGCCGGCGACGCGTCCTTACGGCGTCCGCCAAAGTCGTCTACAACGGAATCTGCGATTCGCGTGACCAGGCGCTGGCGCTTCAACTGGCCCCCATCTCTCCGGAGACAAGGCTCCTCGCAGAAAAAGAACACCTTCGGCGCGCCACGCGAGCACTTCTCCCACCGCGTGGCACCGACCTCCCTGGCGGCCTAGCGCGCTGGGAAGAGGTCTTGTTACGAAGGTTACGCCTCCGTGTCGCCCTCACCCCTGCGATAACCTGGTCGTGGTCGGCACAGTACCGTGCCTCCATGAGCGATTCCTGCCCCTTCTGTCCCGCTCCTGTCTGCGAGGTGGACATTGGGCACCTCCTCTGGACTTGCCCTTCTCTACATGCCCTCCGCCAGAAACACCTGCTTCGCTGTGGACCACCCCCAGGTCGGCCACCAGACGTAGAAAGTTGGATCTTGGGTCCCCACCACCGGACATTGCTGGACTTCCTCCGCGAATCCGGAGTGTATTTACATGTTTAAACATTTCTTTATGCCAGAAGGCACGCTGTCGCAATAAAAAAAAAAAAGGCGCTGGCGTGGCCAACGCCGTAGCAGACGCCGCGGTTGTTTCCACTCTGTACGGAGTGGCGGGCGAGGAGGACCTCGAAGCACCCTAGCAGCCGACGGAGAAGAACGCCCATCCTCCCTCACCAGACCCCTGCCGCGCGCGCCACAGGAAAGGGAGCGCATCCGGGCCACGTTCCTCGCCCTCGTGCTCAACGCTCCTTCTCCCCCGTTAGGCTCCACCCACCCTCGCCGCGTCGCTATGCTGCGCGATGCTATTTTTATACTCTGCTTTCACTCTCTCTCAGCTCCCTCTCCCACAGCTCGGCAATGCTGCGGACGCAATGAGAAACCCAGCGAGGCTCTAAGAGCTTTACTGTAAAACAATGCATCGGACACCTTGACACGTAGGCATGCCACCGTGTCTGTGTCTTCACGCGCTCTGGCGACCTCGCCCAGTTAACGCTACGCTGGTATTCCAAGGTGACATACCAGCAGCGCTGCATCGCCACATTAGTTGGACACGTGTTGGTACGAAGTTTAGTTTTACTTTAATGTGTTGAGTGACAGATAACGAGTCTCGCTTTACAGTTCAGCTGTCTGTGACATCCTACACCCAACAAAACTACATGGAACCTGTCCCATCACTGCAGTAAAGCCAAATGGGCAACACTGAGGTGACGCCGTGGATATAATGAACCTAAGACAACGGGGGCATGCTGCGGGCCTCAGACCGGGGCAAGCATGAAGCGGTGCACCGCGCCGAGCCACCCGTTTCATTTCGCGGCAAGGTTAATCCTGTGAGGAGCAGCCCGTCCCTTCCGCGTCGGCGGTCACGCACGCTACAGTAATGAATCAACTCAGCCCGGACCGACCTCGCATCGCTCTCATCGGGCTTCGCAGACTCGCCCCAGTTCCTACAGTTCCGTACAGCGTCGCATTAGGCCAATTGTGATGGACAGTTCAGCACGGTTTTTTTTCGGAGTTTCTAAAAGCGTAGTGATATTATTCGTTGTATAATACTGTAACCATTCTTATTTATAAGTGTATCGCTTCTGCATTTGCCCACTTTTTTATCCCTAAAGCATTGATGTTCCCTCATTTGCGGTAACCTAAGTGCAACGTCTGCTGCATGCAGTTTATTTCCTAGATAAATAGGACAATGATTACATACGTGTCAGAACTAGCTTGCCATCACTATCCGATTTTCTTTGTTTTCTGATCTGTTCAGGTCACAAGACACGTTCAACCAACTTACCCAGTATTGAATAGTTCTGCAATGCACACGATGTATTTGCGTCCTCAAAAAGTCAGGATGCGCGACACACGCATTATGGAAGAGATTGCATGAAGTTAGTTCTCAATACCGTTATTTAGGCGGTAACTCCCATATGGTGCAAGAAGGGTACACGATGCCACGCGGGCATGTATTGTATGCAAACGAAGACGTGCTGAAGTGCGATAATCAGCACTCCATTGTTGCATTCATCTTCCCAACGTTACACAAATGGTTGTCGCTACTCGTGATATGCTGATTGGGGTTCCTGTTATCACAAACGCTGTTTAAGCACCCATTAGCATTCTTGGCTAGCAGCGAAACGGCAATGTATCGAATACAGATGATCTAATATATTTAGAATGTCGTGGGTCTCACCTAAACAAAACCCCACCCTGCTATGTGAGCAGTGCCCATTACGTATTCACATCAATAAAACAATTTATAGATGTCTTCAGCCCCTTTGCATCAGGCTTTCCGTCCTGCAGTTTCATGAGGCGATAAGTTTTGTGGGATCGCATGGGTCTCGACGAATAGTAGACACAATCCTGGAGACGACAGCATAGATGCGAATTGTCAGCACGGGCCTACTTCCTTCGGTGAAGAAACTACGCTTGTGCTTTCTAACCACTGTGCACCGAACAGGCAGGACAAAGCACGGCCGACGGGGCTCTCTGGCCGGGGATGGCGGGATCAGTGGAAGGCCCGTATCAGTCTGTGCATCAAAGACTGGAGCTCACCGTGCTTCATCACGGTCGTTATCTGCAGCAGAGGCTTTGGCGGTGCCGTCGTCGCTGTCGCTACCGCTGGAGCGCCGCCACGCATCGTGGATTGAATATTCATGAACAGCTGAGGCAGCTTCTATGACATCTCGTGAGACGACGTCGACGACGTCGTGAGTTATTATTTTTTTGCGTCTGTGTGTGTTCGGTGCCGTCAACAAGCAGGCCATAGGAGGTGTTCGCTGAACGTGGCGGTAATTAACCGCGAAGAGTGGCAGCTTGCCCGCCTGCTTACTCGGCTTGCCAGCAGCTTCGCGAAGCGGTAAGGAAAGAGGAGAGCGTGCTGTGGTGTTTTTCGCTCTTTAGCTTTTTGTGTATAGCCTGGCACTCTACCCTACGCCAGAGTAACGAACAAGCCAGGTATTGCTGACGCAAGACCCCGGGTGCCGAGGGCTGACGTTAACGGACACGCGTGTTTGCCTTCAGCTTGCGAGATGGGCGGATCACTCGCCGAAGACAGCCACGCTTCCCCGTTGACTTTGGCACGGAGGTGCACGTACTTAAGAGCCCTCAGTTCGGCGCGCCAGGGCAAACAGAATTTACAAGGGTGGGTCGGAGGTTCGCCTTTCATGCATGGCCTCGCGTGACACAGTCTTAAAGGACGTCCGTCGTGTACGATGTGGTTTCCTTGTATGAATTCTACGCGAGTTGCCGGCGATGCAGCATGATAAACAACACTAAATTTACCTCCGGCCGTTTCTTCCCGAAAACTTATGCATTAGGAAGTAATTATTGAGGATTAAAAAACGCTTTCTGTTGCGTCAGTGCACAAGAATAATAAAATAAGAAGTCAACAAACACTGTTTCTTATGATATGGCTAATGAAAATCGGGCCCCTCGGTTAATCTCCTTTCTTCTCGTTAAGGAAAATACGAGTGACTTTAAAGTGAATCACTTATGCGCTTTCCTTTCAATGTCAATTCATTACGGTGTCGACGCTTGAACGGAGGAGCAAAATTTTCTTCGCTTTGAATTTGATTTGCGTTGATGGCACATGGATATGGCATTTGGCGAGACATAGGACACTAGGCACTACTCTGTTTGACACTTAGTGACCTGTAAACGCTCAAGGAGGGTTGGTGAACCTTACACTGAAGCTTAAACCAAATTAGCCTTGCAGTTAAGCATTCTGTGCTTAATACTGTGAGTATGTACATTACGCAGTCAACTACAAGACAAGGCAGTCACCACTTAGGTGAAATTCAAAGTTTTGAATTCTTAATCATATCGGCATATAGGCTGGAGCGATGCGCTCGAACTATAACTTATAGGGTGCCGCATTCTGGATGCCTCGCCCACTTGGTTCACCCACTCGGCTCACCATCGTTATCTTTATCGGCATATGCGCACCACTGGAATATAAATATGCTAAAACTAACTGTGGCGGGATGTCGACCGTAGCTACATACGAGCCTGAAGTCAAGCCAGAAATAGTATTCGATGCAGAAGCTGATGCAGTGAAATGGCAGAAGCATGAGGTCTTCCTGGACGACAAGCCTACCGAAACAAGGTATGTACTACATCGATACGCTACCGCCGCGGCCGAGATTGAATCCGTGACATCATGCTCAGCAGCGCAATGCCATAGCAACTGATCTACTACTAGGGTGTTCAAACTGTGCTGGTGTTTCCAGCAAGAAACGAGAGACATATGCCATCTTCGACTGGTCGTTTCTGAGCGCTCTGGAGCGCTCTCGCGAGCGGCGTTGTCTTCGGCTGGTTGAAAGAGGGTGCCCGCCCTGCGTTCGGCTGGTTCTTCTCGATTGCTCTCCTCCACCTTCGAGCGCTCTGAGGCGCTCCGAGCCCTGTCGTCGGAGCAGTCGTCGAAATTGAAACGTCATCGCAGAGCCGCGTCGCTGCTGTTGGCGACGGCCCACCGTAACCTAGGCAACCTAGGCCACTGCGACGAACGCTCGTCCCGCCGGCGTGTCCGCCGGTTTTCCCAGCAGCGCCGGGAGCTTTCGATAAGCGAAACATCGGACGTTGGTAGTAGTCACGTGGTTTAGCATCTGCCATTGCCTCCTCCGAGAGCGAGTTGCACGTTTGGCTTGCGCGCTCGTCCTCTACCTCTGAGCTCGGGGAACGCCGGATCTGCCCGCCTCTGCTTCGGGGGATGGAAGCGACAAGCCGAAGATAGCAATAGTGAGATAGGAAGGAGAGCCAATGAAATAATCTTGACTTGGCCTAATTTTCAACTTTGCTCGTGAGAAGGTCGAGGGGAGAGAAAGAGATCAAAAGAAATTCAGGTTGAACATGTGCACTGGACAAGACACAGCGTGTCTATATTCGCGTACGCTAGTCTGTTGCCTTTATGTGCTACAAAAAAAGTTTGTATGTTTTCTGTGCGATGATCTGAGAGACAGGCTCCCGTCTCATTAGTTTAGGTAAACGGGTGAGCGTCAAGTATTTTTAGATCACTAATGCCACGAATCGAAACTAGCAAGTGGAAATGCTCAGAAGCATCCGCATAAACGTTAATGTACTAGCTAAATGTGAAACGCAATGGCCTCACATCCCCCCTCACTTATTGTACAAATGATCAGCACATAATCGCACACCAGGAATCCATCTCTAGAGTAGTGGCGAGGTTTACATAATCAACAGCCATCATTAACTGACCACTTTCATTCATGAGTGTACGTCATACTCAGTTACTTTCCTGTAAGACAGCATGACCTGCTTTTCAGAGCGCTTCGTCGATATTTTACGTCGTGTCGCATACAAGGTGTACTAAAAAAAAACTGGCTGTGGCTTATCTAAGGTTAAGCCAAGGATGCGAAACATACTAGCCTTCATTTTAACGCGACAGCGTTAAGGAGCTCGTGTCGCAGAAAAGCCGGTGTCGTCGGCGTCGGCTCAGGCGTGCGGCGCTTGCTCAGGCGCACATTTCGTTGTCGCGCCGAACGCTGCGTTGCTAGACGCTCACCGCGTCCGATGCGGGGCGCGTAGTCGCTGCGCCGTAGCAAAGCCACCTAGAAACAGTCTCTGTAGCATGCCGCAAGCTTCGCTTCTCATTCCAACGAGCAGCTCTGTCTCCAGGAGGCATCTTACCCCGTGAGTGTCTAGCAGAGGCAAGCGCAGCTGCTTATATACCGCCGCGACGCCGCGAGCGACGGCGCGAGTTGGAGCCCCGTTTCTCCTCTGTCGTGACGTCACGGTGTCACGTGGTATTGAAGGCGACACCGCCGCGCCTGAGGAGCTGGGTTGAGCTCTCGTAATATGCTTCGCATAAAAAGGTGACAGGCCTGCGTGCCACATGCAGCGCAGTCACAGCTTAAGCTGGAGGAGTGGCTTCATCGGAGATCCATTTTCAGTGGCACGCACTAGAGGATCTTCGCGATGAAGTCTTGACGATGCAACTGCTACCTGCCGTGGCACTTTTTGGAATGCAACACAACTGCAATGCAAAGTTTGCACGTATCGACGCTACGCGGGGCGCATCTCGCATCGTCTGAGTCCTCGCGCACTATATAGGACACGTGTATACGGCATGTTTCCGCAGCAGCTAGCAAGCGCTGGCGTGGCGCAGCGGTAGAATAGCTGAATCACCTGCAGTGTGCCACGGTTCGATCCCGGCAGGAACTGCGATTTTTTTTCTCATTCCTGGCGATTGCTGCGACGGATACCACCGGTGGCAGACAACATCGCCAACCCAAATGGCTATCGGAATGAGCCTATAACAGCTTACGCTATAACTCTCGGAATTTCGCCCGAAAGTTGAAGCATTCATAGCAATGGCAAAGTATCATGCAACTTGGTGAAGTAAGGTTCCCTGTTTTATGAGCCTTATAAATTGCCGTAAGCATTTCATTGCTAATTAAATACACAAGCGCGATGTCATGCCCGGGCAGCTAAGTCTAAACTCAATTCACTCGATCACCGCGAGAAATCGCTGCAACAACGCTGACGTGAGGAAGAGGCACGCCGGAAGACTGCGCGCATGAAGCCACCAGCCACCTCGGCTCGCCCTAGCTTTTCCTTCTCTATTTCTCTGCAAAGTCGGTTAACGTTGGGCTGCTAGCAGGTGGCTAATCTGCGAAATACCTGAAGCTGAGCCGTTGCACGTATGACTTGAGTATACTTATAGCTGTTAAAGCGCTTTCATACATAAGAATTTTAATAGTGAAGCGTTCCCACTCAAGTCTCATGGACATGTCACTTTGATGCACAGTTTTGCACATAGAAATGATCGAGGCTGTTGCGTGAAAGAACCGAGCCGGCTCCTGAATGGTCACTCGTTCTCCTGCAGTATCCGCAGAACTCAAACCCTCTAAATACCTCAGATTCATCCTTTCCCCGCCGGAATATTCCAGAGCCAGGAGGTCTTTGGGCTCGACATGCCGCAGTCAGGCCTGGGGATAAGCAAATTTGTTCGGGAAACGACCGTACATGCTTATTGCGCATATGCGTTTACTCAATGGGGACTTTAACCTGACCCGATGCGAACAAAAATCTTAGTACTCATGTATATATATATATATATATATATATATATATATATATATATATATATATATATATATATGTGTGTGTGTGTGTGTGTGTGTGTGTGTGCGTGTGTGCGTGTGTGTGTGTGTGTGTGTGTGTGTGTGTGTGTGTGTGTGTGTGTGTGTGTGTGTGTGTGTGTGTGTGTGTGTGTGTGTGTGTGTGTGTGTGTGTGTGTGTGTGTGTGTGTGTGTGTGTGTGTGTGTGTGTGTGTGTGTGCGCGTGTGTGCGTGCGTGTGTGCGTGTGTGCGTGTGTGCGTGCGTGCGTGCGCGCGCGCGCGCGCGCACTAGCGCTGTTGCTTTGCTGGAAACGTCCCCACTGAGTATTTCGCGTGCAGCGTTCGAAAACCCATGCCCCCGCACACGCGTAAATCGCACTTCCTTGTATCACACAGTCTATACGGCCTGGTTTGTCGCGCTTACACCTCCGCTATTCTTGTTCCCTCTCTTTCCTCGAACGCCTTTCGTGCATGACGCGGTGATCCAACGAGGCGGGCCCGGGCCTGCACACCAATCCATAAGTTATCGCACCTAGCATCTTTTCGATGGTACAACACCGAACACCTACTCCTCGTCCGGCTCCCCAGCCGTTCACGCCATAAGCGTAAACTGCTCGGGAGACGCAAAATATCTGGCCGGCCCGCGAGCTGCCCGGGAGACCCGTGCGTGTGAACGCGCAGCATATACTTGTCGAGGCCGCAGCAGCTTGCCTCAGCCGCCATTCGTGGTCGTACATGCGCAGTTTCAACAACAGCAGCAACAGCGGCGCGCGAAGTAAAACCTGGCCCCGTAGGTCGGTCCCACGTTTCCCGTTTCCCAAATTCTTCACACTTGAAAGTTTTGTCTTGTAAACTCGCCTGGGCGCACGCGTGTTTCAAAGTCTGCGTATATAGCTTTCGTGTTTGCCGTGAGCCGCATCTCGCACGCCACACCGTTGCGCGCCTCCGAGCAGCCGTTATCCGCTTCTCTGCGCGGCCGCTCGCTTTTATTCCGCTCGTTTTTCGCCGAGGGTTGAGTTATGGGTCTCGGCGTAGGCTTCTTCCCGCGCTGCTCTCACATCCATCGCCTTTCGGCGCATAAACGACGCCGAACCGAGCAGTGCGGTTATTTTTCGCGCGGTGTGCTTCCGGTGTTTCGTGTAAGACTAATGCGCGAACCTGCTCGCTTTCAATACGCACCTTGTGTCTTAGAGGGTTTTCTTGTAACCTTTATTTTTGTACGCTTTGTGACGCGTTCTTTAGCGGGAAGTGGCGAGGGAGAGCAACCCGAGTTGCATCGAGAACGCATAAATCATGGCCGTTTTCTCTTTTGGAATGGCTTAAATCTCGGCCTCGGTGAGGTGCCGCCTATAAGAATGCAGGGAGATTATTTTACGCTACGCTGTTCGCAGCTCCGGCTCCTTTGAGGTGACGAGAGAAACAACAACAAGCAAGAATAGACAAACGAAACAACTGTAGCCTAAAATGCGCTGCAGTGGAGGTAATGTCCAACTGTCCCTGTCAGTGCACTTGCAACTGTACTATATGGTTAAATCAAGCCGAGGCACATATTCTCAAATGCCGTGCCGAAATAAATGTATGGAACAAGAATTTCTCATTAATAGTCAGGTGTTTTTTTCGTTTGTGCGCTTAAATTTATTCATGCAAGTCCTTCAATTAAACTACAATTATATTTCTACACATACTATATATTTCAAAGTATGCGGCCACCTCCTAATTTCTGAAAGAGAGAGAGAGAGAGAGAGGTAACACTTTATTGTTTCTCAGCGGGTTAAGAAACACGCGCCCCCAATCCAGGCCGCCTCTGTCAGCATACTGACGTGCAAAGGAGGCCATTTTGTTTTGTTATATCCTACAACACGCGGTTCCATTCGGCATTTTGCCGCCTCTCGCAAACCTTGCTGAGTTGGTTGTTTGTTTGGTACCATGCGATGCGGCTCAACTCGCTACAGGCAATAGACCATAAATCGTGCGATAGCAGGAAAAGGATGAAGTTCCATTTTGTAAAAAAAAAGTAGATATTGGAGGGATAATATTAATACAGAATAATGAATAATCAATTAAAGCGGCTAAATTCTCTTAACTCTGTTAATATTAATTTTAAGAGGTATTTGAAAGAAGATATTCTATTTTTATTGCTAATAATTTATACCGTTAGAAAAGAAAGTACATTCCGAAAATTAACATCGCAGTCTCTTTGCATTGCTTATAAACTTAATATGGCATCGGCGATGTCCCTGCTCCTTCATGCGGTATTACTTTCATGTATCTCAGCCTCATATTTTTGTAATATTTTTTTACCTCAACCCACTACACAGTGAGCGACCAGGAAGCTATAGTCGCACGAGCTAGATTTCCTTTACAAATAACAATATATTCAGCAAGCTTCTCGTAATATAAATAACTAACTATAAGCTGCCTAAACGTTTAGCCACTGCGGGGCTTGTAATTTGTCAACCGGTGCCTTTGACCTGGTTAGCTCTCGACTTGCCGAGACGTTATGAACGTTACTTCTTGTATAGATAGCCGTGGCCAGCAAAACGTTTCCGACTCATTGGGCTAAAATAGACGTTAACGCTCCTAAAGGAGGGTCCGCGCAGTATGAAATAGCAGGAAAAGATGGGGGCGGGGGGGGACAATGACGTTAAGGTTGCTGTATGAAAGAACGAAGCAGAGAAAAACGCAACCCTGCAGTGTTCGGCTTAATCGCTACTCATTCCGGCGTTTAAACACGGGCCGTTCCTTGGTTTGCACAGGCGGCTCGTATTTAGTACGCAGGGGATCAGAGTCGCATCGCACGCTGCCGTCCCGCGCCGCGGGCCGCCAGCGCCACTCGCCACGGGCCCGGCAGCTCGTGGCTGATCAATGCCGTAGAGGGACTCCAAGCAGGGACCCCAGCCTCGCGGACCTCTACTGTAGGCTGTAAGCGCGCAGTGCAGCCGCTGGGGGGAGGAAAGGAGGAGCGGTGCCAAAATGGGCATACCAGCGAAATTGGACGCATTCCTGTGCCTGATTGGCGCTTGGCGGGCGTGCGTGGCTGTTTTCTTTGTCCCAACGAGAACAGCGGCGCGCTCGCTGGAAGCCGGAGACGAATCGCCGCCTGTCTGTTCGGAATGCGCCGCGCTACCCGACGGGCGAGTTGAAATTAAAAAAGGGGGCGGAAACTCCCGCATAGCGAGCAGAAAAGCGCTGTCGACGACAGCGCGATTGACACTTAAACCTCTACTCATCTTTTGTTTTCGTTTGTTACTGTCACTTTCGTTTACTTTGCGAGGGCCGTCGTATTTCGGTATTTATCACTGGCTTTATACTATGCCAGCCGCGGAGCGTTCCTGCCCACGCAAGCCCTGCAACTCGACAGCATTCTTTCGCAAGCGTAGGACTCGTTTTTACAGTTACTCCTAACTATCGAACTACTGCTCTTTTTCCTGCTTCGTCAGCAATGCACTATTTTAACCTCCTTTCTTCACCCAGGAGTTGGCGGCAAAGCCTCAAAAAGCCTCAAGAAGGTAAGTAGGCGCTGCGTTTGACGCAATGTTGCTATTACCAGCATTCGCTTCCGGGTGCGAATTGTTTTCCGCTTCACTCTCACATAATTGCGCACCGCTTCAAAATTGTTGCCCTCTCACTCCCTATCTCCTAAAAAATAGATTCTCTCGTCGGCTCCCGAAGAAGTTGTCAGAAATCTTTTGATGGTGAAAGGACACCAGCGCAATATTTCCTTGATGTATAAATTATTTCAGAGAGGCTCCCACAGCACACAAAATCGGCAACTACAATGTCGCTGCAAAAGTCCCTATTAACCTAAAAACTATGTCCTGCTTGTCCGTCTGTCTGTTCAAAGTTTCTTTTTCCTTGTTTGCTGCGTATCAAACTAAGGAATCGTTAACAAATTGTGTTTCTAACCTACAAGAGGCATGAACCAAAAGACAGAAGAAAAGAAGAAAAAGAAAAGTAATCAGACATAAAATGTGAAAGCCGCGTGAGCCAGAAGCGACTCTAGTGTACTTACAGCTTCAGGGATATTAGCTGTCCGAAATTGATTGCACCTTAAATGCCCCTTATATTAAGCCTTCGTAGCTTTTCCCATATAGTGCATCGGCTGCAATAGATAACTCTTTTTAGTTGCCCGCCACACTATGATGACTCACAAATGTTCTTCCTTCACTCGTTCAAGGCAAGTTGAATTTGCTTTCTCTTAATTTTCTACCAGAATGGAAAGCATATCCATGCCTGATTAGGCGAAATCTGTGATAAAGCGCCCGTACAAAAACAGATCAAAATTTTAAAAAGAACCTCTTTCTTTATTTATATTATCGTATTCAAGCATGGGCGTTGAATGAGTGGTGCCTACGCCTCGTGGCAGCCTAAAAGCGGAGGTAAACATTTGGTGCTCTTCAATATTCTGGGCATCCAATAATTGTCTGCGCGCTAACGCAAAACCCCTAATTCATTAAAAGATCGTTGCAGTGGCCTCCGGTCGACAGAGCGAGCTGACGCGAGCCTAAACCGACGTGCAATACCAGGGTAGACAACAAACGAGTCAAAACAGAAGGCCTTCACCTAAACTTGCGCCGCACCAGATCTATTAATAGTCCCCTTTCTTGTGGCTATTACAATAATTTTTTGTTCGCTTACAGGTGTCCTTAACACGTGTAACAGAAAACGAACTGGTAGGAGTAAGAAGGATCCGCATAAGCAAAGGAAAACAACGAGTTACGGTCGTACAAGGAAGAGCGCGGACGCATGCGTGTCGCGAAGCTGCATCGGCTATCAGGACGTACTGATGTAGCATCGCCAACGCACCTTTCTGCTGCTGATGTCTCGTCTTGCCACGTTCTATAGCATTCGCCTCCGAGTGGATACATAATCTGCTTATGCGTGAGTAAACATCTCTCAATAAGTCAGAAATCAAATGGGTGTGATCAAGCGCTAGGGACATGAAATCTGCCCCGCCTGCTGCTGCCTTCAATCTTTATGTCCGGTGCCGTATGCCGTCTACATTGTCTGCGGCGTGTGGTTTTATATGCGGCTCCGCTGCCTTTATTTCTTTATGTCCTCGCTTATCTCCGTTTCGTTATCACCTATCGGCTCACTCTCTGAGCAGGCAACCTCTTTTCTCGTTGCACCGTTGCGCCATCTGCGTGCTTACAGCACGATCGGTCACTATCGCGCTGACCTTGACGCTTTTTACCTTTTTTATCGCCATCGGTCTTCGTCTCGAGAACTCGCCATTGTACCACGCTCTATTTGTTGGCCTTCGTAGCTGGGAGCTGCCCGTGTCATTTCCGCATTGGTGTACTGAGAGCCAAGCAATGGCCTCCGTCTCCCATACTCCTTCTTCCTCACTCACTCACACGCCCGTACACATACACATGCCAAAGTTCTGGACGCCATTCTTTCTCGTATACTCCCGTTCGTCGCTCAACTGTGTTGGATGGGCGTAACTCAGAGAAGCCGGCACTTATAACAGCAAAGTGCTGTGCTTTCGCTCAACATTCTACTTTCGTAACGACAGAAGACTCTGTAGTCACGTAACTTGCCGACAATAGGAGACCCGGCCTTTTTAGTTAGGAGTGCAGTTTCGGTAGGAGTTGTCCTTTGTGCGTGCCAAAACAAGACGAGAGACATATGACTCTCTTTGTGCATCATTGACTCTCTCGAGTGTCTGCAGGTTTGTCCCTCGCGTTTGTCTCTTTATCGCCCTAAAATCATGTGTTCGAAATGGTACCAACTTGCTGATGATGTTTTATTAGGATGCCAGACAACTTCTATTCGACCTTGCAAAAAAACAAATATCACATTGGGCACAAGGCAAGAACTGTATTATGTCCTTTTTAAAAACCTGCCAATGACTAACCTAAACTTCAGGAAAGATATTTTTTGAATTACTTTATATTTGCTGATATTTGCCAAAATAACGACTCACACAAAAAAGGACGAAACATTGAAGATGCAGTGGCGCCACTTTCATCCAATTTATTTAGGGTGCATACTCAATAATAAGTCGACAAATACAAATAGAAGTGTACCATTTAGGAAAGAAAAATTCCAGATGTGTAAGTGATACATCGCTTCACTTATATGAATCTAAGATGAGTCTATTCTACCACTGGTTGTCTCAAGTGTTATTAGCCTGCGCGTGCGCGTATTTGTCTACTTATTACTGGGTCTGTATCCTGAATAAGGCAGTTGGAAGTGGCACCAGTGCATGGTCAATGCGTCTCCCTTTCTGAATTTCCTTTTTCTCAAATATTTCTTTTAGCCTAACCTTACAGCAGTACATAGGTTCGCTATTTGTAGTTGTAGTTAAACAGAATTTCCAAAGCAAAAAAAAAAGACTGATCACCACACTTCATGCCCAACCCTGATGCTTGTAGGGGTGCCAATTTTTATTTTTTAAAATGCCAATAGAGGTCAGGGTGGTGGGAAGTGCCGTGAGGAACCAAAGGTCAAGGGTGCATGAGCTACCTAAATTCGCACGTGTTTTTATTTGGTTAAAATGAAGCAGGTACCACAGAATCCATCACGTCAATATTTGAATGGCTGGGATTATGGCTAATTTGGTTCATGCTACGAAATGTGATGGTAATAAATGGAACACAATAAAAATATTCCAAATTATGTACGCACTATTTACATTCATCAACGTGTGCACAATAACCTCGGTGAGAGAGTTAATTAGAAATACTCGGTACTCACCGGCTTCATTCTATATGTTCAGCTTACAAGTCCTTGTTCTCATTATCCTGGCCGCACCTCAAATGAACCGTTACATTTAACACTCTATCAAGTGTTATGCGTGTTTTCTCTACTTCTAAGCGTAGTCAAGTGCACTTAGAAAACGTCCTTGCATTTCAGTTGTTCTCGTTTTTCATATAAAGTACACATATCGTCGATGAGCACGAAACAAGATTTCAGTTTGCCCAATTCAACAGAAGCGCTAACATCTGTCTCGGCCTTAGCCAGCAAGTCGCAATTATTCCCTTTTGAAGCTCGGCCAAGTACATATACTTACCTATCTACCGCCGTAGGGCACTTCATAATCCGAGTCGTCCAGGGCGAGATAATTTTTATGGTCATAGCAGTTATATGGACACCCCAGGTGCATTTCCACCGTCGTCGTTGCCGTGAGCTTCCGTATGAAATGAAAGTGCATAACATCGCGGCCGCGCGCTCTATCTTGAAAGCCATCTGCGGTGGTTAGAGAGACTAGGCACGCCGAGGGCTCGGGGCTTTGTGTGCGCTCTCATCTCGCCCCTTAGTTCGCGTTGAAGCGAAGGGCAGCACAAATGGCGGCAATTCGCTCCCTGCTGCTGCCGCTCTTCCTCACAGCATCGTTTTACAGCGACTGCCCGCGGTCATCAAATGAGATGTGTTCATGTTTTTCTGTGCGCGCGTGAAACCGTGAGTGTTAATTTAGTTAATAAATGAATGTTTACAAGCTCATACGGCCGGTAAAACTTCCATTCCTAATTCGCATAGTTACCTAATCATTCGCTATCGCAATCGATGTTTCGCCTTTCAGCCGAAACTGTGGCATCCTTTCGTCGCCTCACTCTGCGTGTGAAAGGGCCGCGTAACGTCGAGTAATTAAACTTTGTTGTTGTTCCATCCAAGCGTACGTGTGTGCAGCTCACAACTTGCCCCACTGCCACCCCCCCTCCCACGTCCCTCCACTTTCGCCGCCTCACGCGCCATACACATTCACTCGGGCGAACGGGCCCCCGTACAAGCCGGCAAACCTTTCGCAGCAGAGCACCCGCGCGCGCCAAGTGACAAGGAGACGCAGAGCCGGACAGAGTCAGAACATTGCGCGGCCTTTCCACATTGCTTTCTTTTTATCAGCCCTGGCGCTCGAACTTTCCAGCCTCTCTCGCACGGCGACTCGCCACTCTCCATCCAGGACGAGTTTCCTTCCGCAGCAATTAGCAATTCGTCGCCGGAGCCTTTGTGTCGAGTACAGCTACAAGCTCCTCCCAGTTCATTCGCTTCTTTCTTTCTTATTCTCCCGCTTGCTCCTCTCTCTCTCTCTCTGTTCGCATCAAGTGCTCTTCCAACCGCCCCCCCCCCCCTTCCCGCCTACACGTCTCGCTTCTCTTGAGCGCACGGAGAGGGTACCGCGGGAATTGTCTTCAGCCGAACGTGACGCGGCAGCCTCGCGAATTGAAACAAAAGAGCGCCGACGCCCTCTACTATGTAGCCGCGCGCTGGCTAAGAGCTTTAGGTGGCGAGTGAGAAGCAGAGAAGCAGAAGGTGAAGGAGCGAAGCGTGGGGAGTCCTTTCTTCGCCACCCGCCCTCCCCAATTTTTTTTTCCTCCCCCTTCACCACTGCACTCGCGTTGTAATTGTTACGACATTGTTCCCTTGAATAATTGATGCAGCTTCGGTGTAGCGCGCAGTCACCGCGGCATACACACGCACATACGCCCCCGCTCATGTAAGTCCCCGGCGGGGTGAGCGGGGGTGGCTCAGCCCTCACCACCCTCGGTCATTGATCAGAACTTGGACGAAAAGGAAAAAAGAAGGAATAAAGAAGGGAGGCACTGGTCCCCCGGTGCTCTCGCGCCGTGTAACCGGGGAACACTCTACTCGCGATAATGTTTGTAGCTGTTTCACTCGGAGACAGAACAACGGCGTAGAGGTAAAACGCTGGCTTTTTGTTTTTACTGGTGGAGAAATATAGGCTCGCTGCCGCCTTTAAGATGCATGCGTCTGCCCCGTACGCGGCCTTGCGACTAAGGTGGCATCATTGATTTCGCGAGATGTGATGCATGGTACCGTCGGCCAACATCTGCACCCCCCTCCCCCCCTGATGTACGTGCCTGCGCCGACGCCATTTCACATGAGCACCGAGTGTCTTGCAGGCGCTGCGCGCGGCGCAGTCACATCTGCTTGTCCCTGCTATCGATGGCCAAGCTGGTGGCACTACCAGTGTGTGCAGACAAGCTCCTATTTCGAAGGAACCAAAACTACCGCTTGGTTTGAAGGCAGAGAAGAATTCAGTGCTTTTTCCCTAAAGGCACACTTCCATTTATTTATTTATTTATTTATTTATTTATTTATTATTTATTTATAGCAATGTAGGGTGACACACAAAAGATAATTTTATCCGTAATATAGGAAAAGTGTTCTCATTGTATATAGTAAAGTTACGTGCAGAACGGGTACAACATGGAATGTATGAGACCGTGTCGTTATTAAACTCTCGCATAACCACATCAATGCGGCATAATATTGCGTAGTACGTTAATGCGGAAAACCTGAACGAACGTGCGGAACTGTGGCCATTGACGCGTATTCATCGCATGACTTCGATTTCATGTTGATATCACCCGCCGTGGTTGCTCAGTGGCTATGGTGTTAGGCTGCTGAGCACGAGGTCGCGGGATCGAATCCCGGCCACGGCGGCCGCATTTCGATGGGGGCGAAATGCGAACACACCCGTGTACTTAGATTTAGGTGCACGTTAAAGAGCCCCAGGAGGTCAAAATTTCCGGAGTCCCCCACTACGGCGTGCCTCATAATCAGAAAGTGGTTTTGGCACGTAAAACCCCATATATTATCATGTTGATAAGCAAATAGATTTTAAATGGTAGTATAACGATTCTCGGTGCTACGCTGTCCAAATTTTACAATAGCTTGTCGCTCACTGCTTTGGAATCCAGATGAGAGCCCTCTTCAATCACCCCGCATATATGAAATGAAGCCTGGACATAGTGCTGGCCTCGTGGAGATTCGACCGGCTGCCGTGTCTCTTTCATGTTAGAAGCAACGAAAGCATTCTTCTTGCACAACTGTTACAGGCGGTCGTACTAAGTTGAAGGTAAGAAAACTTTGACAGCGAAGAGCGCAATGTTAGAAATTATAAGCTTTATAGTCTAGACATATTAATTTATACATTTCTAGACATATTAACGATTTAGTTAATTAACAGTAAGTGCAATATTAATGCGGTTGCATATTGGCAACACGAGCACGCACAATTCCTGCCCTCTTGATGTTGTGAAGCTGACGATAACATAGTTGATCCAGTTGCTTTAATTTGATTGCTTTCTTTTGCGTGTCTGTGGATGTGCGAGCGCGTTTGGGCAGCAAATGTGGTATAATGAATGCGACCAATATTCTGATAAGAGTACTTCAAATAAAAGTGTAAATTTTACTCGATCGCGGGTGCAGGATGTGCAGAAGTGTTTTTTTTATTGCATTGCGTATTGCTTTACTTGCTTTAAACATTGTTCTTTCCTCAGTATCCGTGCTAGGACTGCTTTGAGCAATATCAGCTCAATAGTAACTAATATTCAATAGAAAATGACTCAATCGTAGAGAAATAAATAAATAAATAAACAAAGAAACAAGGAAAGAAAGAAAGAAAGAAAGAAAGAAAGAAAGAAAGAAAGAAAGAAAGAAAGAAAGAAAGAAAGAAAGAAAGAAAGAAAGAAAGAAAGAGAGAGAGAGAGAGAGAGAGAACTTGGTATTTTCGTGCATGTGAAATTTCTATGGAGTCGCGGTCTTTTGAGCATCTTATCCTGTTCGGCTGTCACGTCGTTTCGCAAAAAAAAAAAATGGCACAAGCAAACAGCCATTTCGGCAGCTAAGCAGCACTGTACCAACAAATTTAATGCAATACCACTAACGTTCAATACCAACGACCCCTGAATATATCACCCCAGTTTCTAAAGTAAGTTCTAGCAATAAAGTGGTATAGAACGAACAGGTGATATCCAAAATCAAGATTGGCTGCAATTTATAAATTTGTATGATCTGATGCAGACCAAGCAGTGCTTCGAAGTTTACAGTCTATGACATACATAGCCAAGGTGAGTGAGAAGAAGCCGGTCGTAGAACTCACAATTAGCGGCAGTGTACATTTCTGACGGTGTGGCAACGAATGGCGCTGCTCACTTCAGAAACAGACACGAAGCGCGGAGTGTCGGTGCAGTAGACGCACGTTCGTTGACGGTGAAGCATTGCTGTACAGAGCGGGGGCTGAATTCGCAAACCTTTTCGTTAGTAAGTGCTGAAAATTCGGCCGTTGGCCGGCCAAATTTCCTAATAGTACGCCCAGCATCAGAATCGGCTGGGATTTTCTTCCACAAATAGTTCCAACTGCAACTAGCTTTTTCGTGAATACAGACCCTGGACCTGCGTTCACATGATTATCCCTCTAAAATTGCCTGTAATAGCAAATTTCAGCCAATGCTGACGCTTGATGCCAATTATTAGTAATTAACAGTAATTATTTGTGATTAGCCAATGCTGCCGGCCTATGACGAACAGCACTCGATTGCGAACGGGAAGCTTTGTGAATTCGGCTGGCGAACGTTCACATTGCAAATACTTGCGTATGTGTGTGAGGATGAGTAGCTGCCCGTGATGTGAGTCACGTGTGGTTACG
The DNA here is from genome assembly GCF_038994185.2 of Dermacentor albipictus. NCBI lineage: Eukaryota > Metazoa > Arthropoda > Arachnida > Ixodida > Ixodidae > Dermacentor > Dermacentor albipictus. Next base: position 358,238,297 of record NC_091821.1, read on the forward strand.
AACGACAGGTCCGACCGACACCGCCGATGGCGACGCCGCCGATCGACAAAGAAGCGTAGCTTCATGTAGATGAAGTCCGAGTGTAGGTCGGAGTTGCAATGAGGGGTTTAATCAACGTAGTCGTGTAAGTCTTAAGTTTGACGAGTTCCTCTCGGTCAGCTAGAGACTGCGTGCCAGGTGTCGAAGGTGCCTTGCGGCGTATGTCCTCGAAAGCGGAATTGGAACACTGTGCTCTTCTCGATGTGCTGTGAGAGCAGCGTTATCGGCGGAATCATAGCCACTGATTCCACAATGGCCAGGTACCCATCGAAAAACAACCTAGTGACCTTTTTGTTGAGCATGATGGTGAAGTTTCACGATTTCGTATGTCAGCTGTTCATGGCATCCGCGTCGGAGAACTGAGTGCGTACACTATAATGCCGGTTTTAAGTCAGAGAACGACGACGACGAAGTCTCCCTGCTAAGGTGGCTGCTCACCGCTCCTGTGAAAAATCTCGCCTTCCGCGTAAATACGTTCCATACATCAAGAGATTGGACCCCAAGACATCTGAGGACGCCCCGGACGCTCATGCGCAGTCTGGTTTTCTGACATTCAGCGAATGTCACTCCATCGGCCCTGCAGCTGAATTGTACACCGGGACAAGGCCTAGTGCCTCCGGTGACGCGCTGGCGGCGGTAGATTCACCGGCGGCGCTCGTCACGACGGCGTTACCGGCCGCACAATTGACACCTGAGCCTGGATCCCAGCTCCTGGTTCCTGCTCCAAGTCCTTTGGCTACAGCCCACCCATCGCCTTCCCAAAATGCACATCAGACCGTGAGTGATCTGCCCACAGGGCGGAGCCCCGCGATGGCTTCCCAGACACCGATCGGGAATGGGGCTCCAGTTGTTGTGCATGACGAACCGAGTACCCCTATGGACTTGTCTTCTGCGCTACCATCTGTGGCGTCGGCACCCCGTGGTTCTCAGAAGCGTCCTTCGGAGCAATCTGCACCAGATTCGTGTTCGGCCAACAGCGGCTCCCAAGGCAAGCGTTCCTGTCTAACGACTGACCACCCAGTTGTGTCGACACCGGGCTCGGCTTGCTATAAAGCAACCATTAAGGCTCTGGCCCCAACAAGCCTCACGGAGATTCCGAACAGGATTATTCAGGCGAACCTAGACGCTTGTCTTGGCACCACAGGCTTCCGCGGCTTCGCGGCCCGGAAGAAATCAAATACCATCGCTGTGTGGCTCCCGACATTGGCTGCTGTCGAGCGTTTGCAAACGCTTCAACGTCTCTCGATAACGAGCGAGGTCACCGTGCCGGTCCAGGTGTACCTGGTAGAGGGCTCGGATCTACAGCGCTGTGTCGTTTACAACGTTGACGTTGGCGAGGACCAGACTGCTCTCCAGCGTGAGCTCTACTGTCCTACTCACCGTGTCATTCAGGCGCGTTACATGGGAAAGGGGCGCTCTTGCATCGTCACCTTGCAGGGCCCACCAACTCCTCCAGCTCGCCTGTACTACTATGGCTGCATTCTACGACCTCGGCCATATAAACCCAGTGTCGTCTATTGTTACAACTGTTTCCGACCGGGCCACATGCGCCGATCCTGTCCATTTACAGCGCCAGATGAAGCTGTATTAGCTGGCGCAGTGTCCTATCGCTGTGGACTCTGCAAGACCGACGACCACGAGATCACTTCTCCGACTTGTCCCACAAAGCAAAAGGCCACTCAGAAGGTTCGTCGCGGGATCCCTAAGCAATGGCCTCAGCATGCTGCAACACAACCAGTGCCGACATCAAACAGGTTTGCGGCGCTCCAGTGGGATGACGACGACTGGCCAGAGCTTTCCGAGCCCGAACCGCCTGCACCCAATTCCCAACAGACTTACAGTGACAAAGTTCGCAGAGACCGCCGTCGCCAGCTGGTTATACAGAAGCAGAGCGGGCCGGAACATCCGCGTGATGATATGGCAGCAGTTGACAATCAAATTGCCCGCCTTTTAGCGGAGGTATCCAAGCTCCGACAGCACCGTGAGCTACTTGCGCGTCGGCGACGTTCAGTGGATTCTCACACGAATACAAGTATCGATTCCGCTGCATCATCGTCTCTGTCACGCCCTGCTGTATCGGTCGCAGAGTCTACCAGATCTCCAGCTCCGTTGCCGGATAACTCTACAACATCCCTTTTGCGGTTCATGGTCAGCCAGTTATCCAACCTGACATCTGTGATTTTGCAACGCCTGGACTCGTAATCAAAATGGCGGGCACAGGTGTTTGTGGCGTGCTTCAGTGGAACTGTAGAGGGCTCTCCACGAAAGTGGGGGAGCTTAAATCCCGTCTACGTATGAACAAGCTCCAGGTGTGGGCCCTGTTACTACAGGAGACCAACGCCTTGCCTGCCATTCCGGGCTTCAGTGGATACGTGTCTCCTTCGATGAGTGACCGTCGCGTGCACACAGCTGCCCCTCCAGGAAAGGCGGCAGTGTATGTTGATACGCGCTATCCTCAGGTCTGCCTTTCTCTTGAAAACTGGTGTAACTCATATCAGGAGGTAGTGGCAGTAGCTGTGAAGTTACCCAAAACAACTGTTGTGGTAGTGTCATACTACATAAGACCAGCCGGTGGCTCTGCTTCAAGAATTAATCTGGGCTGGTTAGTGAATGTCCGTCGCCAATACCCAGCGTGTCCTATTTTAGTTGGTGGTGATTTCAACGCCCCTCACCCAGATTGGGGGTACCGTACTTCTAGCCCTCGAGGTAGGCGTGTGCGGGACGCCTTCGCGGATGCGTTGTTTGTATTACTGAACCATCCCGATTCAGCAACGCGAGCTGTGCCTCAAGCTCGACGTACAGCATACGCACCGGATCTTACGTGGTGGTCGGGTCCCGGCACTCCTACTTGGCACCTGGAGCCCGACTGCTGGGGTAGTGACCACCACCCTATCATCATCGGCCTTCATCCGTCGCAGGCCCACCGATTGCGCCGCAAGTGTTCTGTGGTCAATTGGGACAAATTTCGCGCCGTTCTCCAAGACACCTCTGTGGACTCGTCATCACTACTTGTTGACCGCATACAAAGCGCGCTCAATAAAGCCACAACCATCAGCTGGGTAGACGTCAATCGACCGGCACCGGATATCGGCCTGCTCAACTTGTGGGCTGCTCGCAGACAAGCTGAGCTGGCAGCATCCCGAGACCCCACTTCTGCACAAGCACGTACAAGACTGAATTTCCTTACTGCTAAAGCCCGCAGGTATGAACGCGACCTCTCGCGGAGGCACTGGCATACGTGGTGTGAACGGTTTTCATCCAAGACATCGAATGCTTCTCTCTGGCGAACCTTCCGCGCCATGGAACACGGTGGTAGCCGTCCAGACGCGGCAGCCACAGCCTGCTTCGCTGCTGGCTTGTCGCCGGATGATTTCGCCAGAGAAGCAGCCCGGAGGTTCTTCCCACAGTACGACGTGTTGCCTCAACCAGCCAATGGTGCTTCCTTGGCAGGCCTTCCGACACATATCGACAGGTTACCATCTACGGCGGACTCCGAGGGGATTGCAAGCTCTTTCACCATGCCTGAGTTGCTTGCAGCGATCGATGGTACCAGTCGCAAGACAGCACCAGGTCCAGACTCTATTACTTATGAGGCCTACAAGAACCTGAGCTCCGCTGTGCTGCCTCAACTCCTCGACACCATTAACAAGGTATGGCTAGATGGCGTTGTCCCTCCAGGCTGGAAGTCAGCTATTGTGATCCCGATTCCGAAACCAAGCAAGCCGCCGACTGACCTTGGCAACTTCCGACCCATTTCCCTAACGTCCACGTTGTGCAAGCTTGCTGAGAAAATGCTTGTCACACGAATGTCGTGGTGGCTAGAGCACCACGGTTTCTACCACCCTGCTCAAATTGGCTTCCGTCCATCCATAGGTACTGAAGATGGGCTGGCTGTCTTGGCATCCTCGGTTTTATCGTCAACTCGTAGCCACAGTGTCCGTACTGTCCTCGCTATGGACGTCGAAAAGGCGTATGATAACATCAGTCATGCTGCCATCTTGGCTTCAATTGACATGCTGCATTTTCCCCCCAGAGTACGGAATTTTGTCAAATCTTTCCTTGAAGACCGACATTTTGCAATTCGCCTCAGTGGTGACGCCGTCGGCTCATTTGTCCCTCTTCGTGGCGTACCCCAGGGATCTGTATTATCACCCACATTATTCAATATTGCTTTCATCCCGCTTGCATGGCGCTTACACGATGTACCCGACATAAAGTTCTTGTTGTACGCTGATGACATCACGGTATGGAGCACTCATCACGACCTGCTGACTCAAGCCGCTGCCCTTCAATCAGCTTTAGATATCACGGCGACTTACGCTTCTTCGGTCGGCCTTAGGCTTTCCGTCAGCAAATCTGCTTACATGTCAGTCGCCAATCGCTGGGGCCGGCGTAAACTCTCTGCAACACCCATTCGTCTTCATCTATCCGGAACCCCTCTTCAACAATGTTCCACTATAAAAATTCTGGGTCTGACGGTACACGAGTCGGGAACCGGAACTGCTTGGCTCTCCAGCGCTAAAAAGCAGGCAATTCAAACGTTGGGTCTGATTAGGCGCATTGCTCCTAAAATGGGCGGCGCCAGCTCGTATGTTGCGCGACAATTGGTAAAGGCGGTAGTGCAACCACGCCTTATTTATCAAGCCCAATTCCAGCATTTGACGAGGGCACAGTGGGATCGCCTTGAGGCTGTTAATCGCGAGGCAATGAGGGTCATCACTTGCCTTCCCCGAATCACCCCGATCGTGGCTCTCCAAGAAAATGCGCAGCTCAACACACTAGATGAGCTGGTGCAGCAGCGGCGTGATGCTCGCAGGCTTAAGGCCAGCCTTTCACACGCAACGAGTGCTCTCAGGGCTTACGCTTTCTCGAACTCGCTTCTACCACCACCATCGCCAGTTCTTCCTCCCTGGAGTTTTGTACAGCTGAGTGACAACAAGCCAACTGATATACATCGCCCGACATCAACTCACGCGGCGGCATCGCTTCGTGACCGAATTGTAGATCAAGATGCCCACCTGCCGCTTGGCTCCATCGTCCTTTACGTTGATGCAAGCATTAAGGGCTGTGAAACAACCACTGCAATTTATTGCCCATGCTCACCTGCCCTTAATAAGACGACCCGGTTTCAAGTCCAAGAACCTCCTTCCTCCTTTTGTGCTGAGCTCCTTGCTGTCCGAGAAGCGTTGTGCTCTGTGGCCGCCTTTCCCTTGGTCCCCACGGCCCGCATCGTCATCCGCACTGATGCTCTCCAGGCGACGCGGCTTCTGCGACGCGTCAGTCGCAGCCCTGACATATGCCAACAGATCCATCTTCTGGCGGCACGCATCCCGCAGTCAATATCTGTCGAGTGGATCCCACGCGATCTTCTAAGCTTCCAAAGCCGTGCGGATTCCGCGACCCGTCTAACGACCTCTCCATCGTCACCGCCTCAACTCTTTCACCTAGATGATGCCACCCTCCTTTTAACAAGAAAGGAGCACCTCCGGCGCCGCACACGTGCTCTCATACCTCCGTGTGCGGTAAACCTTCCCCGCGGTCTTACCCGTGCAGAGGAGGTTGCGCTTCGGAGGATCCGGGTCGGGGTTGCCCTCACTCCTGCCGTGACTAGGAAGTGGCCGCACTTTCGCCCGCTATATCCTCGTCCTGAGTGCCCACTATGCAAGTCGCCAAACGTTGAAGCCGACATCCACCACCTGCTGTGGGTTTGCCCTGCTCTGAAACCGACGAGGCTCCGGCACCTCGCAGCAGCGGGACTCTCGCCGCATAATCTAAGCCATTACACTGCTTGGACGCAGGGACCGCATTATCGATCCCTCTTGGACTTCATTAGGTCAGCAAATCTATTTTCATTCATTTAATCATCCTTGTTCACCCCCATCCCATACCCTTGTATGCCCTGAGGCATTTATCCTCGCATTAAAAAAAAAAAAAGTCAGAGAATGCAGCCCATTTTCTAGGTCTTTCAGAATCAATGAATTCTAGAACACGACACAGAGCCGTTAGTTCTGCCGCCATTGAGGTTGTGTCATGCGAAGTCTTGAACCGCAGTGTTGTCCCTCGCGGTGGCATAACCCCCGCACCACCAGAACTGTACGACGTAGTCGATCCATCGGTATGATGTGCACGTCGTTGCTGTACTTTTCATGAAAAAGGAGTAAGCTCAGCTGTTTTAGAGCAGGGGCGGGTAGATCTGATTTGTTCTGTAGTACTGGAATGTACTTGTGGACGGCTCAAACACCACGGAGGAAACATTGGCTTGGCCACCAGGTGCGTACCCTGAAGTAAACGACGCACGATGTGCACTGACAGTAGCGCTAAATGTCGAGCAGGGCGTTTCAGCAGTGAGGCCCGCCTGGATGTCGGAAGGGGTCCTAGCATAATGTCTGAGATGCATGCGCATTGTATGCATCTCAGTATGCGCCGGCCTTGTTAAGAACGTAATCGCTTACTGATCAATTATTATTGCCCTTTCTTAACGATAATGACCGCGGACTTCTGCGCGCGTAGTCATCAAGCTGCAGGTTAGTTGCAAGGAGCGATACGAGTGCTTTTGAGTGGAGATGGAACGCCCCACATCGATTTATCTCATCTATTATTCAGACTCGCAAGGGACTATAGCAACAAGACTGCGTGAGGAAAATTAATCTAATTAACCGTAATGCTCTTTTTATACCCACAAATAACGTTAAATCTACGACGGTACTTGCTGCAAAGTACAAAAACACATTAATAATGAAGCGACAAAAAAAAACGTTTTCTAAGCTGGTTGGTGCACGACTTGCAACTAATGGCTTACCACGGGTATTGCGGTCTGGTGGCAAGGCTCATTTGTTTCGGTGACCTGACAGCCTCGAAAACTGAGCGAGTTTAAAATATGATTCTACGTTGCCAGCATAACTTATTAGGAAGTAAGCTCACTATACGGACTGCGCGAAGAACACGCAATGAAAGAACAAATGAATACATACATGGCACTATCAGGAAAGAACTTTAATTAGTTCAACAATATAGGCGTAAGAATGTAATCAACTATTTCATTCACTTAATGACCTATTAGGCCTTTCATTGGAGCCGTTTTTTGTTGGTTGCCTATCTAAGCTTTAGGTCACCAAGGCCTCTGCAGGAAAGAACAGTTTGGAAGGTCGTGTGACACTCATCAGTCAATAGCGCAACAATTGACAGAAAAAAGGGCTTATTATAAAAGATAGTAAGGTTGATGCAGATTGTGTATGACGCTGCATTACTTAGGCAATAATAAGTTGAATCGGGCTTTAATTACTATGAACAACTTCAAGGCATTGGGGCGTTGGGAACAGAACTTATTTAAAAAAACGCGTCAGTAACACCTGCAGTTTATTTATGCTGAACACGCTGTGAACAGTGTCCCACTACTCTTTCGTCTAACAAGGTGTGATTGTGAAGTCTCTCTAGCCCGGTCAAGTGTCTCCTTTTTTTTCTTGTTCACTTTATCCAGAACGTGCGCGAAAGGGATGTCTGATGGTCTTAGGGCAGCCACATTTTACCCGCGCACTGCTCCTGAGAAAAACAATGCGCAACGAACAATCGTTCGTGAGTGTCGTGCTAAACCAGAGGCGACACAGGATTGCTGCGCCAGTTCGCGGAAAAGAAATCACATTGCAAAAGAACCTACAAGAAAGATAGCCGGTAGCATTACTGTGCGACGCGCCTGGTCTCCTCAAACACTAGAGCCATCGCAAGGCCGGTAAGCGCACGTTCACTTGTATCGCATGTGAATATATTGCATGCGAACCATCATTTATGCACAAGAAAAATGAAGGAGGGGGTGTGTTAATTATAAGAAAATAACTGAATAAAAGATAATATTAAACTCGAGGCGACGTTAACTTGGGCATGCCTTCAACTGCAATATTTAAGAGACCCGAGCTTTTCCCGTCAGAGGACATTATTATTAACAGCGCGGCCCCGGCAGCCACCGAACCTTAAAAGAGAACAAAGCTTCATGTTCCACGCGCGTTGACCACAGGATTATGGGCCTCGTGGGATCGGATAATAAAGCGTCACGTTCGAAACAAAAACAAGTTAACAGAGGGCTTGAGGTAACTATAGAAGCAAAGCGGAAGAGGACGGGGCTCACATGATTAATTTTGGGAGGCCTTCTCGGAAATCAGGAATTGCAAATTCATCGCTGTATAGCAGCGCAGGTACAAAGGGAGAACTTGGAGTTTTATTTTTTCTCTGTCCTTTTTTTTTTCGTTTCCATAGCCAGCCGGTCGAAGTCGAGAGTAAATACGTGACTTCGGTTTTTGTACTGAGACGTTGTCATGTTTTATTTTCTGCCTGCTTCGGGACGCGAAAATTAAGCCAGAAATCTTTAATGTCTTCGTCTTCGATAACTGTGAAGCACGCCTCTGGATTTTCGAAGTGTTCATTTTCCCCAGACGTACCCAATTGTGCCTTTGAAGAAAACGGGCATAGTTTGAAGCATATGCGTCATACCTTGTCATAGCTTGAAACCGTGTCATACTCTTCCCGGAAGTGTTCCAGCCGCGTGCTTTTTTTTCCTTAAAGTTTGAATAGAGACGCTTTTAATAGACCGCCATTAGCGTTGAGAACTCGTCTCGTTTTACTGATTATTGTTTTATGATGATTGAGGCAACGAAAGTGACGGTAGAGGAAGGAGGGTCTTGATAAACGTTGTAGTTTGGCCTGACCACTGGCAGTGACATTTTATAATAACAAAATACCCGTCATAAAAATATCAAGGAATTGAGAAAGCCATGTAAATAACCTAACTACTAGCAGTGTAATACCAAGCGCCTACTAGTGCAATCACGGTTTTTGATGGCTTTCATCGATGCAGAGTTAATAAGGTGGTTAACTATTTGACCGCACGGTTTCAGGCACAATAAAGACCACTACTCCTGCGTTTGCTAACACTTAGGTTCTACGTGGCTTAGCTCTTGCAAGTACGGGTGCGTTTCGAGAAAGTAACATAAGTTCTAATTTTTTTAAGATATGCATCCAAACGTATTCATTCATTTTTTGGCGCTAATTATGTCGCTTTCAAACCCATGAATTATTCTTGATCACAAGCGTCCGTAGCCTTGTCGTCACTCTATTATACGCCTACTGCAGGACAAAGACATCTCTCGGTGTTTGCCAATCAACCCCATCTTGCGTCAGCTTATTGCATCCTATGCCTGCGAATTTCCTAATTGCATCACACCACCTAATGGTCTGCTGTCTTTGCGCTTCTTTTCATTCGCAACAGACTCTGCAACCATTTTTTGCCATCAAGTATTCCTCTGCGCTTTACATGGCTTGCCCCAGTCCATTCCTTCCTGTTAATCTGAACCAAATTATTGACAGCTTTCGTTTGTTCTTTAATCCACACCGCTGTCTTCTGGTCACGTAAAGTTTCATCTCTCGTTGTTCGGTGGTTAGGCTAAAATTAGTGCACGACTGGAAAAAAAGGCAACAAAAGGAAAATTTTTGGCTGTGTATTGAGTAAAATCAAAATATGACGGAATCTGTTGCGGCAAAAAAATGTCTCAAAATTTATCCCATCGGCTTAAGCGGGTTGTTAAACATGTGAACAAATTTAGACCTACGCGTGTTTTTTGTCAGCAGTGGCGCATACCCTTCCTTGACGTGAAAAAAAAAAGAGGTAAAGAAAGGATCTCCAGATGCCGAAACCCTCAGACCCCACCTGTCTTTAAATTGATTACTTTTCTGTTATAAAAATGTAAGTTAGACTTTGTTGTCGGTACGTAGACACATCCTATGAGCGCGCACTAGAACCTATGGCCTGGTCAAAGTGCATGCGTTCATTGTTCCATAATTCACTACACATATGTCGCACTTACAAAATAACATCGTTATTTATTGCCTCAATAATACCAATTCACAGTTAGCTTCCAAAATATTCTCGCACTAGCTTATCTGCGCAGAACAGTCTTATTATTTATACTGAGGAAGGTGTGGAAACTTCTTCTGTGAAAATATTTATAAACGAATATACAAGGCCTAATATGAACGGCCTACATTTTATTTATAATTGAAGTGTAAGATGTTTAGGAAGGCATCGTGTCTTCGTTGCATTTGGAGGCCGCGGTGGGATGAGACGTGATGGAACGATCGAAGGGTTAACTCGCGAGCGCTCTCTGAAGTCGTCGGCAAGCAGCAGTCATGAACGAAAAGCGTGTTTAAATTCAAGCATAATTCCGTTCGTTCCGTCATCATAAGTGCATGCGTTCGTACGTGCAGTATCAATCAGTGAGTCATTAAAACGAGTCGCTTCAAAGTACAGGTGCTTCGCACTCGTGGTTTCCCAGCGCACCTTAATCACGCATTCTTTGCACGTTACGTCATCTTGTAACCTCTTTTCTTCCAAAAACATGATACTCCATTCCACCCCGTGAAGGTGATTGACCAGCGAAGCTGTGTTGGGCGGCATGGTGGTACGACTGCACGTATAACACAGAGTTACACGGCAATGCTTTGCAGCAGCAACACGCGCACGTGCTACGAGAAAAATCAAGCCGCGTGTCATTTCGGCGCCCCGTTTTTGCCGAGCAAGAGGACGCTGGTGGTTTCGATTCCCTTTTCTAAAGCTTCCTCTAAAGGTAAGCTAAAGCTTCCTCTTAAAAGCCCAGCTATGTAAGACAATAGAGGTCACATATTTTCTCTACAGTAAGCTTTACACTGGCTAACCTCTGTTTCTTTTTCCTTACACGCGTATCTTACGAGCTGCCATATAGCCATAATCAGCAGTAAAGGCCCTTACTAAGCATTAATTACCAGCGCCAGAAAAGCCAACAAGGCCAACAACCTATAAATAAAGGGATGATTGTTTTAAAGCAACCGTAAAAAGGAATAAAAGCAGGTGGCAACGTATTCGATGCGAGTGGTAAGAGATTTTGGTATGCAGCGACAGGACACAGACCTCGGATTGACTTGAAAGTAGACCGCAGTGCTCTCGGCTTTAAAGGTCTCGTTGAAGAGACATCTGCAGCATAGCTGATGATGTTCACAAGTGAGAGGAAGACGGTGTTCAAGGCACAATGAGAGAGGAAAATCACTTCAACCACGACAAGATTCACCCGCTAAGAAAGGCAGTAATGAAATATCTGGGTAGTAATGGAATATTTGATGTCTCCGCTATGCGAAACTCTGTGCAGATATACAAATGAAAATATTAAAAAAAAATGTGTCCTGCTAAAGCAGGAGCGTCTTTCTGAACTGCTGACGTGCCAGCAAAGCCGCTTGACGCCTCAATGAAAACTTTATTTTATTTTTACTTTTTGTTTTATTTCACTCGACGTGCCCTTTTGGTCATTACCGAGTTCTGTTCAATATTAAATCCTTTCAGGCTTTTAGGGTAGGATTTTCGTCGACGCGCAAACGACTTGGAGTTCTTTCGCAAAATGAAACCCCGCTGGGTCCTCGAAGCACGAAGGTGCAATTTAGGACAAAAAGATATGTGATGAAAGAGAGAGGGGGAGAGAGCAATTTCGCACATACTTTTCAGTGACAATGACGGTGAATATTTCTGTCTAGAGAACGGGTGGCATGACAGTGTAGTTTGCTATGAAAAGGGAGAAAGTCCAGAAGGTTGGATGGATGAATTTTATAAGAACTGAATGTATTAGTTATACTTAAACCACGAAATTACCTGCCTAAATTAAAAGCTACCACTCTGTCTCTCTCTCTCTTCCCCTTACTCACTCACTGAATGTCGTGAAAATTGTCCGCCTTTCTTCATTTGATGAAATGACTCTGGGGTATGACTTTGCTACCTTACAGAAAAACACTCTTTACAGGCAAGTTTTGTACATTTTAGTGTGTAGTTCAACCCAGCTCATATAGCCTATGTAATTGAAGTCGAGATCCCTATTGCGGTTTACTAGTTATTGCGCTCCTTCTTTTCCTTGTCTTCTTTTTTATGAGGCGAGCGTCTTTCATTTTTTTTATTGCTATTGATCTGTGAACCTCTCTTTACGTACAAATTAAAGGCAATTATCTTGTGTCACTGTGTACTTCACGTCAGCGTGTGTAAGTGAATGTGTATGGTTTCGTAACACCTTGAAGTTTTGTTTCAAAGCGTTCTTTCTCCTCAAGTGCAGTATATTTTGTTGCTATTTTTGGTTTAGAAAACGATGTTTGAAACAACGTAGCATATATGCAGTCTGTGCAAAAACCAATTTTCCTGTGTGCCAACAGATATGTGGAGATAGCTAATCATGCAAATGTTTGATCGGAAAACTGACCAGCTGGTAAATTATAATTTTGATGCGAAGCATTCTTTTCCGAGTGCAGCCATTCTTTGCCGAGCACTGCCCTGCCAACCCACCGGTGGGCGTGGGGTGGGGTATCTCGTTTGTTATGTGGGCCGATTCCGGTGATTGTGCCATCTAAATTTCTACCACAGGGGCAAAGGCGTTTTGTGTAGGTGGTGTAGGTAAGCATTGTATAAGGGTTTCTGTGTTTCTTTCTAAACGTAATGGAATGTTGAATTCAGTTCGCAGATCAATATATAGTAGATTGGAACGCTTGGAGTTTTGGTCAAACCACATCTTTCTACATATATTCAATAACCTTGCTTTCAAAATCCAGTGCAGTACACTGCCCTGAGATTGTGAGGGAATTCATGTCATACTTGCAATGTGTTTGTTGTGCTGCTGCATCAGCTGCCGTGCTGTCTGGAATATTATACCTATCCGGTATCTATGAAACACTAATTCTGCCCTTTGTTCGCCTTTGAGAGCTCTTTGAGTGCCTCATAAAATTATGATAGCATTATACGCGTTCTTTTCGTGATGCAGAACTGTGTGGCTGCTACGTGGGAGTCGTTGTCAATAATCCACTTCTGCGCCTCTCTTACGGAAGGCATAAATTTTATCCCACGTAGGACAGCGAATAGTTAGCCATCTTTGATGTCGCACCGGATAACCTATATGATTCATGTATGTTGAAGTGTTGTTGCTTTTTAAGGAACCGTATACGTTATACATGAGCCGTCGCCATTGTATTCAGTCTCTTAACCTTTCCTAGCTTTTCGAGACTAAACGCCAAGAATAAAACAATATTTGCCAATATTTACAGAGCTTTTAGTTTGTAAGTTCTCTTTCACTGAGTGGTCATGCAGCCCAGCACCAGAATTGGCTAACCTTTCCTCTTACGGACAAATCTAGCGTCAGAAATATTTGTTAATACGAGCCATGATGAACACGGAAGACAAGCAGTGACCACAAAGTATTTTTTTAGCATTACCGTCTCGGCACTCACACGGGCACCTTGTTCACAATAACAATAAAGCGATAAACAGTCCCTTAAAAGGAAGCCCTAGCTGGGTGCCAACTGCAATGCCGTCTATTGAATTACATGTAATTACCAAAACCAGATATCGCTGTCCTATAACCTGCATCCGTGGAGCATCTTAAGCAGACAAACGTGATGTATCAGTGTACAGCTGACGTAAATGTGTTACCTTGTTTATAAGGGTGATGCAAAAATCGTACTTACGTATTAGTGTTATATTTCAGAGCGCCGTATGATACCCGCCCTTGTTGCTTAGTGGCTATGGTGTTGGGTTGCTAAGCACGCGGTGGCGGGATCGAATCCCGGCCACTGCGTCCGTATTTCGGTGGGGGATAAATGCGAAAACACCCGTGTACTTAGATTTAGGTGCAGGTTAAAAAACACCCAGGTTGTCCGAATTTCCGGAGTCCTCCACTACGGCGTGCCTCATAATCAGATCCTGGTTTTGGCCCGCTTTGTTTGTTCGCTTGAGATGTGCTACTATGTGCAGTTTACAGAATCTGGGTATCATTTTTTTCATTGCTGAGTTAACGTCTAAGGCTTGATAATGTTGTTTCATTTTTATTTCTTGAAAATGTGCCACATTGAACTGTTTTTATTACAAATCGATGGCCCGAATAAGAAATCTGCTTCCCTACAGTGAGTAGGTTTATTTTTCTTTTTTATTTAACGCAGTTAATAATATTTCGTGCAGTGGTTGTGGAGAAAAACGAGTTCTTTGCTCCCTTGACCTTCTATAGGGGTTATTTAGATAGGATGGTAAAAACTTCTTAAGTATGTTATATAGCGTTACTGAGTAACCTAGTGTACACACGTGATAAATTACCATCGTTTCGGCTCGGATTGGCCGCCATAGCTTGAATATAAACTAACTATAAAGATGTACATGGTTTGATTATGTTTCTTTGGGTAGTCACACGTGCGTGTTTCCAGCTAATATATTGTTTGGCCTGATGAAACGCACTGTTGCGCAAGCCCATCCATCGACACGTGTTGCTTCTTGACATCCTTTTGGTGCTACTTGTGCCGGCTCTCGAAGTTCGCACTTTCGCTGACGTAGACATACGGATGACTCACGCAGGCCATGGCCTACAGCGCACCAAAAAAATTTTTTATCTTTACTTCTGAGGCTCTACGTTCCAAACTACAATCTGGTTAAGGGGTACGACGTAGTGAGGAACTCTTAATAACCATTACTTCTCAAAATTTTTTTAACCTGCATCTTAGTCCAGGTACAAGAGCGTTAGCGCATTTCGCCCCGATTGGAAAGCGGCCCCTGTAACCGGGATCCGGCCCGCGACCTCAAGCTAAGTAGCGTAACGCCACAGCCACTAAGCTACCGTGGCGGGTCCACGAATTTTTTTATTCTTCAATTTATCTTTCAGATTCGCGAGTGTTTCAGATTCACTACGTTGAAGCTTTCGGCTTGGCCCACAGGCAATCTTCACGTGTGTGAGACTCATAAGTTACCAAAGTCTGGCCGGCTTAAGATGACCGCACGCACTCACCGATGACGATGAGATGCGCCGTGAGTTTCCGTGTCCAGTCTTTCTTGAAGTCCACCGCGCACACATAGGAGCCGTTGTCGGCGTGCCGCAGACGGTCTATGCTGAGCACGGCGGGTGTCTGGATGACCGAAAAGTACGCACGACCCTGCAAGCTGCTACGCTGCGCACTCTGACGGATCTGCGACAGGCTCCCCGTCCTTGGATTGACATCTACGCTATACACGGGGTTGGGGCTGGAGTCCTTGAACCAGCGGATGCGCACCGGGAAGTCACCGACCCCCGGAGCGCTTATGTCGCAGCTCAGTTGCACCTGGCTGCCGTCGAGCGCCGTCACCGTCTGCGCCTCAGCTGCAAAAAAAGAAAAGAAAGACCACATTGCTCTTAACAATTTGTGCGAAGCTTAGAGAATAGAAGTTCAAACCACGTAACATATTCGGAACCTATTTAGCTTTATGTCACTTTGATAACGTGCATGAGCAAAACAAGAACCAGGTAAAAGCGGGAGCCAACCTTTCGACAAGGAGACTTGTCTTTTTCAAGGCGTATGTCATTCGCGCATGTCATTCGTGACTTCGAAAGACCGGGCTCGCAGCGTTAAAGAAGGCGAATGCAGGAAAGATAGATGACGATGATTGTTGTGGGGCAACACATGCCCCAAAGGGTGTCAACTTTTTTAAGAGTGCACGGAAATATATTTTTTTTTCTGTTCAAGATTGCAAAGGTTAATAACAGCCACTCATGGACTCGTCCAAAAAGATATGCATAACGGCGTTTACTTTAAGTCTCCATGCTGGCAAAAAATTGGACAGCCGCGAACATTTCAGTCTGTTAACAAGAGCTATACAAACAGAAAAAGCAGGGGTATATAAGCAACACGCCTCAAAATGTCTTTACATTTAGTTACTCTGTATAGCCCCCAAGCAAGTATTTCGTCGCCAAAGCCAGATGACCTCATAGCTAGGCGCAATTAATTTTTTAATCCACAACAAGAAGAAATAACGCTACTGATAATCGACGCATCGGAGTCTTTTGTTACCTGTTTCTAGCGGCAGCATCATTATCAGAAGAAGAGTTTCAGCAACGACAGGGCTTTCACAAAAATGTCCTGAAAGCACGGAAGTACACCACAATATAAGTGACTAGAACACAGTGTCTGGCGGTCATTTCGAGGGCACGACAAGAAAGTCGTTATTGCATCGACGTCTAACATTTCGATCAAACGTATGTACGTGGGCTCAACCAGAATTCAACCAGAACCAGCGACCCCTCGCATCTAGTTTGATATCATGGGTCCCTCGCATCCTCGAGAGCAGTTATGTTTGTCGGGCATGGTGCCTAACATGATTGGTTAGAGTGCGTGTATTGATTCTTACTCCGGTGAGTGCCGGGGTCTGATGGTTCAGACTCAGCCAAATTACTGTTATCAAAGAGAAACCGCACGAGACGAGAAAAAAGAAAGACTCAGTCTGCGCCATCTCATCGCTTTGTTTTTATGTCGCTGTATTAAATTTTACGGTTGTCCGAAATTGGCGCTGACGAGCCATGCGTCTTCAACAAGCTCATGTGCTACTCCTGTCGGACTCGTTGTCTTTCAGTGTTGACGCTAGCCTGCTGCCTCCTATTGTTTCCAATGGCGAACGCACCCTCTTCCCCACAAACCACGCTAACTTCTCTCGGGGGAACCACGTGTATTGATTCCGCCATAACTTTTACTCCATCTTGTTTGTTTCACTTCAATTCTGCCCGGAAAGCCTCGATTAGTGATGAAATGGAAAGTCAATTTGCTCCACAAACACAACTGGCGCGCCCTGTTTTTGCTTATCTGTGGGATCGAGTGCCTGAAGTGGCTTTGTCTTGGCTCGGATTTTTCGACCGAGGCGACAAATGACGGCAGTGCGAGTTGACTCCTTGTTTTTTGAGCTGTTGCTGCGACGGAACGAACGATTAATGGGTACGTCAGGGCATTTTTTTTTCTAACGAATATTTTCAGCACCGCGAAGATTAATCCATCGATGAAATTGGTGTGAGAACGAGCGCAATAAATCTAGGAGTTGTTTTACAGGCACCAGAATTCAGTATTCTCAGCATAACGCACATATGCTAAAAACTGCGGCACCTATTTAAACAGTCAAGAAAGAAGAGAAAACTATGTCCACATTGCATTATCGTTTCACACATTCCATTTGTTTTTTTTTTTATTGGAACGACAATACGAGACCTTCATATGCGTGTGAAAGTAACAT